>NC_064921.1:495449923-495755173 GCF_023897955.1 Schistocerca gregaria | reverse complement strand
CCTGGATGGTTTAGATTCAAAAATCAGCCCTGCAGGTGGCGCTGCAGTCGGTATCTAGGTTATTTATTTATACTGCAACTAAACGGCTGGGTCGATTTGAATGAATTTTTGTGAATGCATTGATGTGGGGGTCAGGATGATTTAGATTCACAAATCAGCCCGGCAGATGGTATGCATTTTTGTGTGCAGTATTGAGCGTATTATATTCAGATATAATTTATATGCATAGGATTTCGTTTATTTTTCTACATTTTAATTTTTAGTGTGTTATAATGAGTGTTTCGTTATCTTGACATTTTAATTTTTTGTACGGTGTCTTGATATTCCAGGTGTCGCATGTCAGTGAATAGTAAGTGCATTATGTTCACATATAAGTTACGACAGTAAAATAATGCCACATCTTCGTGGACAAGGAGGAAATATTGGTCGACGGCCTCGGAATTCACAATTAGTCCAGAACCCTCCGTGAAAAAAAATTGGCAGAAGATCAATTGACGGACAACGAAAATTTAAGAAACCAGGCTGCAATTAGAGGTGCTAATGAAAGGAAAGAGCAACGCAACGAACGCCTTCGAGCTAATGCACTGACACGAAGACTGGCCCGATAACGAGTCACCGACACATTCAGAACACGTGAACAACAGCGTTTGCAGATGTATCGCGCATTGACACGTGCATCACTTCTTCGCCTTGCGTTTGAATATGAGTCGGACATCGACTATTTGTCACATTTACAAATTGTAATAGGTGCTATAAATAAACAATGCCAACACTGTCATGCACGCAAATACAAAGGTGAATCGGCCGGTTTCTGCTGCGCGTCTGGAAAAGTTGTATTGCTACCACTGAATTCGCCTCCATAACCATTGAAAACACTATTGGCTGGAGCTACATCTCAATCTAATTTTTTTTGCGTAAAATTCGCAAATTCAATTCGTGCTTTCAAATGACATCATTTGGAGCAACAAAAATCGTTCAGAATGAGGATGGTCGCAATTTTCAATCAACGTTTAAGATTCATTGGTTCATTAATGCCATGCCTGATACCGATTCAAAATTTCTGCAAATCTACTTCATGGGTGATGAGGAGCAGCAAATAAACGCACGCTGCCAGTACAACCACATCGAGCAGATGGAGGAGCGAGAAGTTGTGGGTATTTTAGAACCGTTTTTACAGAATCACAGTCAGTTGGTCCAGTTGTTCCATACCGTTTCAAACAGACTGCAAAACGATAATTATACGATCGTCATCAAAGCAGACAAAGTACCATCTGGGCAGCACGCGGGCCGATATAATGCACCGACCATTAATGAAGTTGCAGTTGTTATGGTTAGCGAAGCATTTGAACGTCGAGATATACGAATCCAACGCAAAGATAACACAGTGCATGCGATTGAAGACAGTCATCGCTCTTACGACGCTTTGCAATATCCATCGATATTTTGGGAAGGAGAAGATGGATATCATTTAAATATCTAACAAAGAAATCCAACAACAGGCACAATTTACACATTTTATTTTTATGCACGATTAATTTCTTTTTGTCTTAGTTATATTTTTACTTTGCAGGTGCAGAAACCAGCAAGAAAGTGAGCGCGATAAACTTCTAAGCGTATCGGTTGATGATTCGTGCCAATGAAGACAATAATATTCTCCGGTGCCGCCAGCTGTTTCATCACTATATCGTTGATATGTATGAGATAATTGAAAGCGAGTGATTACGATACATCAGGTATAATCAAGCGAAACTTCGTGCCGAGGAACACATTCATTTGCGTGATGCTATTGTTGGTAACGTAGATGGAATAGCTAATATCAACGACATTGGTACTTCACATATTCTTCCATCATCACATTCTTCTACATCATATGCAAGAATATATTCAAGGCACCATGACGTTTGTGAGCGCGTACGGACGACCACATTTGTTCATTACATTTACGTGTAATCCAGAATGGGATGAAATTAAAATTGTGTTATTGCCAGGTCAAACTGCAATAGATCGGCACGATATCACTGCACGTGTCTTCAGACAAAAGCTAAGATCATTGATGTACTTGGATACACATTCGTCTGTATTTGGCAAAACATGTTGCTGGCAGTATTCTGTTGAATGGCAAAAACGAGGTTTCCCACACGCGCGTATTTTAATTTTGGTCGACAAAATACAGTCTGAATAAATTGATAAAATTATCTCAGCAGAAATTCCGGATCGGAATATCGATCAAGAATTGTATGAGATTGTTACCGCTAACATGATCCATGGTCCATGCGGTGCTATAAACATGACGGCGCCGTGCATGGACCATGGAAAATGTACGAAACGTTTCCCAAAAAATTGTATAAATGATACTATCACTAATGTCGATGGTTATGCATTGTATCGTCGTAGAAACACTGACCATGGTGGTGAATCACATCAATTACGCATGTCAAACGGTACAACATTTGACTTTGACAATCACTGGGTGGTTCCGTATTCTCCATTGCTGTGTAAAATCTACAAAGCACACATAAACATTGAGCTCTATAAGGGCAGTGATATGGCTGAATCGGCTGTTCACAATGTTAACGAAAACGATGAAGTAACAAGGTATCAAATGGGCCGATACATCAGCATCAATGAAGCAGTTTGGCATATTTTGGGTTTTCCGATACACGAAAGAGACCGTGCTGTTATACATTTGGCCGTGCACCTTGAAAATGGGCAGCGTGTTTCTTTCACGGAACAGACTGCTCTACAACGTGTATCAGTTGCCCCAGAAACCACATTAACTGAGTTTTTCGAACTATGCAAACAACCAGGTATTCCCGGTCACTTAGCAAAGACATTAATATATACTGATGTGCCACGATATTTGACATGGAACAAACAGTCAAAAAAGTGGGAACCACGAAAGCGAGATGTTCCGGTTGAAGGATACAACGGCATATTTATGGGAAATACATTAGGCCGATTATACAAAGTCCATCCAAAGCAACACGAATGTTTCTTCTTGCGTTTATTGTTGGTTAATGTTCCTGGACCGACGTCCTTTCAATACTTGCGAACAGTCAATGGCACTTTGTACGACACATGATTCATGCGTGTCTAGAATAACATTTGCTGGAAGATGACAACCATTGGGAAATTACACTTGAAGATGCACCATTGAGTTCCTCTCCTCATCAAATTCGCCAATTATTCGCCACATTATTGACGACATGTTTTCCATCTCAACCTTCTGTTCTCTGGGACAAATATAAAGATTCCATGAGCGACGACATTCTGCATCGCATTCGGATCGCTGATCAAGATCCCAATATCGATTTTTCGCCGGAAATATATAACGAGGCGCTAATAAAGACTGACGATATTTGCATTTTGATTTTGAATACGCCATTGCTTCATTTTGGTATGCTCTCAAGTAACCGCCCAGCAACAGACATCATTAACAGCGAGATTCAGCGCGGAAAACAGTTCAGTACGGTCTCTTTAACTACTTTCGTTGAAAATAATGAACAATTACTCACTGATGAACAAAAGAATGTATACGATCGTATTAATTTGTCAATTTCCACAGAATAAGGTGGATTTTATTTTATTTATTTATTTTTTATTTATTTATTTATTTTTTTTTTTGACGCACCAGGTGGTACGTTTCTCACCTCACTTACACTTGAGTGCATTCGATCACAAAATCATATTGCGTTAGCAATTGCCTTAGCAGGTATTGCAGCCACTTTACTTGACGGCGGACTGACTGCACATTCAAATTCAAGTTGCCGTTGAACATTCACACAAATCGAATTGCAGTGTGCAACATAAAAAAACATTCCGGTATGGCTAAAGTTTTGCAAAAATGCAGTATTCTTATCTGGAATGAAAGCACTATGGCCCACAAGCATTTACTTGAAGCTCTCTATAGAATGATGAAAGATCTAAATAATAACACCGGGTTTTTCGGTGGTGCCTTACTGCTGCTGTCCGATGATTTTAGACAGGCATTTCCGGTCATTCCACGCGCTACATACGCGGATGAAATTAACGCATGTATAAAACAATCTTATCTACTGTGAAATGTCAGTACATTACACCTTAACACAAATATACGTGTTCAACTGCAAACCGATCCATTGGCCCTATCATTCTCCGAGCATTTGCTCAACATTGGAAACGGAACAATACCATTGCATAGAGACACACAATGCATCAAATTGCCAGACAATTTCTGCAACATAGGATATACGAAAGATGCTTTGATTGAAAGCACATTTCCAGATTTACAAGCTAACTATATTAATCATGCGTGGCTTCTTGAACGAGCTGTTTTAGGCGCAAAAAATATCGATGTCTGCGCTATTAACTTCAAAATACAAGTCATTGCCCGGCAATGAGATATTGTTCAAATCGAACGACACTGTTACCGACCCTGACGAGGTAGTCAACTATCCTGTTGAATTTTCGAATTTGCTGGATTTACCAGGAATGGCTACCACATTACTTGCGATTAAAAATGGAATAAAATTTGGCTTCGGCATTTAAATGCACCTAAGCTATGCAACGGTACAAGATTCATCATCATCATCATTATTTAAGACTGATTATGCCTTTCAGCGTTCAGTCTGGAGCATAGCCCCCTCCATGATCCCCTATTCAGTGCTAACATTGGTGCCTCTTATGATTTTAAACCTATTACTTCAAAATCATTCTTAACCGAATCCAGGTACCTTCTCCTTGGCCTGCCCCGACTCCTCCTACCCTCTACTGCTGAACGATCAGAGCAAAATGCCTCGGTACAAGATTATTCATAAAAAATTATGGGCAATGTTCTTGACGCTACAATTCTGAACGGCAAATTTGAATCCCGATGATCCCTTCAGACTCACCCATTACATTTAGACGTTTGCAATTTCCAATTCGCTTGGCATTTGCTATGACTATTAATAAGTCACAAGGTCAAACAATGTCGATTTGTGGGTTGGATCTAGAAAATCAGATTTGTTCACACGCGCAGATATATGTGGCGTGTTTCACGTTGGGAGACAGTCAAGTTTATTCACTTATACTTCTCAGGAATTGACTAAAAATACTGTTCATCAACTCGCATTAAGATAAAATCAAACAAACATTATTGATTATAACGAATTGTTTTTAGAAAAATTGATGTTATTTCAAAATAAAGAATAATGAAATTATTATATTATGTCTCTTTCATTTCATACTTTGTTTAATACCCTAATCGCTTGAAATAGCCGCGCAGGATTAGCCGAGCGGTCTGAGGCGCTGCAGTAATGGACTGTGAGATTCGTCCCTAGGGCACGGGTGTGTGTCTTTGTCCTTAGGATAATTTAGGTTAAGTAGTGTGTAAGGTTAGGGACTGAGGACCTTAGCAGTTTTAAGTCCCATAAGATTTCACACACATTTGAACATGTTTTTGATTGAAATATCATGCAGGATAACGTCTGTCGGGTCCGCTAGTATATTATTAAAAGCTTATACTCCATAGTGGTTCTCTCTGTATATTGTCAGATGTTTTCCAAGTGACACAGGTGTTGTGGTGCAAGACATAGAATGTTATATAAATGATCTAGCTGGTAGAGTAGTCGGTAATACAGGGTGACAAGCATTGAACTACATGAAAAAGAAACGTAAATTACTTATAAGCTTGGGCGTGCATACACTTGATTCAACGTGTAAACGTCACTACAGATATTCAGATTTAGGTTATAACATATGTGATACGTCTGCCATCACTGACGATGATGTGGCGTAGACCAAGAGCGAAATTCAGCATGACCCGTTGAAGTGGCTTTTCTCAGCTCAGCAATGGTTTTGGGGTTATTGCTATACACCTTGTCTTTAATACAGCCCTGCAAAAAGAAGTCGCTTGTGCACCGGTCCGGAGAATATGGTGGCGAATATAGGTCCACATTAGCGGCTTCTGGGTGCCACACAGCTAGATCGCGGTCCCAAAAGTGCTCCTGCAGGACATCAGATACTCTTCTGCTTCGGTGGGGTGGATCTCCGTCTTGCATGACCCACATCTTGTCAAAATCAGGCTCACTTTGGATAATTAAGATGAAATCATCTTCCAGAACCTCCACGTACCGTTAGGTAGTCACCGTGCCATCAAGGAATACCGCACCGATTATTCCGTGACTGGACATTGCATACTACACAGTCACCCGGTGAGGGTGAAGAGACTTCTCGATCGCGAAATGTGGATTCTCAGTCCCCCTAATGTTCCAGTTTTGCTTATTGACGAACGCATCCAAATTAAAGTAGGCTTCCTCGCTAAACCAAACCATACAGCACATACGAATCATGCTCCGCTGCCAACCGTGCAGTTTGAACGTCCTAAAGCAAAATGTTCAGAAGTTATGATGATTTTATTTCATATAGTTCAATAGTTGTTATCCTGTATAAACACGTGGCCTTCAGAGAATAAGTTAACTCTTAACTGCAACAAAACGCAATGCATACAGTTTCTCTTGTAAAACCGAACTTTTACTGTACCAGTGAGGTCAAACAATCAGTGACGTCAATCTCTTTAAATTGTAGGTTAGACGAAACGCTTCCTTGTATGTATCTTGCGCAAAGTCTGGTACAGAACTGAGTGGTGTTATCTTCAGTATTAAAACAATCTCCGTTGTCTCTGACACTGAAACGCTATGTCTTGTTTACCTACGATATTATAATTTGGAGCAATTCTGTGTACTTAGCAAGAATACTGATAGCCCAGAAAAAGGCAGTCAGAAGGATCTGTGGTACCAGTTAGAAAAGTCGTGTCTGCAGATGTCCCGGAATTGTCTGTAAATGTGGGCCTACTCCATGACAGGATTTCTTGTAGGCAATATAGACACATTCAGAACAAACTGCAACATCTGTTCAGGGTACACCAGATGAAAAAACCGATTTGCACTTGGACAGTACTTCATTAAGTATTGTACAGTAACGTGTTTGCTATTCAGCAGGTTTGGTTTACAGCAGACTTCCAACGAAACTGAAAAAAGATGGTTGACAAACCTTAAGACCCTAATGTTCAAGCGGCACGAGAGTTAGTCGCAGTAGTTGATAATGTTTCTCTGTAATGTGTTATTTATTCGTATACTCTCTTTATTCCGCGTGTTTTATTTATTTTGTTTCTTTCGTTCATGAATGTTCTATCAAGCATTCTTAAACTACGTCCTGACTGGTTACATGACCAAGTAACTTTGACTCGTGTAGTCGCACGAGACTTGATAAAAAAATAAATAAATAAAAGGTAAATACCACGACTATCCCTAGTCACTCATCGTTTATTTTTCTGTAAAACTTTATATTTGTGTACAATCGATATTTGAATGTTTTCCCAACAGGGATATTGTGTTAGGGTACTGCCATCAAATACCGCCAACCTCTCCTCGTATGTGTCATAGTCCGTGCAAACTACACGGCAGGAGTGTCCTTGCTTTTGCACGCTCGCCGACTGACAAACCGCAGGTCACGTGACGTTATCACTCTGCTAACTATAACTAACTCTCTGTAGCGAGGTACAGAGCTATGTTCACATATGCATGGCGAATATCTGGTTACGAATTTGATAGACCTGTCGGGTCTTTTGATAATTTGAATACTGTGGCTCTTTGAGTTGGATTACTGCAGTGTCGATATACCGAAAATGATGTAGCGTGTGGCATTTCGACATATGCCTGTCGTTCCATTCCGCAACGAGTTGCTCACTTCACTGATACTCCACATGTTCACTTCGATAACGATTGAAGGAAAAAGTTACAGCACTGGTGTGTGTTAACATGTATAGTTTCAAGTAATTTTTTAAATTTTTCTGAAATTATGTCGTTTATCACTGTTCTCAGTCTGATGGTCAAAATCATCTATTATACGGTGTTGCATCTTCAGGACCTTGTGCTTCTGCAATGTTTAATTTTATCAACCTTCAAACATCGATGGTACACAAATTCATAGTTTTACAGGAGGATGGCCTTGATAGGTAACAGAAGTAGTTTAAAATCATTTTCATGCGTTTCTGGCCTCTCTAACAACGGGACTTATGTTGTGATTTAGGTGATACAATGGTAAGAAATCGGAAATTTGTGGTAAGTATATGGGACAAAACCACTGAGTTCATCGGTGCCTAAGCTTACACACTGCTTAATCTAACTTAAAGTAACGTACGCTAACGACAACACAAAGACGTGTGCCCAAGGGAGGACTCCTAGAACTACCGCCGTGGGGAGGGGGGGGGGGGGGGGCGAAGCAGCGCACCGTGACAAGACGCCTGAGACCACGCGGCTGGCTACACCGCATGGGTGCAATGGTAAGACACTCTACTCACACCCGGAAGGATATCACCTTAAATCTCCTCCTGCCACCCAGACTTCATTTTCGGTGGTTAACCCAAATCGCTTAAGGCAGATGCCGGCACAGTTCCTCTAAGAAGAGCACGGCCCATTTTCATCTTCACCGTTTCGCAGTCCGAACGTGTGCTCAGTCCTTATGCCTGTGTCGTAAACAGGACATCAAGGCGCACTGTAACTGCTCATAAAGTCGATCAGTCATTCTAGAGTCGACCATTTAATTCAGTTACAGAAGGTTGAAGACATTCCGACATCACGTGGTGGAGTCCAATAAAATCACTGAAAAGATTATCGCAAGAGGCTAACTTCTCTCGTACGACAGCACATAAGGCTGTGGCCAAAGAACTGGGGACGTATCCGTATAAAGTCAGTGCTGTGCTACAGTGACATTGCATGGACTATTAGAAACGAGTAGCGTATTGTGTATGGCTTCAGGGATTCGTTAACCGACGAGAATTTGGTGTTTTACATCGAACCTTTTCCACTAATGACTCTTTGTTTCGCCTATCTGCCTACATTAGTTCCCAGAATTCACGAATTTTGTCTTTAGAAAATTCACATACTTCCAGAGAAACTCCATCGCATGCAGAGAAAATCAGAGTGTGGGTTGCCATAACGTGAGCGCAAATTACAGGGGCGTTCTGACATCGACTTGTCGCAGATGGAACTACAAATTCTGTGCTGTTAGCGGGAAGACTAGAGCTCTGATCATTTAATAGTGTATATCTTGCTGAGTATAGCTGTCAAAATATTATGTTTTGAGTAATCTTTTTAATTAAATTTGAAGTAGAAGTACATGATGGTTTAAAAATGACAACCTCGTAAAATTCACATTCGTTATTCGAATATGTCCACATTAGTGCTATCGAGTCATTTGTAATTTAAAAGCGATTTTTTAAAGTAATTATAAAAGTAATTCATTAATACCTTTGACGCAATAAAATGTATGATAAAAAATACACTATGTGATCAAAAGTATCCGCACACATTGCTGGAAATGACTTACACGTTCGTGGCGCCCTCCATTGGCAATGCTGGAATTCAATATCGTGTTGGCCCATCCTTAGCCTTGATGACAGCTTCCACTCTTTCAGGCATACTTTCAATCGTGTGCTGGAAGGTTTCTTGGGGAACGGCTGCCCATTCTTCAATGAGTGCTCCACTGATGAGAAGTATCGATGTCGGTCGGTGAGGCCTGACGCGAAGTAGACGCTCCAAAACACCCTAAAGGTTCAGGGAAGGACTCTGAGCAGGCTAGTCCATTACAGGAATATTATTACCGTGTAACCACTCCGCCACAGGTCATGCATTATGAACAGGTATTCGATCGTGTTGAGCGATGCAATAGCCATCCCCGAATTGCTCTTCAACAGTGGGAAGCAAGAAGGTACTCAAAAAAACATCAATGTATGCTTGTGCCGGCCGAGGTGGCGGAGCGGTCCTAGGCTGTACAGTCTGCAACCGCGCGACCGCTACAGTCGTAGGTTCGTATCCTGCCTCGGGCATGGATGTGTGTGATGTGCTTAGGTTGGTTGGTTTTAAGTAGTTCTAAGTTCTAGGGGTAGCGTCTTTGACTCATAATCAAAACGTCTTCGGTCCTGGGTTCAATCCCCGCCACTGCCTAAATTTTGATAAATAATCACCATTGGCGGCCGAAGACTTCCGGCATAAGAAGTCAGCCTCATTCTGCCAACGGCCTTGCCAAAGAGGGAGGAGGAGCGGATAGAGGTTCTGGGCACTCTCTTGTCCTAGGGGTGGGAAATTGCCCCAAAAGGCGGAAGAATCAGCCATGATCAACGACATAAGCATGCAAAAGGCAATGGAAACCATTGCATTAAAGACACGTAACGTGTATCTTCAGGACATGTGGCCAGTAATGGAAGAAGTGTCATGATGATCGCTCCATTGGCAAAAGATTCTAGAATAGTCCCCCATTCGGATCTCCGGGAGGGGACTGCCAAGGGGGAGGTTACCATGAGAAAAAGATTGAATAATCAACGAAAGGATAATGTTCTACGAGTCGGGGCGTGGAATGTCAGAAGCTTGAACGTGGTAGGCAAACTAGAAAATCTGAAAAAGGAAATGCAAAGGCTCAAGGCTCAATCTAGATATAGTAGGGGTCAGTGAAGTAAAGAGGAAGGAAGACAAGGATTTCTGGTCAGATGAGTATCGGGTAATATCAACAGCAGCAGAAAATGGTATGACAGGTGTAGGATTCGTTATTAATAGGAAGGTAGGGCAGAGGGTGTGTTACTGTGAACAGTTCAGTGACCGGATTGTTCTAATTAGGATCGACAGCAGACCAACACCGACAACGATAGTTCAGGTATACAAGCGGACGTCGCAAGCTGAAGATGAACAGGTAGAGAAAGTGTATGAGGATATTGAAAGGGTAATGCAGTATGTGAAGGGGGACGAAAATCTAATAGTCACGGTAGACTGGAATGCAGTTGTAGGGGAAGGAGTAGAAGAAAAGGGTACAGGAGAATATGGGCTTGGGACAAGGAATGAAAGAGGAGAAAGACTAATTGAGTTCTGTAACAAGTTTCAGCTAGTAATAGCGAATACCCTGTTCAAGAGTCGCAAGAGGAGGAGGTATACTTGGAAAGGGCCGGGACATACGGGAAGATTTCAATTAGATTACATCATAGTCAGACAGAAATTCCGAAATCAGATACTGGATTGTAAAGCGTACCCAGGAGCAGATGTAGACTGAGATCACAATATAGTTGTGATGAAGAGTAGGCTGAAGTTCAAGACATTAGTCAGGAAGAATCAATACGCAAAGAAGTGGGATACGGAAGTACTAAGGAATGACGAGATACGTTTGAAGTTCTCTAACGCTATAGATACAGCAATAAGGAATAACGCAGTAGGCAGTACAGTTGAAGAAGAATGGACATCTCTAAAAAGGGCCATCACAGAAGTTGGGATGGAAAACATAGGTACAAAGAAGGTAGCTCCGAAGAAACCATGGGTAACAGAAGAAATACTTCAGTTGATTGATGAAAGGAGGAAGTACAAACATGTTCCGGGAAAATAAGGAATACAGAAATACACGTCGCTGAGGAATGAAATAAATAGGAAGTGCAGGGAAGCTAAGACGAAATGGCTGCAGAAAAAATGTGAAGACATCGAAAAAGATATGATTGTCGGAAGGTCAGACTCAGCATACATGAAAATCAAAACAACCTTTGGTGACATTAAAAGCAACGGTGGTAACATTAAGAGTGCAACGGGATTTCCAGTTAAATGCAGAGGAGAGAGCAGATAGGTGGAAAGAATACACTGAAAGCCTCTATGAGGGCGAAGATTTGTCTGATGTGATAGAAGAAGAAACAGAAGTCGATTTATAAGTGATAGGGGATCCAGTATTAGAATCGGAATTTAAAAGAGCTTTGGAGGACTTACGCTCAAATAAGGCAGAAGGGATAGATAAGATTCCATCAGAATTTCTAAAATCGACTATTCACTTTGGTATGTAGAATATATGAGTCTGGCGACATACCATCTGACTTTCGGAAAAGCATCATCCACACAATTCCGAAGACGGCAAGAGCTGACAAGTGCGAGAATTATCGCACAATCAGCATAACAGCTCATGCATCGAAGCTGCTTACAAGTATAATATGCAGAAGAATGGAAAAGAAAATTGAGAATGCGCTAGGTGACGATCAGTTTGGTTTTAGGAAAAGTAAAGGCACGAGAGAGGCAATTCTGACGTTAAGGCTAATAATGGAAGCAAGGCTAAAGAAAAATCAAGACACTTTCATAGGATTTGTCGACATGGAAAAAGCGTTCGACAATAGAAAATAGAAAATTCGAGATTCTGAAAAAAGAAGGGTAAGCTATAGGGAGAGACGGGTCATATACAATATGTACAACAACCAAGAGGGAATAATAAGAGTGCACGATCAAGAACGAATTGCTCGTATTAAGAAGGGTGTAAGACAAGGCTCTAGCCTTTCGCCCCTACCCTTCAATCTGTACATCGAAGAAGCAATGATGGAAATAAAAGAAAGGTTCAGGAGTGGAATTAAAATATAAGGTGAAAGGATATCAATGATACGATTCGCTGATGATATTGCTATCCTGAGTGAAAGTGAAGAAGAATTAAGTGATCTGCTGAACGGAATGAACAGTCTAATGAGTACACAGTATGGTTTGAGAGTAAATCGGAGAAAGACGAAGGTAATGAGAAGTAGTAGAAATGAGAACAGCGAGAAACTTAACATCAGGATTGATGGTCACGAAGTCATTGAAGTTAAGGAATTCTGCTACCTAGGCAGTAAAATAACCAATAACGGACGGAGCAAGGAGGACATCAAAAGCAGACTCGCTATGGAAAAAAAAGGCATTTCTAGCCAAGAGAAGTCTACTAATATCAAATACCGGCCTTAATTTGAGGAAGAAATTTCTGAGGATGTACGTCTGGAGTACAGCTTTGTATGGTAGTGAAACATGGACTGTGGGAAAACCGGAACAGAAGAGAATCGAAGCATTTGAGATGTGGTGCAATAGACGAATGTTGAAAATTAAGGGGACTGATAAGGTAAGGAATAAGGAGGTTCTATGCATAATCGGAGAGGAAAGGAATATGTGGAAAACACTGATAAGGAGAAGGGACAGGATGACAGGACATTTGCTAAGACATGAGGGAATGACTTCCATGGTACTAGAGGGAGCAGTAGAGGGCAAAAACTGTAGAGGAAGACAGAGATTGGAATACGTCAAGCAAATAATTGAGGACATAGGTTGCAAATGCTACTCTGAGATGAAGAGGTTAGCACAGGAATTGAATTCGTGGCGGGCCGCATCAAATCAGTCAGCAGGCTGATCACAAAAAAAAGTTCTAGGGGACTGAAGACCTCAGAAGTTAAGTCCCATAGTGCTCAGAGCTATTTGAACCATTTGAATGAAGGTCTATGCTGTGATACTGTCACGCAAAACAACAAGGGTGCAAGCCTCCTCCATGAAATACACGACTACACACACCATAACACCATCGCCTCCGAATTTTACTGTTGGCACTAAACACCTGGCAGATGACGTTCACTGGGCATTCGCCATACCCACACCCTGCCATCGGATCGCCACATTGTGTACCGTGATTCGTCACTCCACACAACGTTTTCCCGCTGTTAAATCGTCAAATGTTTGCTCTCCTTACAGCAAGCGAGGCGTCGTTTGGCATTTACCGGCGTGATGTGTGACTTATGAGCTACCGTTCGATCTAGGAATCCAAGTCTTCTCCCCTCCCGCCTGACTGTCATAGTACTTGCAGTGGATCTTGATGCGGTTTGGAATTCCTGTGTGATGGTCTGGATAGATGTCTGCCTATTACACGTTACGTCTCTCTTCAACTGTCGGCAGTCATTGTCACTTAACAGACGAGGTCAGCCTGTACGCTTTTGTGCTGTAGGTGGCCATTCAAGTTTCAACTTCACTATCACATCGGAAACAGTGGACCTTGAGATGTTTAGGAGTGTGGAAATCTCGCGTACAGATGTATGACTCAAGTGACACCCTGTCACCTGACCACTTTCAAAGTCCGTGAGTTCCTCGGAGCGCCCCATTCTGTTCTCTCACGGTGTCTACTGAGGTCGCTGATATGGAGTACCTGGCAGTAGGGGGCAGCACAATGCACCTAATATGAAAAACGTTTGTTTTCGGGGATGTCCGGATACTTTCGATCACTTAGTGTATTTGCTGTCAGCAGCTGAAGCTGTGAAATCGGATCGTATGAGTGTCAGAAGGGCCTCCTGTGAATTTGCTGTGCCATGTACTACAGTCAATGACAGGGTGAACAATGGGCATCTTATAAGTTATGGGCTGCAGACACCGTTGCGCTGAGATGAAGAACGACATTTGGTGAAGGTTTTTATGATATTTGCTGAATGAGGATTCCATATGAAAAAGAAAGAAATTTGCGACGTAGTTTAAGATTATTTAAATAATAATGGAATGACTTAACCCACGTTTATTGATAACAGACCAGGAAAGCAATGGGTAAATAAATTCATGCAATGGAATAAAATATTAACAGACTGAGTACGTGAGAATGTGAAAAGTTCATGATGTGCCATGACAGAGATAATGAGGGACTGTTTTACCAGCGTAAGGGAACCTTCCAAGTTATGCCACCATCCAACATATTTAACTCCGACGAAAACAATTTTACCGACGACGTTAGAGTTAGCAAAGTTGTGGTAAAATGTGGTGTAAAAGATGTGGAGAGGATTACAGACGCCAATAAATCAAGTACGAGTGTCATGATTTGTGCATTGCTGATGGAGTGGTTTTCCGCCTTATACAGTGTATAAGGCAAAAATCACCTGCCCTGAATCGTTTGAAGGAGGTGTGAGGGGAGCAGTCTACAACCGAAGTGTCAGTGGTTAATTTGATCTGCCACCTGCTACTGATTGTTTCAGGAAACTTTTGCCCCCACATGAACTGGGCGAAAAATTGTGATTTGTGACAATTTATTCCATCATTTGTCTTTGGATGTAGCTAAACTTTGTGAAGAAAATTACATGTAACATATCTTTTGTTTTACTACCTCCAAACTCAACACATCTCTGTGAACCTAAGGATGCCGCATATTTCAGAACTCTGAAGAGAAATTGGAAGAAGGTGTTGAATAAGTGGAAGAGAAAGAACACAGGGCTTCTTCACAAAAATGCTTTCCCAACTGCCCTTTGTGAGGCCTTCAAGAAGGTTGTTTTGAAGTCTGCAACAAATGTGGAAACGGGGTTTATGGCCTCAGGAATATATCCATTCAGTCCTGACAAAGTCTGCGAGAAAACCCCAATACTGGGTGACCGTGGGTCCATCGAATCATCCTGGACTGATACCTTCTCCGCTCATCTACAGCGACCTCGTGTTGGAGAAACAGTGCAAAAGCCAGGAGAAAGGGGAAAAGAGTGTCCCTTCCATCTAGGAAAGGTATTCGCAGGGAAGACATTTGCTGCAGTGAGAATAAAGATGATACAGATTTAGAAGGGAGGGAAGATGTGCCAGATGGAATTAATAAACAGAGTGGGACCTCAGAAGAAAGTGGCAACAGAGAATCTATTCCTCTCAGTGAGGACGTGAAAATGCAAGCAGAAATAGGAGACGTCTCTGATAGGTGTAATATTGAGAGTGGTTCTGCGGAAGAAAATATTTACACCGTCGGATATCTTGATCTAGTTGACCTGAATGACAATAGTCGAAAACAATTTTTTTGTTGGGAACGTTATTGGTATCAATGATGAAGTAGGGGATCTCACAGGCAGTCTCATGAGGAAAGGGGTCACTCACAAAGAAACATATTTTTTTCTTTTCTTAAGCTGTTAACGAAACTTCTGTGAAGCAGGGTGATATTGTAGCAAAAGTAAGAGGTCGAGATATCAGACGCGGTCGAGATGTATTACCGCCAGATTTTCACATATTAATCAATATATTGACTTTTTACAGTGATGAAACTGCATTATTTTTTGTGATAGGCTGTGTCGTGATAAGAAACAATATTCCCATGGACATAAAATAAGTGTGAAGTTCTTTGAATATTTCCTAAACTTTGTAATTCATAAGTAATGTACTAATACATAACTATAATACCTTAATAAAGGTGTCTAGGTGATTTTTCTTTTTGATTTGTTTCAAATTCTTTTTTTGAAATGTAAAATAGAGATCGACTTTACTTGCACAAAGTTCTCAAGTTGTTTTCTGTATTATTCCAATGGTGATCGAGTTTAGCAGCATCCTATGCTAAAGACGATCACCGTTGTATCGATTAATATGTATCGATAAATACAAAAATTCAAATGGCTCTGAGCACTATGGGACTTAACTGCAGTGGTCATCATTCCCCTAGAACTTAGACCTACTTAAACCTAACTAACCTAAGGACATCACATACATCCATGCCCGAGGCAGGATTCGAACCTGCGACCGTAGCGGTCACGCGGTTCCAGGCTGCAGTGCCTAGAACAACACGGCCGCTCCACCCGGCTCGATAATTACAGATGGAAAATTAATATTTGCTGTATTTTGAAATAAGAAGAATAGAAGATTCAAAATTATATTTTTCACCTTTTAATTGATTACCAAAATAACATGACATTTCAAAATTTTCTCACCTTTCCTGTACTGTTCATGGTTAACTTTGCACTTCTGTTTACAGCTACATTCCAAATGAATGTTTCAAAATGCTAATATACACACTAAGATGAAAAAAGATGCACATCGAATTAATTATCGGAATGGGACAGAAACGGTAGATGTGATACACATGAACAGACAAACAAATGAAAATCGCGCCAAATTATGTCCAGCTGGCGAGTTATACCGTCAAAATTCCTAGCTCGTTGGTGGGCTCTGTCCACAATACTCCAACCGTTCCCAATTGGGAAGTGATCCAGCAAACTTCTTGGCCAAGGAAGAGTTTAACAAGCAAGAACACAAGCAGTGGAAACTCCCACATTGATCGGGCAGGTATCATTTTGCTGAAATGTAAGCGCAGGATGGCTCGCCATGAGGGGCAACAGACAGTGAAGTAGTATATTGTCGATGTGATACGAATGACCACCAAAAGGGTTCTGCTTTGAAAACAGGTGGCACTCTAGACCATTCACCACTCCTAGTCTTTTGGCTGTATGGCGGCTGATAGGCAGTTTGGAATCTCACTGCTGCACCACTGTCCAGGGCATCTCCAAACACGTCTTCGGCCTCTTCCGCTTAGAATGTCATTGACTGGAATAGATTTCTCTTCAGTGATGAGTTTCGCTTCAAACTGAGTCCCGATGACCGGCGACGACCTGGCCGGAGACTGCCCGGACATCGGTGGGATACCAAGCCGACCGTCGCCCGCCATACTCTACGCCCCGTTTTGTCGGTCCTCATGGCGAGCAATCCTCGGCTTACATTTCATTAAGATAATGCCCCCTCCCCCACACGCTGGCAACAATTCCTACTAATTGATTTCTTGCTTGCCAAACCCTACTTTGGCCAGCAACGTCGACGGATCTCTCCGCGATTTAGAACGTTTGGAGCAGTTAGAAATTTTCATGATCAAACCCGCCAGTTGGACAGAATTTGGCACGGCATTCTTCAGTGTGACATCCAACAACTCTGCCAATCAATGCCAAGCTGAATAACTTGCTTGCATAAGGGGCAGAGGTGGACTAACGCATTACGGACCTCCTCAATTTCTGAAGTTCTTTCTTCTGAATAAATTGTCCGCCCCCGGTACCTAAATGGTCAGCTTGGCGGATTGTCAATCTTGTGGGCCCGGGTTCGATTCCCGGTTTGGTCGGGGAGTTTTCTCCGCCTAGGGACTGGGTGTTGTGGTGCTGTCCTCATCATCATGCTATCATCCTCACCGACTGCAGGTCGCCGAAGTGGCGTCAAATTGAGGGCCCGGCACCAGGCGAACGGCCTATCCGGAGGGAGACCCTAGCCAAACTATTAAACGAATACAATAAAATAAATTCTGAATAAATCATTTTTCTGAAAATGCAATTATTCGTTTTTCTGTATCAGATCTGTCCTTGTCTGTCTCATTCGGATAATTCATCGACGGTGAGTCTTTTTTATCTTAGAGGATATTTCTCTTTCTGAGAGAAGATTTTCTTGCTACATATTCCCATGTTAGTACTGATTTCAGTTATTTTCACACCGAAATAGCGAAACTCGTTTACTAATTTGGTGTTTCATTTCCTTCAGTTATTCTTCTTAATGTCATTCCTTAACACTATCTTATTTAATTTAACCACACTCTGATGTGCCAGTAGACGAGATGGCTAATAAAGTCAGTCAGACATCTACGAAAACATAAGACAGTATTAAGTTCATTTACGCTATGAATACCTAATAACTTAGATGTAAATAATTTTGTGCAGCTGTAGGTTCTTCAGTTGTGCTGGGTTATATACAGTGAGATAGAAGCAAATAGTCTTAAAAGCTGGTACTCTCCCTTAGTCCCAAATACCATGTGCGTCGGCAAAGTCTCTTCTCAGTGGCGAGCATTGCGTGTCTTGCCCCGTGGGGCGCGTAATGTTGGGAGCACATTCAAGTCTCGGCTGCACGTTTTCCGTGGACTTGCAACGTTAGGGTGCAGGTAGCAGTATTGCGCGTGTGTTGCAGCTGTTAGTTATTGTCTAATTCTTGTGTAAGGATGTTTACTATTGCACACAGAGCGTCTTTAAAGACATTTTTGTGTAGGAGGCAACTTTACCGAGCACGTGAGGTGGTAATTTAAATTTCGCTCTCCTGCTTCGAGGTGTCCATATATGTGTGACTTAATTCCCAAATTCCAGACAACAGATTCAATTCATGATCCACCATCAACTGGTAGGCGCACAAATTTAACAGAACGGAAGCTTGATGACATTCCGTACATCATATGGCGGAGTCCAAGAAAATCTGTGAGAAGATTATCGAAAGACGCTAAATTATCAAGTACGATGGCACATAAAGCTGTAGCCAAAGAACTGGGGAAGTACCCGTATAAAATTACTGCTGTGCAACAGTTACATCGTGTGGACCATGTGAAACGAAAAGAGCATTGTGTATGGTTTCAGCGATTTGGTAACCGAAATTCAGTTGCTGTCTTTCTCCACTGATGTAGGTTGGTTTCACCTGTCTGGCTAAATTAGACCCCAAAATTGAGGAATTTGGCCATCAGAAAATCCACATGCTATAAGAGAAATGCCACTGCACGCAGAGAAAATTGGAGTGTGGTTTGGCGTAAGCAAATTATGTGGCCGATTGTTTTCGATACTACCGTCACTTCCGATGCCTATTGTTCTCAGATTATTCATATGATTATTGTTCTGCTGAGTGAAAGTGAGATCAATCATTCACTTTTCCAACAAGACAACACTACTGCTCATACGGCGCATACTCCCTACGACTCTTAAATGAAATCTTTGGAGATAGGGTAATTACGAAAGATCTCTGGCGTCCACAGTCACCGGATCTGTCTTCGCGCCACTACTTCCTTTCGGGTATGGTTAAAACATTTATGCATCAAAATTGCCCAAAGGCAATAGATTAAATGAATAGAGTGGTAAATGATTATCTGCATTCGATTAAACTTGAAACTTTGGAAAATAAATGTAAACTTGTGGAACTATACCTTCAAGAAAGAGGAAAACATTTCCAGCATCTACTGTGATATTATATACTTATATGGATATGGTGTCTGTTGTTTTGGACATGTCCGAAAGAACAGAGACCATTGATGACCTGCAAGTGTCTAGAACGAAACTAGAATTATATTAATACCTCCAGGTGCTCACGGGCGTTGATATATATCAACGGGGACAGGTGAAGATGTGTGCCTCGACCGGGACTCGAACCAGGGATCTCCTGCTTACATGGCAGACGCTCTATCCATCGGAGCCACCGAGGACACAGAGCAGGGACTATCTCGCGCACGCCTCCCAAGAGACCCATATTCTCACCTTGTATGTCCACACACTACAACATTCGTAGTGTCCCACCCCAATATGGTGTCTGTTCTTTTGGATATATCCAAAAGAACAGACACCATATCCATATAAGTATATAGTTCTGGCAATACATGTCCAAAAGAACAGACAGGTGGTGGAGGTTTGTGTTTAACGTCCCTTCGACAACGAGGTCATTAGAGACGGAGCACAAGCTCGGGTTAGAAAAGGATTGGGAAGGAAATCTGCCGTGCCCTGTTAAAGGAAACATCCCGGCATTTGCCTGAAACGATTTAGGGAAATCACGGAAAACCTAAATGAGGATGGTCGGAGACGGGATTGAACCGTCGTCCTCCCGAATGCGAGTCCAGTGTGCTAACCACTGCGCCACCTCGCTCGGTCAAGAACAGACACCATACCTATATAAGTATATAGTTCTGGCAATACTGGCCCTGACCTTCTTCGTCTGTGCGGATGCACACACAGTCCCCGAACTCTTACGGGACTTGGTAAGAATGTCTTTCACGAGTAATGGGTGTGTTGAGGTGGGACACTACGAATGTTGTAGTGTGTGGAGAAACAAGGTGAGAATGTGGGTCTCGCGGGAGGCGTGCGCGACATACAACCCTGCAGTCGCACTGTGCTCTGTGTCCTCGGTGGCTCCGATGGATAGAGCGTCTGCCATGTAAGCAGGAGGTCCCGGGTACGAGTCCCGGTCGGGACAAATATTTTCACCTGTCCCCGTTGATACATATCAACGCCCGTCAGCACCTGGAGGTATTAATATAATTCTAATTTCGTTACAGTGTATTTAATTGAAATTAATAGCATTAATTAATTTCATTGTTTAAATTGTAATAATGGTGAATCCTGTTTCCCAACATAACTGCAGCCACCAGTCGCGAATCCCGCTCCTAGCTTATACAGCGACTTGAATGTGCTGCAAATCTTGCGCGCTGCGCAAGGCGAGACACGCGGATCTCGCCGCTGGGGAGAAATTTTGCGGACGTTCTGTATTAGCAATGTCTAGTAGCGTCGTATTTCGGCGACATGTGTGCTCACTGGAGTTTCCCATACTAATGTTGATAAGTCTATAGATGCGCTGAATCCGGAGACAAAGCTCTGAGTGTGGCTGCTTCCAAAGGCGCGCTAGCCAATCTCAGACGCATAGGGTGAGGTCGTGTCATTTTAACGTCCTCTGCTGGCATGTGTGTACAGTGTCACTCAACGAAGAACAGCAAACGCCGGGTGTTGCTGAGCGAGGTAGCGTTTATAACGCGTACTTCATTACGGTTGATTTACTTCTTCTGATGTTTCGTCTTATAACCTTTCAGGGTACTGTCCATCCCGTTTAACTTACCTTCCAACACCATTAGAGTTCCTAATAGAACCGCTATACCACAATAAAATTTCAAAGTTTTTATTTTCTCTCCTTGCACGATTCAAGATCTTCTCTTTAATTCCCGCTGCTGCTTTCTCGATGTACAGAGTGATTACCACGGAGGATAAACTAGAAATATGTTTCATTCTTTTCTCCATTACTGCCTCTGAGAAGACCAAGTGTTCTTATGTCAAAAGGCTCAACAGGGATAAAAATTTGTTGGTAGGGTTCAAAATCATCTTATACAGGTACGTAACTGCTATACCAAAAATAGTTCCAAGGAGGCAGGTGAAACTAACAAAAAAAAAAAACGAATGAATGAATGCAGTGTAATATTTAAATACTTGATATACAGGATGTAGCAATAAGGATGTAACGATCTAAGTGTAGATATTTCTTTTGGTGACAGGACGGTATACAGAAAAACAATGCGTCAGCATTGTAGGCTAATAATTATAGCTATTACAAGTCATATGATTCTATAATAGGTAGTACCTG
This sequence comes from Schistocerca gregaria, assembly GCF_023897955.1. Classification (NCBI taxonomy): domain Eukaryota; kingdom Metazoa; phylum Arthropoda; class Insecta; order Orthoptera; family Acrididae; genus Schistocerca; species Schistocerca gregaria. The sequence goes on along the minus strand of NC_064921.1, from coordinate 495,733,517 downwards.
GAAGTACATGCAGCAAGAGCAAGCCAGTAATGCTAATTTTACCCTGGGCAGCTAGTTAGGTGTTCAAGTGTGGATCCATGGACCCAGAAAGCTTACTCTATACCAAGTGCATTCTTCCTATGATACAGACACAATATCGTGGCAGTTTTATGTGGAGAGTGTTTCGAAGTGATATCAAATCAATTATGCAAATTAATTAATTGATCGATTTCTTACTGCCACCAACTGAGAACGTCATGGGTTTTCCCCAGTCGCATTTGGGTCCTCCTGAGGGAACTCCCAGCCCCCATGCCTCCACATTCCCTCCCACTCCCTTCCCACACCATCATTATGTATGGCATAGACCCGGTACATTAGCCAGAATGTATAGTACAGCGCAGAGTCTTGACACGTTTGTTTGAATGGTGTGGTACAGCGCAATATTCGTATAGTTGAGTGTAACATTGTACCCAGACACCGTTTCGGAATGGGTGGTACAGAAACCGAACAGGACAGCAGGATTATACGGTGTGGGTAGACCCTTGCGACGCACAGTTTGCACCCAAAATCGCGCAACTAAACTAGGATTTACGTAGCCTGTATGACCGGATATCACGTGACCGGAAATTCCCTCATCTTGGATCTGTAGAATATAAAAGTAGGCTTGAGGAGAGCTGCAATTGATCAGGCTTCCATGGTAGTTGAAAGAGTAGCGTCAATATGCATTCTTCCAAAGCACTAAACACCCCTCAGCTATTAGGGAGGAAAACACGACCGACAGACGAACGCTTTGGTTTGCGGTTATTACAGAAGAACGGTTATTACAGAAGAACCTGGATGACCTGCCTACTGATATTGGCGACATAAATTACACTGATAATGCTATACTTCTTGGCAAAAAGAATATAAACGTGCTTACACTTATTACAGAATCTTTTTGTGATAACATTATGATTTTTAACATCTGCGATCAAGTGGACTGTTAAGAAAAATTAGAAAGGGGATCTTTAGAATATAAAAGTAGGCTTGAGGAGAGCTGCAATTGATCAGGCTTCCATGGTAGTTGAAAGAGTAGCGTCAATATGGATTCTTCCAAAGCACTAAACATCCCTCAGCTATCAGGGAGGAAAACACGAGCGACAGACAAACGCTTTAGTTTGCGGTTATTACAGAAGAACGGTTATTACAGAAGAACCTGGATGACCTGCCTACTGATATTGGCGACATAAATTACACTGATAATGCTATACTACTTGGCAAAAAGAATATAAATGTGCTTACACTTATTACAGAATCTTTTTTGTGATAACATTATGATTTTTAACATCTGCGATCAAGTGGACTGTTAAGAAAAATTAGAAAGGGGAAGGTGTGCATTGTTAAAGAAGGATATGTGTGACACATGTAACTATTATTTACGTAATAAATTCTCCAATTTCGTCAGTGCGAAGCTGCCATTTTTCCTACACCGGAATGACAATGTGATAGCAAGAGGGATACGGGAAAAAATTGGCTGGGAAACACTGGAAACTGTTTCCAGGAAATATAAAAATCATTTGGTTTACCATATAAGTTGGAATTAGCTGACTTTAAAATGGATGTTCCAATGGAAGAGCTGCCTGGAACATTGAAACAGCTACGTGTAGACGACAAACATCTTTTGGATTTAGACTTTGCCAGAATTTGTAACGAAATGGAGATGTGCGCCGGCCGCGGTGGTCTCGCGGTTCTAGGCGCTTCAGTCTGGAACCGCGTGACCGCTACGGTCGCAGGTTCGAATCCTGCCTCGGGCATGGATGTGTGTGATGTCCTTAGGTTAGTCAGGTTTATGTAGTTCTAAGTTCTAGGGGACTGATGACCATAGATGTTAAGTCCCATAGTGCTCAGAGCCATTTGAACCATTTTTTTGGAGATGTGCGACTACTTAATATCAGCCGACAACATCTGCATGGAATGAGATCGCAAGGGAAACAGCTGTAAAATAAAGATATATAACAAATTTATAAGTCAAATCACAGGTCATGAAGTGAACAAAGATACTGGCACGAGGGTGGCTTGAAAAGTTCTCGAAACGGAATAGAAAAAAAAGTACTTACATCACTGAAACTTTTTTCAGTGTAGTCTCCTTGTAGTTTAGTGCTCTTGGTCCAATGATGTTCCAGTGCCTTGAACCCATCTCGAAAACGAGTTTCCTCCAAGGCCTCAAAATAGTTGTTAACTCCGCCTATCAATTCTTCGTTTGAAGTGAAAAATTTTCAGTTTTGGGAAGAGATAGAAGTTTGACGGAGCCATACCAGGTGAATAAGGCGGATGTGGCCACAATTCATACCTTAATTCGTGTAATTTTGCCATGGCGACGGTACATGTGTGCGGACGCAAGTCAAGAGTCGCGGCACCCATCTTGAAGATAATTTTTCACTTTTAATTCTTCAGTTAAAATGTGATATACCCGTTCAGATAACATCTGGCAAGCGTAAGAAATTTCACACACTTTCAGTCGGTGATTCTCCATGACTATTTAGTACACTTTTGCAATGGTTTCTGGAGTAATGACACATTTTGGCCAACCACTACAAGGATCATCATCTAAGCTCTCACGACCAGATTTAAATTCATTTGTCCTCCTGGTAACAGTTGAATATGAAGGAGCAGAGTCCCCCAGTGTATTCTGGAAATAGGCATGAATTTCCTTTGTTTTCATACTTTTCTTTACGAAGTCCTTAATCACTGCTGGAATCTATTTTTTCCATCTTCGCAAATCCCTATGTGGGAACAACAACAGAGTCACGTCACCGTCATAGCTCTCTTCCAAGAGCACTGGCGTGGCACGTGTTTGCTGGCAACTGTCCAGTAAACGTCGCGTGAACAATTCGTTGCGCTAGAGCTGACCTCTCGTCGTGATTCCGAGAACTTTTGGACCCACCCTCGTAATCACATTATAGATTTTGTAAAGCGTCCTGGCATGCGACTACGAGAAACTCTAAGTATTCCTTGGTTAAGCAGCATGGCGTTACCAAGTTGGAGGCTACTGTATCGTGTATCCAACCCTTACAAGAATGTTTAGGAGTTAGACACCAAGAAAGAGCACTTCCGATGTGTTCCACTTTAATTTGTGCCACTTGCTCCCACGTGACGTCAATTAATCGATAACTTACGGAACAGATGTTGTGTTGTTTTTAATAAGGTTCTGCAGTTTGTGTTTTGTGTTAATAAGAATACCCGAAAATTGACAGGTGTACAATAAGTCTTCAAGATACCCAAGACCAAGAAAAGCTTATCAGCTATGTTCTGTCTGCATACAGTTTTAATTACCTACCTATAAACTACCAGCAGATTCTTAACTCTGACTCAATAAAAAACAACGTAATTATAAGACAGAAGTGTTATGTTAAGGCAGAAGAAACTTATTTTTTTCAGTAAGAGCGTTGTTCTCTACAATAGCGTCCGATATAGGTATTGCAGAATTGGGATTGGTTCACATGCGCCACATTATTCTACGAGTCGTAAGAAAATGTACCACACAGACTTAAACCATTCCCCATTAAAGAAATGTATATGAGTTGCGAAGAGTAACTTAGCTCCATCCTGCTGCATCTTCATTATTTGACGGAGCGTATTCGTCTTCTTTATATATTACTTCTCCAGCACAGACATCTCATCCCTTGAACACATAATACTCAGTAAACACTAACGTCCATTCTCTCGGGGAGTTCTCACGGACTGTAGCACGCTCGCAGGTGTAGCGGTGACAGGATATGGGGGCGGGGGAGTTGTTCGGAGGGGGAGGGGTGGAGGTGGAGGTGACATGAAAGAAGTGGGAGAATTAGGTAGTAAAATTGCCCTATTTCCCACCAAAAAATTTTGAATTTCCTGACTTTTTTCGAATTTGCCACCAAAAATTTGAATTTCCCTCTCGAGGATTTCCGAGAAGAGTGGCGAGGGAAGGGATACGTGCCGTCCTGGGAAAACCCATGACGCCATGAGCTGTGTGGGGGGTAATTAATTAATTAATCTGCTTAATTATTGTGATATAATTTTGATACTTTTTGTGCGATGGGTGAGGAAAGGAATCAGCAACCCCTACGACCGTTAGATCAGTTCTACTTTCGTGGAAGCACAGAACGCGGACGTAGGATGGCAGCCCTTCGAGGAGGCGACGGAGCCTATTCCCTCGCACCGCTCCTCTCCCCTCGACCGCTCTAAGTTCTCAGTGTTTACGGTCGCGGCCGATTGCCACGATATACCGTCCGCATAATGCAGTTAGTGCTGCAGTTATTATCGTGAAGAAAACATCAGTAAAGTTTGTGACGTGTTTGTGGGAAGATAGTTCGACGCAAAGAAAAAACACCAACATACTGATGTGTGTGCCTATTAAGGTACCACATATAAAAATACATGCACTTCCACGCACTATACCGCGTGTATCGTGCCACTCATCACAGTGGTTTTTAGAATCTACATTTAAAATGTGCTCTGCAGTTACCTACACAGTGCTTGTTAAAAACTACGAGGTGTGATACATCCGTCTCTCTTTCCCATTCCATTCACAAACGCAGCACAAGAAAAAGCCCCGTTATGGTTGTATGGCTCTTACGTAAGGTAAACGCTCCTGAGATTATATCACGACATAAACCACGGATACTGAAGCGATTCCAAACGAGTGGAATAAAGTAGTATTTCTACCTGAGATTTCTGCGTAGGGTCCCTGAGGACCTCCGTCAAATCTTCATACTAAGAGAATGAGCTGGTTACAAATGCAGAACGTTACCTCCGAATTCCTTGAGCCTCCTCAGTCAACCCAATATTATGAGAATCCCAACTACTCGAACAGTATTCAGGGCTATGACGTGTAACAGTCGTGTTAGAGGCCTCTTTTAAAGGTGCATTATGCCTTTCCGGAATTCTGAGTCATTCGTTTATTTCTTTTACAATTCATACTGCGTTTTCGACCAACTTCGTGTAGCTTCGTGATGTTTCGTACTCTGGACATTTAACCGATGTGTGTCCAGTGGCAGATCGCTAATGTTCTGTTCAAAAGAAAACTGCCTTCTGCTCTCACTCATATACATTATCACTCATTTAAGACAAATTGTCGTTCATGACCCGTAGCAGAGTTTCTGCTTAGGTTACTCTGAATTTTTCTACGTGTACAGCGGTATGTAACTGCATCATCAACAAATAAGCGGTGGGTGCTGTTCATACTTTTGGTAAGTGGCTTCGTTTAGTCACTCCTGCTGTTAACTGTACTTCATCGTGCATTCATTACGTTCGAGCTCCGAATATGTTCTATAAACCTGTAACAGAACATCATGGCTCAATAATTGTGCTCATTTATTATCTTACTCTCCTTATGATCGAAAGTAACTTCCGCTTTAGCACTTATACAGAAATGTGAGAATCCCCAGAAATGTGAGATAAGAGGTTGCTTATCTTTCACTGCCTAAGTGCTAAAACTGAGTAGATTGGCATATGGGCTTCGGGCCATATTTCATCTTCAACAGTCTCAAAATATCTTTTCAGCGTCGGTACTGGTTATTTCGACGTCATTTGTTCGAGAATTAATGAGGATGTGAAAAGGTAGAATCGTTTTCAGAACCTCGGAGGAGAAAGATTCTTCTTACTTTGTTTATTTATTTTTTATATCTTAAAGTGGATTTTTTTTACTTTTGCTTTTCCAGCGAAGCTCTTAAGACGGAAAACTGACCCTACAACCTACAGATCCAAATCAGGATGTTTACAACCTTCGTTCAGTTGCTGAGTGGCTCACTGTTGCCTTCACCGTACAGCGGTCTATATTGTTCTGTATCAACTACTTACTGTTGGCAATACGTATACTGCGCGCAGTCAACAAAGTGACACATTTTACTCCCCGTATTCCGATAAGTACCTTTCAATGTTGTTTTGGGAAATTAAGCCTTTATATCACGAAACCGGCACCGTTCTGCCCCTCTGAAGGCTGTTGGTGGATATTCCCTGATCTATGGATTTTTGAATTGCAGGTTACCTCAGAATGTTCTCATGGAATGAAACCGATTGCTGCGCGGCGTAGCCGCGGCCTAGGGCGTCTTGCCACAGTCCGGGCTGCCCCCGTCGGAGGTTCGAGTCCTCCCTCGGGCATGGGTGTGTGTGTGTGTTGTTCTTCGTGCAAGTTGGTTTAAGTTGGGTTAAGCAGTGTGTAGGCTTAGGGACCGATGACCTCAGCAGTTTGATCCCTTAAGAATTCACACACATTGAACATTTGAACATTTGAAACCGATTGTGGCTCAGTAAACGCACTTAAAACAATAGCTGTGGGGCTTTCTTAACCTCATGTTAATCAGCTGTGGTAGCACAACGTGATCAAAGTGGGATATCCTTCAATGAACAGAAATCTTGCTTCTTCAGTACCTCGATAGATAAAAGGGCTTCAACTATTAACCATAGAGGAAAATTTTGGTCTCTTAGCGAAACTTTACTTTTCTGAAAGTCTGATTTCGATATCTTAAAACAGGGTCCCGGGTTCGATTTCCGGAGGGGTGAGAGATTTTCTCTGCCTCGTGATGACTGGGTGTTGTGTGTCTTTCATCATCATTGATTCGCAAGTCGCCGAAGTGGCGTCAACTAAAAAGAACTTGCAATACGGCGGCCGAACTTCCCCCGCATGGAGCCTCCCGGCCAACAATGCCATACGATCATTTCATTTCGTTTCATCTGTGACATATTACGAGTCTTAACGTTAGTTTGTAACCTTGTATTTAACATTTTTGTTAACCATTTTACAATATTTTAATTTTCATCTGTCACTTCTAATAACAATATCAGTATTTCGAATGTCATCTTAGTACCTCTGACGATGAGATCGACTACGCTTACTCACCTAGAACTCAGAGGGCTCTTGTCGTATCAAAAGCAACACACATTCAAAAACACAAAAAAGTCGATATTAATAGACTATAGATAGTGAAGTGAGAAAAAATTTCTATCTGACAGTACCACACTGCTATACAGCAGGGATGATATATCAAATTCTTTTCAGTACGGAATTTTAAGGTATGTTCCCATGCTTACACACAATAACGACGAACTCAAGAGAGCCCGCCTTCTTGTTTTGTTTAATCCCCAAACATCTTTCCTCAACGTAGTGGCATTTTCCGAAGTTTCCTTTTCTTTTTTATTCGCTTAGTTTTTATTTTTTACAATATGTGTGAACTGAGACTACCAACAGAAATGAGTAACAAGTCCATATTAATATCAATTGTGAAAAATTTCTGTAATTGATCTCATTCTTCTGTTTTTGTTATTATTTGTCTGTTTAATGTGTTGCTGTACGCCCTTCCTTTTCTGTAACCTGTTTTCCCAATATTTTTAGTTTCATTATTTATTCTATGTGTGAAGAATCTTACGTAATGGTGCGATTTGTGACAGCGAGGAACCAGCGATCACACACCACAAACTAATGCAATAGAAGTTTGCCCTGTCTGGAGAAAGGACAACTCTTATTCCAACTTGAATATGGATATAACTGTAATGAATTAGTATGACTATGGTCTGAGTTTTTGGAGTGTATACATATTGAACGCAATCGCCATAATACACCACAGGAGATGAATTCGCAATTGTGAATAAGGATTACCATCAGCTGTCGAATAGAACAGCGACAGTTAAAGTTTGTACCGGACCAGGAATCGAACCCCAGGATTCGTGCTTATCGCGAGCAGTCGCCTTACCAGTTTTTTTAATCAAAATTTAAGCAGCGGCAGGACTCGAACCCAGGACCGAAGACGTTTTGATTGTGAACTAAAGACGCTGCTCCTTTTTTTTTTCACCCAGTCCTCGCGCAGGGAAAATAGTAAATCCGGCCGGGAATCGAACTCGGGGTGCCGTGATCCAGAGGCATCAACCATAGCACCTTTTTATGACCGGGACACGAACCGGGGACCTCCTGTTTACCTGGCAGACGCTCTACCCGTCCGAGCCACTTTTTTAGTCACCTTACATGGCCACTCGATACATTTTAATCTTCTTATAATTAACCCTTTACCATTGTGAGGAATAAAATAAAATGGAAACAATGTTGGTAGCAGCAGGAATTGAACCTGAGCTGATGCTCTGTTATTCAGAGCATTTTTTTTTTCTGGAAGTTGGCTTGAACTCGGAAACTTTGCCTTTCGTGGGCAAGTGCTCTGCCGATTCTTTTTTTCCTTCAAAGCTCTTGTTTTTGGCAATCAATTAAAATAAAATAAGAGAAGTCATTTCGACAAGAACAAAAGGGTTAAGTCAGAAAAACTTATGTGAAGGAATACGGCGTTAATTTTAACGTGCTCACACCTCCTTTCCTCCGTCACTACTGCACCGTGGAACATCTAAATCCAAACAAGAGTGGCCACAAAGAAAGGGGGGGGGATTTAAATTCATCCACCTCCTTGTCGATCGAAAACAAGAGACAGCATATTAGAAAAAAGCTCACGATAAAGGAACATCCTGAGCCACATCCAATGGACTGTAGCCATATATTTGAGAAAGGCATACGGATCTGCGTCATATCCACTCACCATCACGTAGTGGACGTAATGTCCAACAAGCCACACGATGGCATTGTTCTTCGATCAGGGAAAGGAGGTTCAACTGGGACACACGACGATCTCCCCCTAGCTAGCCGCCTCCGATGTCCTGAGGAGAAAAGCCAGTTGTTGGCGGAGTCATCTCCAATGACCATGACCGCAGGAGATCAACCGATGATATAATGTATCAGTTTCATGGCAACGATTGCAGCGATCCGTCACACTGAGGCCAATACGAAAGAGTCGCACGTTGGTAGGTACAATATCATGAACAACTTGGTACCACGAGGACGCCACTTCCATCGGGAAAATCGGGAGGCTAACGTTAGACCAAGCAGTCTTCCAATTCGTTTCTGGCGACAGGGCTTCCACAGAGGGAATACCATGAGGAATTGGTCAGTGGCTTAACAGCATTTTTAGCGAGAGATTCGCTTGGGAAAGGATATTTACTCCTAAATAAATGACTTCAAGAAAAAATTTCTTAACCTGCCGTAGTTTAAAACTAATACTGCCAATATCTACGGAAGGTGTTAGACACGCCTGTCGGATACAGAGTCATGAAGGCAAGCTGTAAGTGACTAGGGAGGGGGGGGGGGGCGGCTTGACACGTCGACACGGTGCAACGGATGAATAAGGCAGAAGCCTTAAACCGAATGTCAGGGAGGCCCAAACCTCCCAGCAGCGGGGGCGCGCCATGACCCCATAACGCGCGCGAAATAGAGAGTTGACCCAGATAAACCTGCCGGTTAAATTTTGCAACTTACGACACATCACAGCAGTTAGTGGAAAGAGTTGTGCAATAAAATAAATCTTACTTAACACATACGTTTCCATGGCCCGGATCTTATGAAGAAGTGAGAGGGATCGACGCTCGTGTTCAGTGCATCTTATCCGTGACAGGCTTCCAGTTTATCATAGCCATCATTAGCGGACCACCGTCAATTATAACACCTAACATTCGATATCGGGTGACATTCCAAGCTCATGGAATTTCAACAGGGTCATATCCTTGCAAAGTGAGTAAGCGATATTTCTGGTCATTAACCCGCGTTGTCGTAATACGACAAAAGGTATCCAAAATTTCCTTCAGCAGTGGTATATGATCATGGATACGGAGAAGAACCATAACGTCATCAGCATATGCTCGAACGGTAAACCTTCCTCGCAGCAGCCACCAGCCCCCCCCCCCAAATGAGCAGCTATAGATCGCGGCGCAAATTCCGGTATAGCGCAAACTTTTACTGTGGTTATTTCATTACACACCTGATGGTTGTCCACAAACGTTTCATTTATAGATACGGATTTCTCTGACTTGCTGCTGCCTGAAGGCGCTGCCGACTCTCTCGAGCTACGGCGACTGTCCGCAACGTGGCAGTGGCATCGTTTTCACAACTTAACTTTTACGCATCATAATTCAGTCAATTCTTGCTAAATATTTATAAATTATACGCAAGCATACTTCGTGAATCAGTCTACCTGTCAGTCAAAACCGGATCAAATTCTCTACAGCTTTTCCTGCGATCAGCCTATACATACAGACGGAAGCAAGGACGCGATTTCAAATTATAATTGACGAATCCTGCATTGACGTCAAATATGTGGGGTGTGGGAAGCCTGCCTTCTCGGATCGCTAGACAACACTCAAACAAATCGTATTAATGAGTTTTATTACGAAATGAACAATGACGACACTTAACTTTGACAACAACACAGAAATGTCGTAAGCAAAGGGCGACATGCAAATAAGTAATCTCTTTAGTACATACAATTCCTAAGTCGCTGTTCTTGAAGTGCCTAATCATAACGCTGCTGAAGAAGTGGGCAGTGGCCAGTCGGGCGTGGCGCTTATGTCTCTCCGCATAGAGACCACTGCTGTCACGTTGTCCAACAGAGGGGTCAGTCAGCGTGCAATTGGTTGACGTCTTCTTTACAGCCCTCTCTGCTCTATCGTTCCCGACTGGCGTAGGGGCGCTTGACTATACGCCGTAACAATATATAGACAGATAGAGAAGAAGATGAAAAATAGTTTTCTCACATATTCTTTACCAAATATACAAGGAGATTCAGTTTACGACGAGTGCACACAGTGAATTAAATTCTGGCAGAGCAATGTTGGAGCCCATATGTTGAAACATTCCTGCTACCAAGCGGCGTTGACGTGTGGGCCGGCGGAGCGACAGAATGGCGGGACTCGCACCCATATTCTCAGGTATCGCGCGAGATAATTAATGCGGAGGCGGCCCAGAGCACTCACCTAGGGTGATTTAATCAAGCCGCAGTCGCGGCGTCGGGGCGCCCTCCGCCGCCGTAACTCACACTGCGACCTTAAGCTCGGGCCGGCCCCTCACCCGCAATATCCGCCTCCTCTGGCGCGCTCGCCCCACGGAGGCTGCCGCCAGAACATGTGGGGAGCCCGGGGACACCAGGACTGCAGCGAGGTCCCAGCCGTGCGCCCCAGGGTCTGCTAGTGGGCGAACGAGGCACTGGCCCCCCAGACCAAGAAACTGACGTGCGCGCCACGGAAAACGCGCTTCGTACCACTACACGACCTAATTACGCAGAACATATGGCCAAGCTGCCATCCACATAGTGAGTAAGCATTGGTCACTTGATGGGCGTGGACTTGCTACGATACGTATATAGCAAGCCTCAAAAGTATTCATCAGTAATTTGGAATTGACTGAGATGCACACAAAGAGGCAACGAAGTATCAGTACAGAGAGGGGAAAAAAACTTGTAAGGGATATTATGCAAAACAGAGTGGAATTAGATAAAAATCATATGGGAGATATGATACTGCGACAAGAATTTGGAATTTAACTGAGTTTTGAAAAACGTAAGATCAAACAAGAAACGTGGAGCAGACGACATTCCCTCAGAATTATGAAGCTCCAGGAAGAAATGTCCACGACAACGATTTTCTATTTGCTATATAAAGTATATGACACTGGCGAAACACCTTCAAACTTTGAAGAATGTGATAATTCAGATTCCAAAGCCGGTATGTGCTCACATATGTTTATATTACCGATCTATTATTTTAAGAAGGCAAGGTTGCGAAAGTCTCACACCAATTATTTACGGAAGAAGAGAACAAGTGGTAGAAGCTGATCTCTAAGAGATCATTTTCGGTTGATTCGGCCAAATGGCTACGTGAGACAATACTAACCGCACGAAGAAAGGCAGCCCTCTGTTTGTAGTATTCATAGATTTACAGAAAGCCTTTATGTTGAAATGAATACAATCTTTGAAAGCCTGATTGAAGGAATAGTATACAGTGGGAGAAAGTTTCTCCAGGGCTTTTAAAAAATTCAGACTGTAGCTATAGAAGCCAAAGGGCATGAAAGACAAAAGTCTAGCCTGTTGGAAATGATATTCAATACATATACTGAGCGATCATTACGGGAAAAAAACAAAGAAAGAAAATATGTGGAACTAGAACTAATCCTCGCGGAAAAAATTAAGAAAATTAATGCGCGCTCGTGACACTGCTACTTTGTCACATACAACAACAGAGTTGGAAGGGCAGTTGATCAGAATGGACAACGTCTTGAAAAGCGGTTATCAGACGACCATTAACAAAAGTAAAATATGCTAATAGAATGTGGCTGAATTAAATTAAGAGGCACTGATGGAACTAGATTAACAAATGAAATGCTGAAAGAAGGGGATGCGTTTTGCTATTTCGGCAGCAAAATGATATGTGGCGAAATAGAGTGTTTATAGAATTCAAACTGGCAATAAGAAGAGAAGCGTTTGAGAAAGAGAGAAATTTATTTGACATTGAATATATGGTTCAAATAGTTCAAATGGCTCTGAGCACTAGGCGACTTAACTTCTGAGGTCACCAGTCGCCTAGAACTTAGAACTAATTAAACCTAACTAACCTAAGGACATCACACACATCATGCCCGAGGCAGGATTCGAACCTGCGACCGTAGCGATCGCTCGGTTCTAGACTGTAGCGCCTAGAACCGCAAGGCCACTCCGGCCGGCCCATTGAATATAAATTCAATATATAGGAAGCCTTTTCTGAAGATATTTGTATTGAGTAGGAAACTGAAATATGGACAATAAACCGTTTAGACAGGCGGGCATAGAAATTTATGAAAAGTGGGGAGAAAGGAAATGTACAGCACAATTTGAGAGAATGAGGGAATACTTGGCCGAATACACAGTGAGGTACAGAAGAATCGTAAGTTTGGCAATGTAGGAAACTGTGTGCGGTAATAATCGTAGAAGGAAACCCAGCATTTAGTATAGCAGGAACGTTCAAAGCGATCTAGGTTCCAGTATGCATGCGGAGATTGCAACCCAGAAAATGCAGATTAATTACCTTTTGCACAACACAAAACTTTCCCCGATTAATGTCCGTTGATTACTTGTGCTTCACTCCTGTTTTTGTGTCTGGAATCTTTATTACAGAAACTATATTTCGTAAGTAATCGATGTAACAGTGTATTTATTTCTGTCTGTATACAACTGGTTGTAAACATAATGAAAATATTGTAAATTGCTGGGTAATAGCAAAGGGAACTTCATTTAAATGTATCGATAGCATCGACGAAATGGCAATAGCTGTGTAGTTGCTTAACTTTGGTATGGAAAGTCTGTCGCGTTGCGAGAAGAGAGGAGCAGAGTAGCGTGAGTCATGAAAGAATGTGGAAGTTTTTTGGCGCTCCCGCAGACGCTGTGTGTATCTAACTCGCACCATGCTAGACGCGCCTGATTCGTCAACCCACGAAAATATTAGATACAGGCTCGCAGGTAGATGCCATTTTCCTTGACTTCCGGAAGGCGTTCGATACAGTTCCGCACTGTTGCCTGATAAACAAAGTAACAGCCTACGGAATATCAGAACAGCTGTGTGGCTGGATTTAAGAGTTTTTAGCAAACAGAACACAGCATATTGTTCTCAATGGAGACACGTCTACAGACGTTAAAGTAACCTCTGGCGTGCCATAGGGGAGTGTTATGGGACCATTGCTTTTCACAATATATGTAAATGACCTAGTAGATAGTGTCGGAATTTCCATGCGGCTTTTCGCGGATGATGCTGTACTATACAGAGAAGTTTCAGCATTAGAAAATTGCAGCGAAATGCAGGAAGATCTGCAGCGGATAGGCACTTGGTGCAGGGAGTGGCAAGTGACCCTTAACATAGACAAATGTAATGTATTGCGTATACATAGAAAGAACGATCCTTTATTGTATGACTATATGACAGCGGAACAAACACTGGTAGCAGTTACTTCTGTAAAATATCTGGGAGTATGCGTACAGAACGATTTGAAGTGGAATGATTATATAAAATTAACTGTTGGTAAGGCGGGTGCCAGGTTGAGATTCATTGGGAGAGTCCTTAGAAAATGTAGTCCATCAACAAAGGAGGTGGCTTACTAAACACTCGTTCCTATACCTGAGTATTACTCATCAGTATGGGATCCGTACCAGGTCGGGTTGACAGAGGAGGTAGAGAAGATCCAAAGAAGAGCATCGCGTTTCGTCACTGGGCTATTTGGTAATCGTGATAGCGTTACGGAGATGTTTAGCAAACTCAAGTGGCAGACTCTGCAAGAGAGGCGCTCTGCATTGTGGTGTAGCTTGCTGTCCAGGTTTCGAGAGGGTGCATTTCTGGATGAGGTATCGAATATATAGCTTCCCCCTACTTATACCTCCCGAGGAGATCATGAATGTGAAATTAGAGAGATTCGAGCGCGCACGGAGGCTTTCTGGCAGTCGTTCTTCCCGCGAATCATACGCGACTGAAACAGGAAAGGGAGGTAATGACAGTGGCACGTAAAGTGCCCTCCACCACATACCGTTGGGTGGCTTGCGGAGTATAAATGTAGATGTCGATGTAGAGTATTGCGAGCACGATAGGAGTGGTCACGCGGAGGAAGATGCAATTCTATCACTTGTCCGTGGCTCTAGAGGCCACTCGGGGTTCTCAAACAGCAGCAGCAGCGGCAGCAGCTGCAGCTTATGAAAACGTCGGCTACATTCACCGTCGTCCGCACAGCTACATCACCGAAAACTGTTAATTGACAGGTATAGGAATGTGGAGGCTTTACCCAGTTACATTTCCTTCGCAAAGTATGATTAACGTGAATAATAACTTGAAATATTAGCAGTATCTTCCGTCGGTTCTTGGTAGAACAACATTATAATAAATGAAAAGCACCAGTTTGCTTTTGTTCTTTTGTAGAACAAAGGCTAACTTGAAATAGTTAAAACTTGTAGGGAACCTGTACTCTCATTGTCCTCAGACATTATTACCAAGCAGGGTCTCTTTCCTTTCCATGCAATCACCGAGTGTCGTAAGAATATGAAAATTAATTAGTTATTTACTGCCAGTTTTGTGTGTTTGTTAACGAACAGTTGCAGTAAAAATTTTCTGCCTCAGTAACTGTTCATTCTCGTATTGCATAACAGAGGCTTAAACCATTTGTAATTTTGAGTATTAACTTCATTTACGTAAAGAAACGTCAAAATTTCACTGGAAAAACTCATAACTAAAGATTCAGCACAAATTAAGAGTGAGCAATTTCAGTTATTCTGTTTTTAGCTTTGCAAAGTGGATTCTGCTGGATTGGTATATATTTTATTGTTGTTATCTTAAAAGTAAAATCTGTTGCTTGTTTGTTTTGAACTAAATTCAATTGAGTTTTTCAATAATCAAAAGTTATTACTTTCCTTTTTCTAAATTTTGCATTGCGTTACACAGAGGTTACTGAAAAACATTTTTTCTTAGATAACAAAGTTGAAGTTGAACCAGTAATTTATTTAACCAGAAACTTAGTTTGGTTTACTTTCAAATTTTAATATTTCTGAATAAGTATCTGCAACTCACTGGTTTCTGACTCACTTATTTTCTCTTGAGCTGCTGGGCTGTGGAAAAGCGTGGCATCCTTCTACTGCCACGCCAGCAATTATTTCTTAAATTTCTTTGCCACTACCTTCCATATGATTCTGGAGGTTCATTGCCCTGGTGGTCTGGCGACCGTTTAATTATCCCCTTTTTAGCTAATCAGTGTTTGCTTTGTATTATTAGTAATTTTTGTAGTAAATATTACGTGGTACCCTTTTCCTCCCTGTGTGATTTCTTAAGTGACTGCACTATACTCCACCCATTTAAAAAATATCAACAGTATTCAGCTTAAGTTTAGAATAGGTTCTTCCTTCAGAAAGATCTCTTGTACTCTTTCCTCCAACTAACCGGTGTATTTTCCTGTGGTAACGATAGCCATACTCACTGTAAAATTTCATTAGGTGTATGTGATTACGGTCAGTTAGATCACAATCCAGTATGCCGATTAGGAAGGGGGAGGTCACAAGATGAAGATGCCTGTATGAATAACTGACGTGTATGGCTCCATCAAACCATTATTCTTACTGAATACCACAATAACAAGTAAACAATTGTTCGACATGCTGTCTTCGGAGCTGGGCGCAGTGTTGCATCCATATCTGCAATGGACAATAAATCTTCTCTTACAGCCGTCATTTGTCCTTAAGTTTCTCAAAAACTCCATTTATACAACGACGGAGCTATAATGTCAGCCGTGTACATTCTATATTAATGTCTCATTTACGAAAACCATTAGGATTTAAGGCTGATGACCCACTAGTCTCCATTTAATGTTCCTTTCTTCCTGTCCACCGTTCAAAGTACCAAGCAAACACCGAGTCACATCATGATAAAAGTGTCTGGTTCCCCTTAAGTGTACATTTCTACGCGTTGCTGGAAAGGAATATATTCGATGTCAGAGAACACATTCCTCAGGAACCGATGTCCCGGTGTTTACAGGCAGTCATATCCATTCATACGCTCTCCGGCCTCGTATCTGGCTTTTGGTAGAAACCCATAGTACTTCGGAGAACTGCGCAGTTGACCGTTCTTCTCGCATAATGAACTGGAAAGCACATAACAGTTGAAATACGTTCCCAAGGGTGGAGCAGCAAATGAAGAAAAAACTCCAATATCAACATTAATACCATGATTACCCAAACAAACACAACTGATATACTGCAACAATTTTTATTTATACACTTACTTGTTCACAACCAGTTTAACCATTGACTCCCTTATACAGATTTCTTAAAGAAGGAAAATAAAACTTATATAATTTAAAATACAAGGCCGTTTATTTTGTAGTGACAGTGTTGCTCATACGAACGAGTATGTAAGTGTGTACTTGTGAAACAACATAATAGTAGGAAAATGAAAACAGTTAGTCATTTAAATATAACCTACCAATTGATCGCTCAGGTTTTCTAGGCGCTATAGATTAATGACATGTTTTCAGGCATCCAGCTGAGGTGTCAATTCCATTTTATGCTCAATATTTTGACAACCGACCCAGACGTCTTCTTAAGATGCTACGAGCTGTGTTCCTATGTTTACACACGGCAGCTTCGAACCCCTTCGATACTCATTTGTATTTCAGAGCACGCACTGATACACCATGGAACGACCATTCTCTTGGTATATAGTAGCTCTGGTGGGCGAGACAGCTGGCGATATGTTGGCAATGTACTGCGATATTTGTCTCAATCTATTTCAGTTCGTGGTTATGTTCTAGACAGTAAGCGGAGACAAATGATTTGCTTGGTTTTTTTAGCCGACTGTATCACAGATGCAGCGGACGCCGGGTGTCATACTCGGCTATAAATAACTCCACGACACCAACAATAGTTCACAGAAAAGTTGGCATGCAGGCCAGGCAGGTATAAAAAGAAAGCCCGCCGCACCTAAAGAAGACGACTGAGTCAGTCCGTTCGACAAAGTATTGTGTATCAAATGGAATAACCAGTTCGGCCTAACGCCTGAAAGTATGCCAATAACCTAGGATTGTGCGTCATGCGCTTTTCACTTTATACCATTTCTATACTGTCTGGCAAGATAGTGGTCGCAGATGATAGTGGCGTGGCTGCGAGCCTATGGATCGCCTGAGGTGGCGATGTAACCCGTAAACAAGAAATCTCAGGGCAGAATGGTTATTAGCTATCTCGCTACCAGCACCGGCGGTGCCGGGAGTGATGTGTTGACTCGCGAAAGATAACAACACACGAATCGGCAACAAGGACAGATCCCTAGTGGTCGCCAGACAAATGTAGAATATCCGAAGAGCAGGTCCAAAGGCAGACCGTGAACTCCAGACGGGTCGCATCGAAGGTACACTAAGGAGCCAAAAAATCTAGCACACCTACCCAATATCATGTTGGGCCCCCGCCACTACGCAAAAGTGCCGCAGCACGACGTGGCATGGACTCTTCTAATGTCTGAAGTAGCGCTGGAGGGAATTGACACCACTAATCTTGCATGGCTGTCCATAAATTCGTAAGAATACGAGTGGCTGGAGATCTCTCCTAAATAGCACGTTGCAAGGCATCCCAGATATGCTCAATGATGTTCATGTCTGGAGGGTTCCAGCGAAAGTATTAAACTCATAAGAGTGTTCCTGCAGCCACTCTGTAGCAATTCTAGTCGTATGAGGTGTCGCATTGACCTGCTGGAATTCCCCAAATCCGTCGGAATGCACAGTGGACATGAATGGATGCAGGGGCTCAGACAGGATGCTTACTTACGTGTCACCGCCAGAGGGGTCCCGTAGCACTTCAACTGCTCACGCCCCACACCATACAGATCCTCCACCAGGTTGAACAGTCCCCGGCTGACACGCAGGTTCCATGGATCCATCAGGATTTCACCGTACCCATACAATTCCATCCGCTCGATACAATTCAAAACGAGACTCGTCTGACTAGGCAACATTTTCCAGTCATCAATAGTCCAATGTCGTGTTGACGGGTCCAGACGGGGTTCAAAATGGTTCAAATGGCTCTGAGCACTATGGGACTTAAAATCTGAGGTCATCAGTCCCCTAGAACGTAGAACTACTTAAACCTAACTAACCTAAGGACATCACACACATCCATGCCAGAGGCAGGATTCGAACCTGCGGCCGTAGCAGTAGCGCGGTCCAGAACTGAAGCGCCTAGAACCACTCGGCCACAGCGGCCGCTCCAGGCGGGGCGTAAATCTTTGTGTCGTGCAGTCATCAAGTGTTCACGAATGTGCCTTCTGCTCCAAAAGTCCATATGGATGACTTTTCTTTGAATGGTTCGCATGCTGACACTTGCTGATGGTCCAGCATTGAAATCTGCAGCAGTTTACGGAAAGATTCCACTTCTGTCACGTTGCACAACTCTTTTCAGTCGTCGTTAGTCCCGTTCTTGCAGGATCTTTTTCCGGCCTCAGCGATGTCGGAGATTTAATTTTTTACCAGATTACTGATATTCACGGTACTGTCGTGAAATGTTCGTACGGGAAAATTCCCACTTCATCGCTACCTCGGAGAAGCTGTGCCCCATCGCTTGCGTGCCGTCTATAATAGCACGTTAAAACTTAATTTAATCTTCGCTAACTGCAATTGTAGAAGAAGTAACCAATTTAACAACTGCGCCCGACGCTTGTTTAACATTTAAAATGCTGTCGAATCTACTCATTAAGAGATATATTCTTATGTTAAGAGTTTGACACAATAAGAGAAGTATTACAGTTAAAAACGGTGTGTCTGTTTTCGGGCAGTATAACCGATGATGAGCATATACCCGTACTTTGTTCATCCGGTATTTGAGTATGAGAGTACTTAGCGACACCTAACAAACTTAACACATAATTTTACACCTTTACAAAACTTTTCCTCGCTTCCCCCTCCCCCCTCCAAGAGAAGTTTCCCACTTACTGCAGTTTCACTGTTCACACTGTATAACTTCAATACCAGACAAGACATTTGAATATACTACTTCTTTACTATATAATCTGTCCGCAACACAGTTTTCAGACCGTATCTACCACTGAAGGTACTTGCAAAATTATATCTTTGTACAAAACATAGTGCAGGAGATACGACGCTATATGCAATAACGTGATAACTAACTTCTGACTCAAACAGCGCGCAGTAAAGCTTCATCATCAGGCACAAAATTTTAATTTATTGCTCTTCTTTGTCAGTAATTCTGCTCGCTGCACAGTTTGCAGGCCTTATCTACATATATCAATGAATGCACCTGCAAAATTATTTCACTGTAAGACACAGACACTTCAGATTTTACGACGTCATAATAAACATTGCGATGCGTGAAAAAAACTGGAACGAGAGTTACCATGACTACATTCATTCATTGGTTCTTAATGAGAGCACTTAGAGACTTGCAAAAAACTTCAAACGTAAATTCAAACCTTTTCTAAGCTCTTCCTCTATTACCCCCTTAACATCAAATGTTTAACACATTAACTGATTTGTGAAGTAATCAGACGTTCTAAACTGTGTTACACATGGGATTTCGATTCTTCAAAGAATCGAGCGTTTACTGGATACCCATAAACGCCGTGTGATCGACTGACCTTCTGCGAGTTCCGCGCACTATATAGTTCGTATGGTGACCAGCCCCACTCCTCTGGGATCTCTCAGTCATCGTCTGAGTCGAAATTAGCATCGTGTGATACTAACATTTTCACTTGTGTTGTCTTTCTGCCCAGCTGAACTGTAGGGGCAGCCTTACATCTTACAAAATGAGGACGAAATACTCGGCTCGGAGTTGTTATTGTCACATGAGCAGAGGGTGTAAACCGTAATAGCTGTCAGAATTATAGAGACTATACATCCCGGTGTACCTTACAAAAAAGTCTAATGAAATATCGTTGTTTCACTTTCTTTTTTCTTGTATTTGTAAAAGATAGGTATTTGTAGGTTTGATAGTAGGCGCATTTCTGTTCACATTGTCAACTGACGGCACACAACCTCGCTTGTGTATTACCGACGTTGACGCGGCGATCAGAGAAAGCTAACTGGTGAAGCAGGGCAATGTAGACATTGGACGTGTACAACGACGCGACATGGCGACTATGTACTACTGAAACCAGCAACGTAAGCAGTCATTGGGTTGTCAAGAAAGTGTAATTCCTTTTACGTATACAATGAATTAACTGCTACCAGACGTTTTCTCTTTTACAACGGTACCATATCTGTTACGGCGCAAAGTCAAGCACCGGCACGCCGGCCGGGAACAATGGAGAAGAGAGGGCTGTGAGAAGACGACAGCCAATCGCACGCTGACCGACCCCTCTTCAGGACGACAACGCGACAGCAGAGGCCTCTACGTGAAGAGGGCATAAGCGCCGCGCCCGACTGGTCGCGGCCCAGTTAAAGAGTAGTTTCAAGATTAGGCACTTGTATAGCAGCGACTTAGGATAGTTTATACTGAAGAACGTAGCTTATTTTGCCTGTCGCCCTTTGCTTGCAACACTTCTTTGTAGTAGTCAGTGTTAAGTATTGTAATCTTTTCCTTTACGATTTGTTTGAATATCGTCTAGCGATCAGAGAAAGCAGGTTTCCTAGGCACCCCATATTTGACGACAAGGCTGAATTAACAATAACGAAGGTTCTGGCAGTGAAGAAAAGCAAACATCATATAAAATGTGTTTCCCTAGTACAAAATCAGCCAGTTATCACGTAATTTGTTGCGCGTTAATTGCAATCAACTATTTCCTCAGGTTACAATAATAGAGTAACGAAAATTACATTTATATTATTTTCCTTTTCTACATCAGTACCGTAACGAAAATTGAACTCACATCACTTTGTTTACTGTTACACCAATAGTACACTAAATATTCAAAATGCCTATCATTCATTCGACACATGCTCTATTGCGGCGAACAAATACACGCACATTTGACTTTATGGTGTAGACAGCATCGAAAATCCTCTGCGTAAATTCTGCCACATTATTTATTTGCCGAGCCTGATTAAATTCCCTCACGTGGCCCTAAAAGTGAAAATCCAGCGGATTTAAATCAGGACATCGTTGTGGTGTTCGTTCGTTCCACTTCGGTCGTAGGGGCGGAGGACATCTCGGCGGCAGTCGCTGCCGTGGATTCCATCGGTTCAGGTGCACCTGGGCGAGCCAGCAGAGTAGGCAGCGGCGCAGCCACAGTCGGCGTCATTCGCGTTTCGTGTCGGAGCACAGACGGGTTGTAAGTAGGTTGTTTACGTTTTCTTATTGGTAACGCCACGTAGGGCTCTGTATGAAAAATCACTGGCTGTGCTGTGCGCAGTCTTAGGGTAGTTTGCATTGTTGTCTGCCATTGTAGTGTTGGGCAGATGAATGTGAACAGCACGTAGCGTTGCGCAGTTGGAGGTGATCCGCCAGCAATGGTGAATGTGGGGAGAGAAATGGCGGAGTTTTGAAATTTGTAAGACTGGATGTCATGAAGTGCTATATATATTTTGACTTTTGAACACTAGTAAGATAAATACACTGTTACCTATCAAAATCTTTCATTTGCTAACTATGCCTATCAGTAGTTAGTGCCTTCAGTAGTTTGAATCTTTTATTTAGCTGCCAGTAGTGGCGCTCGCTGTATTGCAGTAGTTCGAGTAACGAAGATTTTTCTGAGGTAAGTGATTTGTGAAACGTATAGGTTAATTTAGTCAGGGCCATTCTCTTGTAGGGATTACTGAAAGTCAGATTGCGTTGCGCTAAAGGAATATTGTGTGTCAGCCTTAGCACAGTCGTGTATAATTTTTCAAAGGGGACGTTTCAGGGTGTTTGTACAAAAAGTTGGCCAAAATTGTTTCCTTACATTTTCTGCACTGTGAGACCATATACAGCATATTTTTAAGATAATAACGGATCTGCATATTTGATAGGATGAAATGAAACAAAATTATGGTATGTTTATTACATTGTTTAATTCATAATTACAAGAGTATTAGTTATTCAGATGCTGCGTCCCAGCCTTATTTATCTTAGCTGTCTGTTTCACTTGAGACCTCCTTTTGATATTCGTTTTCAGCTTGAGGGACCTGCCTAACCTCTTCCTCACTTGAGAGGAGTAAACGTGATGTCTCCGGTAAGAAATGTTTGCTGGTTTTCCTTGGCGTCTGTCTCATACCTGTTCTCAATGGATCCGATGTCAGTAGTAGCCTGTTTAGTACAATCAAATTGCATGCTTCCTGTGAAAATTTCCTGGCAAAACTTTGTCTGTACAAATGAAGTGCTTACTGCAGGCCTCAGCTGCTTCTTCTGGTAAACTCCCTATGGGTAAGAGGGCATGTTCGATGACAGTTGGGCCATGCACCAAAATCCTGTGAACGGTGTGACATAGGATACCATGGATATAAATCAACATACATTCCTGCAGTTTCAACAGTATAAGCAGAAAATTTGCCTATGTGTATCTTATATCCACTGGAAATAGTTTCTAGAATTACCTTGAATAGATGGAGGAGTTGCAGATCGACACCTGTTATTTCTGCAGATGTTTCAAAGTCTGCAAGAAACCTTCTACTGGTGTTTCCATCGTTGTTATTTCCATAGCCTGGCTTGGGAACTTCAACTATTAATTCTAACCGATTTCTAAATTTCTCTTGTATGATTTTCTTCCTCTATTGAACAGTTTTCCTTTCCTCTTTAGAAATAATTTGTCATTTCTTGACGTTTATTATATGTGGCAAATGCAACAAAAATTCTAAAAACCTAATTCGGGCATGGAGTACAGACAGACAGAACCGTAGAGATTCTGTGCTTGATTTTTGACAAATCTTTGAAGTCTTTTTAGGTAGCCTTGCAAATGTAGCATCTCAATGTCGATGCTGTGACCGTTGCTGCATTGCAGAGCTTTACATCTATCATGGACATCAGCAATGTATGTTTTACGGATAAATCACTCTCTGTATTTTAAAGCCTTGTTTCCTGTAATGTTTCAATTTGACTATTGATATAAACTATTTTTTCATCAGTAATGTCACTTGTTTAATGAATAAATATAATACTTATTGGTATGCAATTGCGAGGTGGTGATTTAAAATCTCCTGTACATATTATGTGAATCGCTCACTCGTGTGATTAAGAAAGGCTTGCAGATGAATCTCCACACATGTTGCAGTCACATGATAGGATTCACTCACAGAGTTGCATTGCTTTTTAGCTTCTTGGATGACACTGAAACCGGGATAGACCTTTTTAGCATCTGTTCGTATTATTTCGTATTGTTTCCTTGTCAGTGAAGTTTCCACAAAAATAGACTCGGCTTGGATAGGTGAAAGTCACGTTCTTTTTTGTAAGTCTCTTCTGCGAATGCGGACTAATGCTTGTCTGTATTTAGCTCCTCGTCTGGGTATGAAGTAATATCTTTCACCTTTGGAAACGTCAACATTTCCAGATTCTCGGAGCATCATTTGTTTGGCATACGTTACTGCTGTGGCTTCAAAATGTTCTCTCAAGTGATGTGTCTTGCGCCGTTTGCTGCGTTCGCTTAACTCTACGAACGATTTTGTTTGTCGATCAACTCGAGTTTTGTTACAAGGAATTTCAATGGTATTTTGCAGCCAATTATGATTCTTTTTTAAGAAGTTACTTTAAACTTCATGTGAAGCAAGCCATCTTTTCTTTATTTGTGACTTTATGTATGACAGTTTTCCTCAGGGAAAGTAGGGTCTGATAATATATAATTTTCCATAAAATCCTTGTTTACGTAATTATTTCCAGAACATCTCTTCATAATGTAATAGAGACCTTTTCTTGTCACAATTTCGTGGCTCGAAGGACCTACAATAACCACAAATTTAAAGGAAATAAATCGTATAAAATATATCGGCGGTATTTTGCGGCTACGTTCTACAACGCCCAGTAGATAAATTATTTTTCTATTATACTGTATTCAAATTTATGCTGGGAAACACCCTGAACTATAACAAAACCTCTACATTGTTGTACTAACAAAATAAATTTTCTTTACTTCGCAGGTTAACTTTAAACAATCAAAATACTAAATACTATAAATGACAACAATTATAAATAACAGTACATACTCTGATGGTTAGAACCCATATCGATTTTCACCATGTTTCAAGGAAGAACACACATTAGAACAGCCACAAACACGGAGAGTAATCAAGTCAAATGAGAAGCTTCACGTGCTCTAGTGGCGAGACGTAGATAAAGACTGAATACAATGCCTATCAATGCACAATACACAAACAAAATGTTGCGTCAACACTGCCCAATCTATTATACTATCACAGGACATGGTGAATTCAGAGAATTATTCGCATTTTAAACATGGACTTTTGACCAGCTTTTAGGGCGAAGAACCACTGTGTGCGTCGCTCCGAAGCCTCATCGGGTAGCACGTCCTCTGGAGCATCAGGGGGAGGTGATCCGTCTCGTTCCTAGATCGTAAGGCGCCTCCTCTTGCGCCTTTTAGGTGAACGTTGTTTGCCTGTTCGTCCCTCTGTGTCGGAAGACGGAAGGGAGTCGCAGCGCTGTGAGAGGAAGGCCGTCGCGGGAACGATAAGTAAAGGGGGGAGGGCGACATGATCGGCCGGTTGGGGATCAGAAGTCGTCGTTGTTGTTAGAGAGGCCAAAGTAGGGGCAGGTTGTGAGCGCGATACGTCGACCCCGGCGGTGTCCGTACCGTAGCAGCTGGAAGGATGACCGCTACATGGTCCGACGGGCGGCGACTGGTGGGAGGAGAAGAGAGCTCAGATGCGTAGGTGATCGGTAAAACCGTCGTCGGAGTCGGAGGCGCCACGGTAGTTTCTGGCTATTGGATGATTCGTCGCTGAAGACACTCAGACCTGAGGTGGCCTTCTTTGGCGCACCCGGAACAGGTCTTGGGTTGGCCGTCGTATATGACGACCGCGCTGCACCATCTAATTTGCAGGTAAGGTGGCACGTGGCCATTGAGATCGATGGTGATCTGTCGTACACCGTTAAGAACGGGATATGTTTGGAATTGCGTTCATATTTCGGCAGTGTGGTCATGTACAGTGCAATAGAGGCGGAAAGTTGCGATGATGTCTTCCACTGGGAGCTCGAACGGGAGTTCGAAAACTCGTATGGTGCGCATTCCGAAGCGTGCATGGTCGACAGTGACCGCACCGACATTTCCGTCGGAGTGGCAATATCGTAGTCGGTGTTTGGTGACACGAAGTATTCTTTCGCACACCGCGTCATTGATGACTTTGACGTGCACCGTAGGGTGCTTAGTATTTACAAATGAATGCCCAAGATATCGGAAGCCGCGATCTCAGCAACATCGCGTAGGAAGCGTTCCACTTCCAAGGCCTTTGGCTGTGTGCAGCCGTTGCAGAAGCTGAATCATAGTTTCGATTTTCTAAAACGGTTGTCCATGGTTCTAGTACACGTAAGCGACACGTAAGTGACGGCCGCTGAAATGTACACAACAGCGAGCGCGAGCGTTCCGCAGACGAAAACAACAACACTTACGCACTGCACGACTGCGAAAGCCGGACTGATGTACAGCACGGCTAATATGTGCTAACAGAGGTAATTACCATACATGTGGTTACAATGTTGCCAGATTGCCACTCTTTAAGGTCCTTTTTCTGCCGGGTGTCCTCGCCGGACGAAATTTCGTGAGAGACTTTTTTTTTTTTTCGCTGGTGTATGACGAGTCGCGCTGCTAAGCCCGAGTGCGCGAATTCCGCTTCACCCTGTATATATCCACTACAGCAGATGTTGAAAATGACAACCGTTCATCTCTTGGCTCTCTCATCTCAAATGTTCTGCTGTAGTTCTTGAAAAACTATGAGTTCCCTTTGTAAAATCGAACTGGGATTCCATCCGGATCTAGTGATTAATTTACTTTCAGATTTTTCAGTTGTTGCTTATTACTATGTCGACCATACGGGAGTCTGTCCAATGATCAAATGACGGTATGTTTGCACGATCCTCCCGTGTAAACTATTTCTTGAACGTGAAATTTGAAACTTCGGCTTTCGTTTTGCTATCTTCAGCTGCCACGCCAGATTAGCCAACAAGGGACAGAATGGAAACCTTAGGACCGCTTCGCGATTTTACGTGACACCAAAATTTCCTCTAGTTCTCTGCCACATCTTTTGCTAAGGTGTGACGGTAGTAGTTGTTGTATGCTTCGCGCATAGATACTCTCACTGACACCCGAATCTCTACTAACCTTCTCTTGTTGTCATTTGTGTGTTCCCATTTGCACAGAGGGCTCAACAGTCTCTGCTTCCTCGGCACCCTTCGCATTTAATTATTAAACCATGATGGGTCTGTTCCATCCTTTATCCACTTACTGGGCAGATAACTCTCCAGACGACGATTTACAATCTGCTTAACCTTTGTCCATAGTTCCTCTACATCATCTTACTGGAACTACGAAATCCTAATTCGCTCCCTAAGCGAGATACTAATAACTTATTATGTCCCCTAACTAGCAGAAACACTGTCCTAGCCTTCTTGACTGGTTTATTAAGTTTCGTAATCGAAGTTGCTGTACTGACATCATGACCGCTAATCCCCGTTTCCATACTAACATTGTCGACCAAGTCCGGCCTGTTTGTAGGTACAAGATCTAAGATATTTCCATTGCATGTGGGCTGCCGACCTAATTGCTCAAGACGGTTCTCAGAAAACACTTTCAGAAATATTTCTCATGACTGTCTGTTACCTACGCAATAAATTTATAGGCATTGCAGTCTATACTAGGTAGCTTAAAGTTGACTCCAACTAATATTGTATGATCTGGGTATTTATTGACTATTGACCTTAGACTTTCTTTGAATGACTCTAGAACTGTCACAGCAGAATCGGGTGGCCCGTAAAAGCTTCCATCAATTAACTCAGTTTATACGCGAGCAGATGAAGTCAATGTCACTTCGACCTCACTAGAGACATGGATTTTGTCGACTGCACTGAACACTCCCCTCCTATGGTCTGTAACCTGTCTTTCCAATAAATGTTACGTGACTCGCTAAATATCTCAGAGCTTTCCACTTCGGGTTTCATCCAGCTCCCGGCCCCAAGAATACACTGAGAGCGAGAACTTCCCTGGAGCGCAGAAAATTCGGAAATTTTATCATGAATACTTCGACAGTTTTCTGATAGAATTGTGACAGTCTAAATGTCTTTACTTTGACGCCGTTTGACTTCCCATCCTGCATATCGACTAGCAAGTGTTCATCAGTGCACCTTAAACTAATACCTAGCCTAAAAAGCCACTTGTGTACTCTACAAGAACTCTGCTACCTGAGCAGCTGCTTCCTTTGTGTAGTCTACCCCTGACCTGTCAAGGAGAGTCCTGCAAATCCTCAGAAGATAATCCACGTCTAGAAATCTGCAGCCAATAGCGTCACAGAGTTGACGAAGGCTTTCGTTGAGACCCTCCACTCGGCTCCAAACTAAAGGACCCTGACCAACTGTAGGGGAACAATGCTGCAGATGGCGAGCTCTGCTTGCACCAAGCGCTCGAGGCCAGCAGTCTTCAGCCGCCTGTACGAACTGAGGATCGCCTCAGAATCCATGCGACAAGCATCGCTGGTGACGACGTGAGCCAAATTTGCCGACGACTGCACCCTCCACGCTAGATATCCGCAGGCAAGGCCGCCTCTACATCTCGAATGAGGCCCCCCGGTAGACATACAGAATGCACATTGGCTTTCTTTCCAGCCCTGAAAGCTGTCTGTCTAACGGGCTCCGTTCGCACCTAACAACGGAGCTTCTTGTAACTATCAGAACCCTTCCCCCGTGTGCCTGCTCGGACCCTGCCGAAGGAGCGTCCACCTTTCCATTCACAGTGTGAATGGGCGAGGCCAAATGGCCATTCTCCACATTGGTCCTCCGCCTCGAGTGATGCGAATGCGTTACCACCCACCACTCACACTACTGTGAGGGTGCATCCACCACGTAGGAAGTGCCTCGGAAGCAGATCCAGTCGGCAAAACTAGCGACACTTGATATTTCCCATGCGACGCGCCACATTCTCTGCCACCGCTGCACTCCGAGGAAGCAGGCTGAAGGTGACTGACCGTAGCCAAAAACGCATTCAGCTGTTCGCGAACTGTAGCGAGCTCCTCCTGCATACATCTACATATACAGCTATGTGATTACTCTGCTATTCACAATAAAGTGCCTGGCAGAGGATTCAATGAACCACCTTCAAGCTGTCTCTGTACCGTTCCACTCTCGAACGACGCGCGGGAAAAACGAGCACTTAAATTTTGCTGTGCGAGCCCTGATTTCTCTAATTTTATCGTGATGATCATTTCTCCCTATGTAGATGGGTGCTAACAGAATTGTTTCCCAATCGAAGGAGAAAACGGGCAACTGAAATTTCATGAGAAGATCGCGTCGCAACTAAAAACGCCTTTGTTTTAATGATTGCCACTCCAGTTCACGTATCATGTCTGTATCACTATCTCCCTTATTTCGTAATAATACAAAACGAGCTTGCCATGCTAGCAAGACTAACTGAAGAAATAAACTAGGAAAGCAGTCAGAATTCTAGTTGTGCGACTTGCTTCCCAATTCATGTATCACCAATGGACGCTGATGCGTTGATGAGCAATGTAGCTGACGGTTCAGTGACCAAGTAACGCGCTACAGATTGAATGAATTTACACTGACAAAAACACGATATTAGACCACTTAAACAGAACAGCAGGAACATACTATGACGAAAACATGGAAAAAGATCAATGCTTAACTTACCCTAGCGAAGATATGGGCTGCGAACGGGGAAATCCAAGGAGATAAGGGACTTTGACATAAGGCAGATTATTATTACGCAGAGTCTGCCAACTATTACTTCAAAAAGGGCGAAACTGGTCGAATGTTCATGTGCTACTGTCGTGAGCATCTATGGAAAGAGGTAAAAGGACAGTGAAACCCCCACTATGCGCAAAATGGTTGGACGTCCACGATTCTTCACGGGACGTGGGGTTCAGGGGCTTGTCTGCTCTGTAAAGTGGGCTAGACGGTGATCCGTGGCATCTCTACCGAAAGAGCACAATGCTGGTCCACGTACAAGTGTTTCGGAGTACGCCGTTCATCCTGCATTATTAAATACGGAGCTCCACAGCAGGTCAGTCCTACGTGTGCAGATGTTGACATAACGACACTGTCATTACGACTGCAGAGGACATGGGACGGTCCGTATTCGATCGTCGCTCAATGGAAACGTGTCGGCTCTTCGGGTGAATCACATCTTTGCTATCCTAGGTCGCTGATCCTCTCCACAAACGCCCACATCGTGGTGAATAGCAACTCGAAGCGTGCAGCGAGCAACAGACTCAGGATGGTGGGAGCATCTCATGCTATCGGCGACATTCTCCTGCACTTGTGTGGGACTTATGGTACTAATTGAAGACACGCTGATAGCAGTGAACCACCTGCATCCATTCGTGCTTGATGTCATCTTTTAGCAGTATAATTGTCCCTACCTCGGAACTAGGACTGTGCTGCAGTGATTTCAGGAGCTTTACACTGAACTCATGTAGATGTTTTGGCAACCAAATTCGCCTGATAGAATCGTATGGAGCACATCTGTGTCGCTATCAGGCGTCATCACAAAGTACGCAAGTGGTTCAAATGCCTCTGAGCACTATGGAACTTAACCGCTGAGGTCATCAGTCCCCTAGAACTTAGAACTACTTAAACCTAACTAACCTACGGACATCACACACATCGCCGTCCAAGGCAGGATTCGAACCTGCGACTGTAGCGGTCGCGCGGTTCCAGACTGTAGCGCCTAGAACCGCTCGGCCACCTCGGCCGGCCGTACGCAAATCACCTGGCCATTATTTAGGCGAATTACATGACCCGTGCCTAGACATCTAATGCCACACACTTCATCAAACCTACCAACATACTGCCGGATCCCTGTTACACAGAAACAGTGATGTATTCGTGCCAAAGAAGAATAAGCAATCTGTTGATCAGGTAGTAATTTTCTTTGCGCTTTTTTTTAATATTACATTTTTCTTGACGAAATTGCGTTTTCTAACTCTATATGGTAAGTCTGTGTTTTCTTTTATTTCTACTACATCCTCCCTCCATTTCAAGTTACAAATGAACAGCTTTCGAATAAAACTTTAATTAAACATTGACTGTTTTACTTTTGCTATAAAAATTGTCTGTTTTAAGGAACTGACGGAAGATGAAACAAAAATGTTTTGTAGATCCTCTATCTGTTTCTAGACGGTTCATTGCTTTCAGTTTTTAGTGGAATCTGGCAAGAAACTGGTCGCATATGCAGGGATAGGAATCGAAATAAGGTAACGCCTGGTAGGTATGCAACACACCTCATGTATGGTAATGCAGGTATGACTTTAATTAATCAAAGCTATTAGGAAAACTACTGTTTACTTATGGTAGTTCATGGTAGCCAATGGTAGTCTTACAACCCTTTCCATGGATAACAGATCCTTTCATATATCGAAATATTTTTTATAAATGTATCATCTTTTGGGCCATGTATAACAAATGCTTTGTTGCTTCCCTAACCAAGGACTGTAGAACCAATATTCATATGAAATTTTGTAATGTTTTGATGTCAAGAATAAATTTCTAATGTTTCTGACAAATATTTATACACTCTTATCATGTATGGCGTGTCCAAGCCATACCGTCACAAGATGAGCTTACCAGGAAGTAACTCTGCCGATGTATGTTGGAAAGATGTAGTGCAGACCCACTTTTCACAACAAATCGACTGTTCGCGGAAATGGCTGGCTTCATGCCACACAGGATTGTCAGTTTTTATAGCCAACGCGTGCAGGCTGATGCAAACCCACACACAGTTTAAGGAGCAACGCATTAGCGTCGATTTTCAATTAATGCACGGGCTGGAATTATTAGCGATAGATTAATGGGACCTTACATACTACGAGGCAGATTGACTGTTGGATTGCATCTTCAGTTACTATCAAAAGACTGGTCTATCTTGCTAGAGGAGGCCCCTTTTCAACAGTGAATGCAGATACAGTTCATGCCTAATGGAGCACCAGCCCATGTTCTCTGATATGTCCCAGAACACCTAAAGACATTTATTGTGCAATGGCTTGGTCGAGGAGATCCAGTACGTTGTCAGCTTGTTCTCTCGAATTCAATCCCTTGGAGTTTTTTTAGGGGGGGGGGGGGGAGGGGGGGCTCTTGAAACATTTCGCGTGTGTAAGCTACTTATTGATGTACAAATACTTCAGAAGCGCTTTATCAGTATCTGCCAGTGAATCCGTCACCAACCTGGAGTTTTCAGAGACGTCGGACGGAAGTATGTTTACTATGAACGGCCACAATATTGAGCACCTCCTTTAGCAATGGCTCACCAGCGTGGGTCGTATGTACTAGCAAGAAGCTCAGTTGTTTCGCAGGAACTGAATGATGTTTTCTCCCTTGTACGCTCATTTGTTTACTGCAGTCTGATTCCCGTTCCCAACAGCAAACAGCTTGCAGCAGATATTTTCCCCAGTAATGAAGATGAATAAGTGCTCTCAAGGTATATATTTTAAAGCCCATATTCACTGGACTTGTTTTCTTGTTTGGTCCATACCACCACCTCTCCAGATATGAAATGCTTCCTTTTTAAACACCTGGTAATACCTCGCCCGCATATTTTTGATATTCTATCTTCTCACTCAATATTCATGTTTCCTGTGTATCGCTGACTGCGTTTCAGTTTCATAATTCTGCAACCTTTGGTCACGCTGCGTCACTTTCGCGGGCAGGCATCGTGAGCCGTGAATGAATTATTCTCATCGGCAGAGTACAGGCCTTGGACAGGAGCTGTTATCGTTAGGTACACACAGCCATCAATGGCGGCTACTACCAGGTAGCCGTCGCCTTTAGCGGAAGTCCCCCGGGACTGGGTCAGCTATTGTGTTATCACCTGTATTGTTGCTGCTGGCTCTGGCGCCAGCGCTCGTTCCATTATGGACGCCGTTATTGCTGGCGGCTGCTGTGACATCATCGCCCGCCACCGTCGAGCCTACAGCACCATTTTCCCACAGAGGTCGTAGAGTCTGTTCACCTCTCTTCCTCCGACTAATCTGCCCCTCTTTAATACAAGCAGATATTTATCATTTTCTCTTGTATTGGGACGTAACGACTATTCCTTGATAGCAAACCATTCCCAAAAATTCGAAAGAGAATGAAATTTGTCATGGTCTTCAATCAATGCAAGGTACGCATCTTTAGTCTACGAACCCAACCCAACTCCATGTACTTCAATACTGTAGTAATGTTCGCCAGCATCAGGTTGTACCCATACTATAGGTTAAGCAATGGGAGAATTGTAGTACCTGCGAAGCTGTACCGCCTGTTAATATTTTCCCCAAGAGTTTATTTCACTTGCATCTTCCATACTGAATCATCAACTGCGTATTGTGAACATTATTGTCATAAAGATTTACACAAACTAGACAGAGAAGGATTTGTACCACGTATTTCCGATGTATATCCTACACACACCACCAGAACGTTCTGAACCAGAATTTTTATAGTTATTTCTATCTACAGAGTGTCACGGTTAATACACCAGCATTTGTTCGAATACTTTAATGGAAACTCCTTTCATTTGCATACCGAAGTTCCCTTGAAGAACGAACTGTCGTTGGTTATCAGTTACTGTTGTCGGTTTAGATGACGGGGACGGAGAGATGGTCGTGTGTGTGTGTGTGTGTGGAGAGTGCCAGTCATCACCCCACAGTCCATATCTGTTGTAACTCTACATCCGAAACGCAAACTGTGATGATATACAACATATAACAGACACAAAATTTGTTGAGGCATTCTTGGCCACTTGTTGACAAACTACGTATTGGCTTCTATCTCGGCTTCTTTGGCCGACGTTCGTCTGATAATGTTACTGATATTTCGCCTGCATGAGTGGCTGGCAATGTCAAAGCTTCACCCTCCACTGCTGATGGTGAACTGGAGCCGAGCTCACGGCCACAGACTATATGTACCCGGCGCGCCAACGTCCGAGGGCTTCTCCGCAGTCATTTTTGCTGCGGTTCACCTCTTGCTACCTGCGACAGTCGTCCGTTGCGGCGCGGGAAACCAGAACCCGTTTCTCTTAAGGATTTCTTCTTTCTTATTGAAGCTATTCCCGTGTTTTTGTGTTTCAATAGTTTCTTTGTACAAGCGGCTGTGATAGTGCTTCTCTACAGCCAAAACTTCCGTGTCGGCGAATTTTACTACGTGCTCGGTCTCACACATTGTGTGCTCTGCCACGGCCGATTTCTCCACCTGCTCCAACCTGCAATGTCGATTATGTTCTTTAATCCTGGTGTTGATTGATCGTCGAGACATTCCGACATAAACTTTTCCGCATCTGCATGGTATGCGGTATATTCCGGACATTGCAAGTGGGTCACTTTTCTCCTTTGGCAAGACACTCTTTGATCTTCTTCGTCGGTTTGAAAATCGTCTTTATCCCTTGCTGGCGCAATATACGGCCGAATGTGTCCACCTCTCTGGCAATGTATGGCAGAAAGGCCGTATCCGACTTTTCTTTTTCTGGTTTGTCATTTAGCTGGGTGTTTGGCTATGTTACACTTTTAATTTAGCTTGTGGAGTACCCATTGCTCCTCAGAACACTTTCCAAGTGTTGCATTCGCGTTTGAGGTGCTGCTACTCACATATCCGTCGTGCTCGCGTTACGAGCATACTAATCATGCCTCTCTTCTGGCTCGGGTGATGGATTGATAGTTCGTGCAGGTATCGGTCCGTGTATGCGGAGCGCCAAAGGTTTGCGCCACCCCTTGTGACCAGCACATCTAGAAATGGTAGTTTTTTGTCCTTTTCTACTTCCATGGTAAATTTAATGCTGGCGTTGACTTCGTAAGACACTTAACAGCCTCCACATCAACATAAAATTTACCATGGAGGTAGAAATGGACAAACAACTATCATTTCTAGCTGTTCTGGTCACAAAGGATGACGAAAACCTGGGACACATCGTTTATCGAAAATCAGCACACACGGACCGATAGCTGCACAGACTATCATAGCACCACCCGAGCCAGATGAGAGGCATGATTAATACGCTAGTAACGCGAGCATGACGAATATGTGAGCTGCAGCACTTTAGACGCGAATGCAACACCTGGAATGTCTTCCGAGGAGCAGTGTGTATATAAAAGCTAAACTGAAAGAGTAACAGAGCCAGACACCCGGCTAAATGACAAACCGGAAAAAGAAAAGGCGGGTACTGCCTTTCTGCCATACATTGCCAGAGTGATGGACACATTCGGCCGTATATTGCGCCAGCACGGAGTAAAGACGATTTTCAAACCGACGAAGAAGATCAAAGAGTGTCTTGCCAAAGTAGAAAAGGGTCCCACTTGCAATGTCCGGAATATACCGCATACCATTCGCATGCGGAAAAGTTTATGTCGGAATGTCTAGACGATCAATCAACACCAGGATTAAAGAACATAAGCGACATTGCAGGTTGGGCCAGGTGGAGCAATCGGCCGTGGCAGAGCACGCACTGTGTGAGACCGACCACGCAGTAAAATTTGCCGACACGTTCTGGCTGCAGAGAAGCACTATCACAGCCGCTCGTTCAGAGAGTGCGGGATTAGCTTCAATAAGTAAGAAGAAAGCGTTAAAGTAAACGGATCCAGGTTTCTCATGCTGCAGCGAACGACCGTCGCAGGTAGCAAGAGGTGAACCGCAGCGGAAATGACGGCGGAGAAGCCCTCGGACGTTGGCGCGTCAGGTACATACAGTCTGCGGCAGTGATCTCGGCTCCAGTTCACCACCAGCAATGGCGGGTGAAGCTCTGACAGTGTCAGCCACTCATGCTGGCGAAACGTGAGTAAAATCATTAGACGAACGTCGGCCGAAGAACCCGAGACAGAAGCCAACAGGCAGTTTCTCATTCAACTGATACTACAAAACAACTCTAAGTTAAAAATAAATAGGTAAATAAATAAAAATAAAAATAATGATGAGACACGAAGGAGTAATATGAATTTGATGAAAATCTGTAGGTGTGAAGTAATGCACAGACGAACAAATTGATTACAATTTGAGGGAAATTGGACAATTTATTCAAGAGAAAGTGCTTCACAAATTACGCAAGTCAATAACGCTTTGGTCTCCTCTAACCCTAATGCAAGCAGTTATTAGGCTAGGCATTGATTGACAGAGTGTTAGGATGTACTCCTGAGGGATATGTTGACAATTCCATCCCATTAGCAGGTCAGATCGCCTAAGTCTCGGTGTAGCTGGAGGACCCTCCCCATAATACTCCAAACGTTCTCTAATGGAGAGAGATCCAGTGACATTGCTGGCCAAGGTATGGTTTGGTAAACTCGAAGATAAGCAGTAGAAACTCTCGCCTTGCGCCAATGAGCATTATCTTTCTGAAATTTGAGACCAGGCTGGTTTGCCGTGAAGGACAACAAAACAGGGCGATGATTATCATGGACATGCCGTTGGCTGCAAGGCTGCAGCGGATGACAACCAAAGGGTTGCTGCTATGAAATAAGGTGGCACCCCAGAAAGTCACTCTTAGCTGTCTGGCCGTATGGCGGGCAGCAGTCAGGATGGTATCCCCCTGCTAGTCGGGGCGTCTCCAGACATGTCTTCGATAGTCATCAGGGCTCAGTTTCGTGAACCATCAACTGACTGTACAGCTCTTCATATCATCCACTAGCTCATAAGGCACCGTATTTTCACCCTACGGTAGTCCGACTGGCTACAGTTCTCGAAACCAAGGAAAATACGAACACAGAATTAGCTACAATTAAAACTGTGGTCATAAATATTGGCAAAAATCCTAAAACAGTCGATATAATATATGGCAAGAAAATTGGGGCCAAATTTGCAACCATAACATTAACGAAAGTACTAAGAAACAAGAAAGATAAATATTCCTCAAAAAATAAGTGGTTAAAATTAGCTTTCTCACAGACAATAAACTAGGAACAAAGATAATACATGGATCAGAGGAAGCTCAAAAATATGTGCAACTATTCAGGAATACGTAAAATTAAAAGCAGTGACTGTGACATCTTCCACATCGGACAGACAAGAAGAAAGTATATTGCAAGACACAAAGAACGTATAAACAAAAGCGAAAAAAATCTCTTAACATTTAGTGAGCATCTTCGAAAAAAATCAACACTATAGACATAAGAATGAATCTTTCAATCATTTATAGAGCCAAAAAAGGAACCTACGTGGGTATCTTGGAGAAAATAGAAATCATAAACACATTTGACAAAATATCCAAATAAGATCTCAAAGGAACACAGGCATAAAATTATATTCAAAACTTCAACGTAATCATTACTGATGACAGATAATTCAGAAAAACGACAGTCCTAAATTTTTCATTCGATATAAACCGATTTTCATCAAAGGTCCATGTTTAACAGATAATATGACATCCATCCACAAACATGATAAAACAGAAGTAGATCACATTTGAAAATTAACAATTAACAAGTATGCATGTTTGAGGCTACAGAACAGCATACACAATAAAGAAAGAGAAAGAGAAAAATTCAGTTACAAAGTTCGAGCAATATTTACTTTTATTTACAACATTAACGTTACAAAAACCGTAAAATCCAGACTTTCAAGGTCGGAAATTACACAGTTCAAAAACTTTCCGAGCTATGATGACTGACTGTCAGTAGCGAGCCAGGGTGTGAATCGGACATTCAAAGAAGCTACTAACCTCCTTAGAAATGTTCTCCGCAAGTGGGGACGAAATGTTTGGTTTAAGGTGAAATACATCGGACTACGGCGTAATAGCCATGAACATTTTATTAATTGTGATTATTAAAACTGCTACTAAGCAAGAATGGCTGCAAATATGTAAAATTAGACAAGGAGAAATACAATGTATTAGAATTTTGGATGATGAGTTAGTTCGACATCAGACAGGATTTTGCTTTAAATGATACACCCAACGTTCCATCATTTATATCCCTCGATGAATGTTGAGGGATACCAGGTACACGAAACGGAGATTGTAGTTACCAAATCGATCAGGTCACATCCAATCAGAAGCACAGTTGTGACGCATTTGTGACTGTGCCTATTCCGTATAGCTCATTCGATAGCGGAGTGTGCGCTAATTTGAAAGTTGCTGGCAGATTATAACTTGCGACGTACCAGGATTCGAGGCTCTGAGCACTATGGGACTTAACATCTGTGGTCATCAGTCCCCTAGAACTTATAACTACTTAAACCTAACTAACCCCAAGGAGATCACACACATCCATGCTCGAGGCAGGATTCGAACCTGCGACCGTAGCAACAGCGCGGTTCCAGACTGAAGGGCCTACAACCGCTCGTCCACAACAGCCGGCTGCGATATTGCAATTTATGTTGTTCAGAAGTACAATGTAATGTTCACTCGGGCATGAATGAATGGTACTGCGGAGACTACAATTGTTATGAAGTACACGAAATGTATTCGCAGTTGCTAATACAGACGCTGTCAGCTGTATACTAGAAGAACGACAACGAAATTTTGTGCCGGACTGGAACTCGAGCTCCAATTTCCCGCTTATTCCGGTCCGGCCTGAATTATTACTGTCGTCATTCCGTAGTCCATATTAGCAACTAGAGATACATTGCCTTTCTTTGAGCGGGAACACCTCTCTAAATACACATTTTACCACTGGGAATCACTACACACAGGAGCCTATGTAATGGATATAAATTAAACATGCCTGCTTCCTCCTTGTAGCAAAACATAGCATGCTGTCTTTTCAGCTGTGAAGTGGGAAACACGGCTTTGTATGCTATTAAGTCTGTCAACATGTCTCGGAGGGCGCATTTCAAGTTTGTACACTCCGCAGAAGGTGTTATTTATGGAAGAAGTGTTATCAGCAGCGGAAATAGCCAACCGAATCGGCGTGCACTTTAGCTATATCATTACAACATTCAGCCGCTATCATAGGATACAAAACGTTGAAGATCTGCCTGATAGTGGTTACTCATGGTCGACATAGTAAAATAGATGATGACTGCCAACTAAAAATTATTTGCTTCCTCATAGGTGCCCTCCTACAGCGACGTCGTGACAATTTCACGTAAAGAGTTTTGAGTTCTTGCAGGCACATTGCCAGTCGTACTTGTCAAAGATTCCTCATCTATTCACTCTATCAGTGTCGGTATAAAATGCTCTAAGACCATGGGTCAACTGAAAGATCTGGGAGTCTTGGTAAAAGTCACGAGCAAGCGGGAACGATTAATACGGGCACTCGTGTCGGGGGTGAAACAGAATGCGATCGGCGGCTTTTTGCAGTGTCGATATACGGCGAAATTGCTCTTGCCTTGCGTCGCTTGTGTGCAAGAGCGCAATTTCATTTTTTGCATTTAGCAATTTCTTCTTGGACGAAGTAAATGCGTAATGTTTGCTAACAGACTTATAAAATTAATAATTACAGTCCACTATCTTGGTGGTACTTCTTAAGAGTCCGTGTGACCTTCATTTTTCTTCTATTTTCTGTTTTATTCTTCTTCTTTTTTTTTCTTTTTCTGCTTCTTTTCACTTCTTCTTCTGCTTTCTTTTTTTTAAAATTTTATTTCGTTAAGACTTTGCCCTGCAGAAGAGTTTTTAAAAGTTGTTTCAATGGATATATTCTGTTGTCAGAAGTATCCGAACACAGTGCCATTCTATGGAGTGTGTCTATATGATGGTTTGAACTCGGGACACATTTTGTGAGATGTCTGAAAGTCTGTAGAGGACTGGCAGCCGGTTCTTCTTCCGGAGCCGAAACGTAAGGTAGTGACGCTGTACGCTGAGGTCTGGAGATAAGTCGACATTCTCATTCACCCCAAAGATACTCCATTGTGTTCAGTTCGGGACTCTATGAAGACCAGACAATTGCCTCACAAATGCTGCTTTACTGCAGGATGCATTGCCATACTTATAAAGAAACCATCTTCACTGAACTGTTTTACTCGGAGGAGTACACAATGGCGTAAGATGCGTCCATATTCCTTCATATGTAGCTTTGTGTTAGGTCCAATAAGGGGGCCGCAGCGATAACAATGAATAACGCCCCTATACCGTAACACCATCTCCTCTGTACTTTTCTATTGGTACCACACATTTTGGCAGGTAACGATCTCCAAGCATTGCCAAGAGATCTAACGTGTTCATCATTCTAAAACACTCGCTCCCAGTTATACGCTGTCCAATGGCGTCGCTCTTTGCACCACCTGAAGACTCGCTCACCAATGACTACAAAGAAGTGTGGTTTGTGTGGAGCTGCTCGACGATTGTACCCCTTATTTTTAACTTTCGACGTACAGTCATTGTGCTACATGGACTACTGGTAGCACTTTAGTGCTCTCGAGTGACTCAGTCCCCTGATTTCAAGCGATTTTTGTACAACTACGTACCTCGCCCAGTATTCGAAGATCTCTTTCATCGGTACTTGAAATCTGGAAGGCCTTGGTTTAGCTGCGGTTGTTCCTTCGCGTTTCCACTTCACCTTCGCATTACCATCTGTCGGCTGGGGCATCTTTATAAGGGTTAAAATGTCCACCATATATCTGCTACTCACGTGGCATCCATTGACTAGTCCACGTCCGAAGTGACTGAGCCGTCCTGACCGACGTACTGTACTGTTACTGTTTCTCTACAGGCAATATAATACACCCCGCCTCCTTGTATACTTGTGGGTGCGTATTTCGTGACGTCTAGTAGTCAGTTCCGCGTTACACAGGGGTGGGCGGATACTTTTGATCAGACAGTGGGCCGTGCTTTGTGGCCAGGTGTGCCTAGTCAACGACTGGATTTTTTTTCTTTTGTGCTATCTGTAAGTTCAAGTGGTGACACTGAGGCCTCATTACCGCCATGTGCTGCGTAAATGACTATGGAGCTTTTCAACTGACATTATTTAGGAAAGTAAATTATTTTTGTATTTCGTAGTATTGATCACTACGTGGTCATTAGTGATCACTCAGCTTACATGTAACTGTGCCTAGAGAAATGTAATCTTGGGGGAAAAAGTATGGTGTTCCAGAATGTGCTGGGATTTCTCGTGGCTTTCAAGACACTGTCTGCACATTTTTTATTTAACTAATTGTGAGAAAATAGCAACTGTTCATCTTTCGTGTGTGTAAATAGCATCTAAAATCAGGGGAGGCGATAGCGTATCTCGATTCTTTGAGTGTATCTGTTAAATTTTTATACTATAACTGAAGATCTTATTCTCCTAACGCGGTTATTGTGTGATTCCACGGAATGGAAAATTTGAGGACATGTGTGTTCAGTACTGCCCACGACTCGTTGTCATTCTGTTTATGTACCATGTGTTGTTCTGCTTCTATTGTGCACAGAAGTTTAGAATATAGATTTACTATTAAAACATACTTTTACAAACGTGATAATTTCATTTGTCACTTAGTGTCTTTACGACATGTGCAACTTGTAGTAAGGATAGAGCCTGTCCACAGAAAGACTACCTACTAGAAGCTGTTGTGCACTATGATTTTTCTTTCATCTTATCGCTCCCGCTAATGACGCTGTAATACGAAGATTTCAGGTAAGTACTAAATTGTACTCTTGTTACACATGGGTGTTATGACGTTTAACACGTAGCCAAAAAAATAGCTCTGAGCATTATGGGACTTAACTGCTGAGGTCATCCGTCCCCTAGAACTTAGAACAAATTAAACTTAACTAACCTAAGGACATCACACACATCCATACCCGAGGCAGGATTCGAACCTATGACCGCAGCAGTCACGCGGTTCCAGACTGTAGCGCCTAGAATCGCTCGGCCACTCCGGCCGGCCAACACGTAGCCAGGTTTGAGACAACTAAAGCAGTAATAGCGATGAGTTTATGCAGTCAGAAAAGTCATTCGGTATTTGCTTTGTTAAATGATGTGGAGAAAGTAAGTTTTACTTTAAGGTTTTATCCTTAGACGTTTCTGATAAATAACTATTTCTCCAGGGGTTACGAGAACGTATTCTGACGTGAACAGCTATGTAATGTACAATGCTAAGAGCTGAGATGGTGTTATATTATTGCTATTGGTACAGTTGTTATTTCTGTTGTGCTTCGCTGTTTGATGTATGGTATTATGAGTTCAGTTTCTTAAAGGATCCTGTTTTCGTCACAGGTCTTTTAGCCATATGCAACACTAAATGCCAGAAACCGGACAAATGCTATATCAGATATTAGTCAGACGAAAACAATGACAGTTACGCAGCCGCCCGCTGTGACTGAGCGGTTCTAGCCGCTTCCTTCGGGAACCGCGCAGCTGCTACGATCGCTGGTTCGAAACCTGCCTAGGGCATGGATATGTGTGATGTCCTTAGATTAGTTAGGTTTAAGTAGTTTTAAGTCTAGGGGACTGATGACCTCATATGTTAAGTCCCGTAATACTTACAACCATTTGAACCATTTGACCATTAAGCATACATCGACCGCAACTTTTAATGTGGGACACCTATTATCGCTATCGACAGTAAACTGTAGCCCACGTTGATTCGGGACAGGATCTTCCAATGTATTCTCCAGACTTTCTCAAAATTTCAGCTATGGTTTCGTTTTCCAGGACGGCAATGTACATCGCACCCACGTCGTGAACTACTTGGTCCTGGAAATAGGAATTAACCGAATGGAAGAGACTGGGTATCTACTGGTATGAACCAGACTGAGCGTACGTGAGACCATTTTAAACCCGCAGGATGACTCTTTACACACTGGATGAACTCAGGAAGACCGCCGCACAAGGTTGGGACTGCTTTGAGCAGCATCGTCTCTGCCACTTGATGGACACCACGCTACGAGGATCCACATATGTTACAATGCACATGGTGGAGGAGCACATTATTGAATGTCACCCAGTAGCAGGCGTTGATTTCAATTTTGAGCAGGTTATCTCTATTTTGGTTTCATTTCACACTTGAGTTATTTTTTAGCTTCATAAGATTTATCATGCGTAGATATGTAGAAAGCGCGAAAAATTTAGAGTATTTTATAAACGTTTCTTTACTATCCATTTAGGAATGGCAGGCAGAGAACCTATTTTGGTAGCAGCATTTAATATAACTTTACCTTTGCTGTTTGTAACGACAAACTCTTATGGCGTAATGAGTAGAACACTAGCTTACTTAGTAAACGGAATGCAAATGGTTGTGATAAATAATTACGACAAGGTCGAAAAGGTAGAAAATTTTAGTTACTGGGGAATAAAATCACAAAAGGAGTCCCACAGGGTTCAACTTTGGATCCACTTATATATGCGAATGATTTTCCCCTTAACATTCAACATGCAAACTTGGTAATTTTTGCAGACAATTCTAATTTTATAACGAGTCTTGTTACAGGGATAACAACAGAAGGGAGTAAATGATATTTTCCAAGGAAATATTAAGTGGTTCTCTGGAAATGGACTCTGGCTACATTTTGAAAGAGCACTCTACATTCATATCTGTACATCAAACAAGGTCATATTAAAAATTGATGTAACATATAAGGAGAAGTCAGTAAATGGGGTAGAAAAATTCAAATTTGTGGGTGTAGATACTGATCAAAACACAGACTGTAAGAAACATATTACTGAGCTCCTCACACAATTATGTTCAGGTATTTTTGTTCTTTGAATAACTGCTAACCTCGAAAACACACGCATCAACTTTCTGAAATATTTTGCATCCTTCCACTCGCTAATATCGTATAGAATAATTTTATGTGGTAAACCATCGCTTAGAAAATAACTATTGACTGCACAAAAACGAGCAGTAAGAGTAGTATGTGGTGTATACCCACGGACGTCGTGTAGATACCACCTCAAGGAACCGGGCGTGTTAACTGTGGCGTCGCAATACATGTATTCGCCAATGACATTCGTAGTAAATAATCCGCAAAAATTTGAGAACAATGAGATCCATAGTTACAAAGCTGCAGAAAAATGATCTTTATCACCCTTTGCTAAAGCTGTCAGTGGGTTAGAGAGGAGTTCAATTTGCAGCAGTAAATGTTTTTGATGCTTTGGCTAGTAACATAAAATGTTTGACAGGTAGCGAAGCAAGCGTTTGAATAAAATTTAAAATCACTTCTCCTTCCTTCTATTTCTACTTAAACATTGGCACCCAGTGAAAAAAAGTGTAGTTTCAAGTAGCGTGAGTAGGACTAAAAATAGTATGTTCACTAACACTACTCATGTGTATTTATCCTGCAATCTGATTCGTTCCACATTGTTTCGATAAAAAAAAAAATCGTTCGAATGACCTATGGAATATGTAAATAACTAACTAACTAACTTACGATACGAGGACGCGACCAGTTTACGATGTAATGAATGGACTGCATGTGGGTCAGGTACGTCAGCCATCACGAATATTTTTACACCAGAGAGAGAAACTAAATGAAAATAGGGTCTCTAGTTGACGTCCAGGTGACAACTTGGTTATTAGAGACGGAGACAAGAAGGTGAATGGATTTCGATATTGACGTTTTCAGAGGAACCACCCAGACTTTCGCCGTAAAGGGTTTTGAGAAATCGAGGGAAATCTAAATTTTAAAGGGCGATTTGGGATCCGGACCCCGCCCCAGTGGAATGCGAGTACAGCCTCGAACGGCAATTTTCCCG
Source organism: Schistocerca gregaria (assembly GCF_023897955.1). Classification (NCBI taxonomy): domain Eukaryota; kingdom Metazoa; phylum Arthropoda; class Insecta; order Orthoptera; family Acrididae; genus Schistocerca; species Schistocerca gregaria. The sequence goes on along the minus strand of NC_064921.1, from coordinate 495,689,572 downwards.
CTGTAAGCACTGCCATATCCGTAACGAGCACAGACTGACTCATTAGGCGCGGATCCTGCAGTTCCTAATGGCGGCACGAAGAATACCATAGCATTTCGTGCTATAACAACTTGCAGGCTGCTACAGGGTAAGCCTAGATCCGTTCTTAAGTTTTGGAAAATCTGTCAGCAGTTTACAATGAAGTCAACTTCTTTTGAGAATTGTTAGTTTCCGACAATGATGTCTAAAATTTAAACAACAAACCGCTATTCGTCCGTCCTATGTATCATTCACGACATAATCATACAAATTATCAACATGTGTCCGTACGATCGTGTTTTGCGGTGAAAGGATAACCACGCCGACGATGACGTCAGGGCACCTACCAACGGGGCAATTATTGCCTGTTAGTCCCACGTCCACAATCGCTGTGTATACAGTTACAGACGGTGCGTATGGTACAGAAAAGACTCCTACCAAACTCTTTAGAGTGGAAGGCGAAAGGAAGAATGGAAGTAGGACAGTTGCAAACTGGTGTGGCCTGATGGCTTAATGTGAATCGTTCTGTTGCCTCTGAAATGTGGCCACTTTTTATAGAGACCGAAACTGTATCCTAAAGACCAGGGCGGGGCTAAATACGTGTGGCATCTGAAAAGGAGGATCGTTGTTTGGATGTAAGTATCACATTAGTACTGCACAGCGACTGGCCTCAGAGCCCGCTGGACGTGTATCGAGGCAAATGGTATACAGAAGGCCAGCAGAGTGGCTTCTATTGTCGGAGATATATTGTATGTGTGCCTCTGACGCGTCTTCACAGAAGGAATGTCTGGAGTGTAATCTCCTTCAACACATCACCAGGAAGGTCGAGCAGTAAGACAATGTTGTTTTCACTAATGAGTCCCAATTTGGTCGAGAGAGTGATTCTCAACAGATTCGCATTTGGAGGAAACATGGCACACGATTTCGAGATCCAAACATTGTCGAAATGGACCGACATCAAGGGTGATCCATAACTGTGTGGGCAAGGATTATGTTGATCACTGTATCACCTCTTCATGAAATTGTACAGGTGAATAGGCAAGCTTTAACTACTTTCAGGTATCGTAAATTGATCTTTTGACCCCCATGTGCAGTTGTTGCGAGTTTCTGTGGGCCCAGATTTCGAATTGATGGACGTTAATGCTCGACCACATGGAGCACGGTTTTCTTGGAAGATATTGCACGCATGGTGTGACCACCTCGTTCTCCCGATTTGAATCCCATAGAGCATGTCTGTGATGCACTAGGGAGACGGACTGTATCACGTTAGCACCCACCAACCACTCTCCAAGACTTTAGAGCAGCTCTGCGGGAAAAATGGGCGTAATTGCCTCAAAATGAGATTGATGGCATCATTCACAGCGTGACCCGTTATTATCAGGGCTGTATTGCTGTCAGCCGGCCGTTGTAGCCAAGCGGTTCTAGGCGCTTCAGTCCGGAACCGCGCGACTGCTACGGTCGCAGGTTCGAATTCTGCCTCGGGCATGGATGTGTGTGATGTTCTTAGGTTGGTTAGGTTTAAGTAGTTCTAAGTTCTAGAGGACTGATGACCTCAGATGTTAAGTCCCATAGTGCTCAGAGCCATTTGAACCTGATTTTCTGTCAGAGGTAGTCACACGCCATACTGATCACATTAACCGTTGTCGGGATGTGTGTGCAAATCCGTTAATTTGGAAAAAAGAGAAGAGCATTTTTTTTTACTGTTATGCATGTTGCAGCTGTTTGTGTTCTACATTCTTTGCACTGTTTCTACTTTACTACCACCGGTTAGTACTATTTCGTAGCAAAATAAATTTACCTTTGAAAAATTTCCATTTTTAGCTTTAATTTTGCACACCAGAGTATTAATATTTATTTATCAGACTGTAAGGCCTGATATCTAATGACATCGACGAAGATAGTATGATGGCATTATTGACTGAGAAACACCGTTTAGGGTGTTTCGGCCGTCTAGTGAAGGTCTCTCTATTTGACGCCACTTCGGAGTTTTGAGCGTCTTTGTGATGGAGATTAGGGTTAGGATAACATAAACCCTCAGTCCGCAAGCGAAGTAAATCCTATAGGGTCGAGAATCGAAGCCATCACCCCGCTATCTAGAAGAATGGTCCTGACCACTAGACCACGAGCTGCGGACGTCAGTGTATTTTCTTCATTCACACAATTACATCTAATTAGTGACTGCATGTATCTTTCAATATTTACTAGTATTAATCGATGTCAGTAAGGATAGCCACATATCAGACAAAAATGTGTTCTTCGAAACTGAACGACACCATAGAAAAAAGGCTATTTTCAGAAAGATATTTGAAATGTCTTTGGCTCAAGTAAAGGGCAAACTGTAGGCGTTAAGTAAATTAAAGGATGCGATACATTGTGAATCACATTTAGACGCAAAGAATATATCAAGAAACAAAATATTTTAATGTAAACTGCTGGGCATCTTTGGAAAACTACTGTACCACCTTGGTGTACTTTAACTGATGGCGTCAGTAGCATGTATAATGTATTATTCCAGTGAAAGAAGAATTACCTACGTGAAAGTTAACGTTTCGACAGTACATTACCTGTGATAAATCTGGTTGTATCGCCTATTTGTGAAAATTGGCAGGCATTTAAAACAACTGCTCTCCTTAGCGTATACTGTCGCTAGACAACTTAACAAACATTTCGGTCAGTCTTACTGCCTATAGGACTTACCGCAGTTTTTTCGTCCTGTCTACAGGTTCACGTATCGTACACAGCGATCGAGGTCTTCGAAAGATATTTGGAGTCACAGAAAAGCTGTCTCGAATTGAGCTGCTCGGGGGAACACAATGGTAAGCGCCATCACTGTGTATTTTACTGTAGATGGCTAATGACACCACCTGTGGGATGCACAATGCAGTAAACTTACTAGTAGTTCCCAATTAACTCAACAGATGTCAGGGAGGAGCTTAATGGTAAACGCCACTGTCCGTCTGTTGCGGAAACATAATGGTAAGTGACAGAGAGAATGGCGGCAAGTAAAAACATCTCCGAGATTATGGCTACAATGAACATGGCAGAAGACGAGGAATATGCTTCCAATGATACTAATATCTTCGAGAGGGATCCAGAATACATTCCTAACGAGTCAGATGACTCAGAGGTATGTTATTTTGTAAATATACTGTCTTTAGTGCGTTTCACGAACATAATGGTAAGTGCATGTACATACAATTATGTTCCTTAGGTGCAACTGAAAATTACGTTCGCCGACAAGTACAAGATGTGTACTGTCCAGATCAGTGGTGCGAGATCATCAAGAATTCGGCTAAGGAGAATCCATTTCTTGTGTATAATATGAAAAAAGAGGATTTCCATCAAATACGACACTCTAAAGAAGCATTTGTCTACATAAAGAATAAAGTTGATGGTTGAGATGTCAACCTAAGGAAAGTATGTAGGTGGAAGGTGACCTCAGAATATCCACCATCTTTATTCATCAGCGAGGCACTTTGTCATGACATTTGGCATGAAATAAACTTCAGGAAACGTGGAAGGCAAGGACCAGTTCCTACGCTTCGACTTAAATACAATGGGCCAAGGCTTATTGAAAAGAAGAAAGTTGCTGACGTCCTGTCGCTCCTAAATTATATACCTCCTGTCCACAATGGATTTTTCCTGTCACTAAAGCCAACAGCTTTTAGGTGAAAAAGACATTAGTAGTGAGAGTGATGAATGATTTTGCAATTTCAGTAAAGTGTTGAAGATTTACTGTAAAATTTAATATGTAATGTTCTATCACTATGTGTTGTTAATGGTGTATGGTAATGTAATAACTTTTGTATATTTCATTAGTTTTAGTCAGTTCTGAGTTTCATTTATGTCTGTATAATAGAAGATAGATGTTAGAATCACTACAGAATAAAAGGACTCTTCAAAATAAATTATTCAGATTTGCAGATCAATTGAAACTTTAGATGCACTGTATCTCGAAACTGTGATCTTGGCGCTTACCATTTTGTTCCCCCGAGCAGCTCAATTCTTGGTCAACTCCTTCCTTTCTGTTGGGAGATATCGGTAGATCTGTGTTAAGACACTGTATCTTACTGAAAAGCCCCTTGCTCCAGACAGGAGACGAACACTTGTGATCGATCATGCTCTCTAACGATTTATACGAAAGGAGATCGACTAGCAGAATCTTCCACAGTAAATGTTCTCCAGACCACATGGTTAGCCTTATCTCCCCGTGTTGTTTAAACAATGGTTGCAAAACGTTTCTGGCGTACCTCATCGGACTCCATGCTGTTTGACTCTTCAATTGAGCAGCAAATGTGACTCATGCGATAAAATTATTGTTTAGTTCTCGGGTTTCCATCCTGTGGAGAAGATTATTTCTACATTGTTTTGAGACGGCGTTAATTTACAGCTTCTGCAAGCTCTTAGAAAATCATGGTTTGCACACAACTGTATTGTCACTTTACTAAAAAACCAGTTTCGGTAATAAACGGACAGATATAACGCATCTGATTAATGACGTCACATTATATTTGAGGAGGGCCTGTTTCTGACCGAGACAGGTTATTTAATTAAGTGACAATACAGCTGAGTACAAAACTGATTTTCCAGATATTCGTTTCCTTCGAAGCAGCATCGTTAGCGTGAAGAGAGTCACACTTCGTCCGCTTGGAAGCTTCAACCTCCTTATAGTTCCCTCAACTATTGTGGACGTCGGTAGCCTGGCTTCCAGCTGCTTTATGAGCTGTTCCATTTCAACATAGCGGCTGGCTTGGGGCATATTGTAGCCCCTGCTCGTCAGTAGCGCATAGAGCTCCGCAGTTTCTAAGTCAGTTGTTCACTATTTCCACGCATGATTATGTTTAAGAAATATTTGGCCCCTAAACACATCCCCTTCTGCAGCATGGATAAATCATTTGCTTTACCCGCGGCAGCAGTGATCGAACTGCATACAATCTGTAAGTCCTTTGGCATACCTGTACATCGTGGTGAAAGCATTACCGGACACACTCCTGTGGAGTGTAGATGTCACAAGCACAGGTTTTCATATTAAGATCAACCGTTAGAAAGTTTAAATCGTTAAAATGCCGTAATGCTGCTGGAAAAACTCGATAAAACCATCCGGATTGAGCTGATATCCAGAGGAATATATACGAATAAACCAGTCACAATGATCTATTTCAACATGGTGGCGTCCGGAAATTACAGTAGTCGACACACGGAAGTTAGTTTGAAAAGTGTACTTACTGTTACACAGACCGAACTGTGCGATATAGGTTCGTCCAGAGATGTTTGCAACATTTTATGGAAGGAAAGAAACCTTCTGTTGGCCGCTGGCCAACTTAGCTCTGGAAAAGAAGATGGAAAGAGAAGCCGAAGGCTTCTCTGTAGATAGAAACCAGAGAATTTATTTCAGCGGCGACAGAGGGACTTGATCCGCATTTGATGGTAAAAGTGCCGACATCTCTTTCATATATATAGACTGCATGTCTTTCGCTCCATCTGGTGCCCAATACTATTGGTCCGTAAGATGCGTGTACGTATCAGCTGCTAGCCTCCGGAAATGCAGCGACTCTGCCTTCTCAGTTGCATCTGAACTACGGCAGTGGGTTAGATTACTAATGATGATGATGAAAATGGCACTGACGGAAGAAGGAGGATGAAAACTGCTACTGACATGAAACTCTTAAATCCTTTACATTAGAAATCCGTGAAAATATACCCAAATCCATAAAATTAGAAATGACACATTACTTGGAGGTAACCTATTCCTTACGCTAAAATGTTGTACGCACACCAGTACCTCAGATGACTGTGACGTCGGTAGAATTTCTAAGCAAAACAAAGGAAGAGAAACGAAACAAATATTTTATCACAGACAGTCTACAGGATAAGCAAGTGGTACAGACGATGCCAATGTTTCCTGGGAAGTGCCATGGTTCCAATGGTTCAAATGGCTCTGTGCACTACGCGAAATAACATCTAACTAACCTAAATACATCAGACATATCCATGTCCGAGGCAGGATTCGAACCTGCGACCGTTGCGGCCGCGCGGTTCCAGACTGAAGCGCCTAGAACCGCTCGGCTACTCCGGCCGGCGACGTGCCATGGTTGGGCGGTAGTTAGTAAATACGAAGTGACTTCGAAAAAATTTCAATATATCGAAGTGAATGACAGCTATCATTGAATATAGGTGTGGACAAGACATTACCTGTAGCAAAGTGATAGGACCACTTTTTCTCCGATTTCAAAATTAATGTGATATTTCTGGAGCCCATCTAAAGGTTTGAATAATTTGGAATGATACTAGAATTGGATTTGGAATACGGCGAAAACGTAAACTTGAAGAGGGTATTAAACTTTGTCTTGTATTATGTTCGTAGCTTCCCTGTTGACATTTTCTAGCTGTTTTCGTTCCATCCTACAGAGAACCAGTATATCTGTCACGTTGTAATCTACGCTCTTCCCATCCCCTTCTGTTCTTGTTTCCTTCCCACTACTTGAACTGATAACCGTCGCCTAATACTCCTCACTCTTCCTATCGCCAGTTAAAAATGTTTCTCGTCACTGATCCCTTTCGTATTGCTGCCGCATGTATTTGTTAGATGTCATTGCTAACTTTCGACAAACCGTAACGAGAAAATTTCTTAACAGGTTGTTCATAATGACATTTCTTAAATTTCACATATTTATTACTACATACGTTATCATATTACTATTATAAATTGCTAATTTAGTGCACAAATTGTAATGTTAACTCATTAACAATGTCTAGTTAGACGCAAAGAGAGGGCCAGGAGAAATCCATGCACAAATAAATAAATAAGATCTGTTATAGGTAGGGGTCAAGTAGAGGTTACATTTGTTAGAAGATTTCTGGAAAAGTGCTGTTCAGTGCATCTATTAAGAAAGGAATTTGCAAGACAATGTGGCCAATCACCAGAAAACTGCTGCAGTCTTTGGGGCCTTCATCATTCAGGCAAGACAACAGACCGGTAACTAACCCGTCAGTCCAAAAAGCTTCACGACTGGATTCACAAAAATATAGAGGAAAGTTAAGATGGTGGTGTTAATGTTTCAGGTGTTCTACATTGTATCCTTACACCTGAGTACAACGAACAGAACGTTCGCACAATCATATAAAAGCGTCAGAATACTCAGTCTCTGGGATGTTGTTCCATCAGCACGTTACATTTGTCTGAACATCGTTCATGTCGTCATACCATTGATCTTCCATGCGAATTCCGGAAATTTGTCGCTTTGTGGTAGGTTTCTTATTGTTAACACTCGTCGCACGAGATCATTTTTTCCACAAACGAAGAGTCCGGGTTTTTCATTTCAATCAAGTCGTGACAGCGGTCTTCGAATCATTGATTTTGTCAAGGTGTGCAGGAAAAACTTCGCTCGCACTTTTCTCTTCTTTCAAACATTCTGAAGAATATCTTGACTACTTGATTGTTAGATGTAGTTTCGTTGTGATTTGTGATACAACTACTTTAACACACAACGGGTGGCTGTACTCTGCTTAACACTGCCTGTTCATAACTAAGTGGTCGAACGCACGTCCGTTGTTTGCAGTTGTTAGTTCAAGTAGCCACAGGTACTGCACTGACGTACGCCAAGAATCAAATCAGTTTCAGAAAATGTTGGACGGAATGCGTACTTCAGAGACTCGCTTCCTCTATATTTTTGTGAATCCAGTCGTGAAACTTTTTGGACTGACGAGTTAGTTCGGTGTCTGTTGCCATGCTTGCGTGATGAGGACCCCAAAGAGTGCAGCAGTAATCTGGTGATTGGCCACATTGTCTTGCAAATTATTTTCTTAATAGATGCACTGAACTGACGTCTACAGTTCGGGGAAAAACGTGAATCTTCGGAAGAAAGAGGATGTTGCTGTCGTGAAACCCAGTAGAACATATTTAGAGAACAGGTAATCCAGATGACTCTGCGACATTTTGCTGCCAACATCGTTTTTCATGAATGTATGTCAAGACTGTGAACAAGAGAAATAATAGCTTTCACACAGAAGCTGTCAATCACTTTCCCCTTGTTCAATACCTGACTGGAGTAGAACATATTATAATCTCCAGCTTGCAAAATTGTGTAACGCGCTACTATCAAAACGAACCACACAAAACAGAGACAAACAACCCTCAGATGAAAAGGTATTGTGATGTGCTCGCCATCGCTACATGATTAGCTCAGCATAGCTGCCTTGTGTATCCATTGAACCCATACACAAAGTGTGTACCGGCCAACACTTCACCAATAAACTTATCCATACTGCTGCGTACCACGCTTAGCATACAACTAACACTGCCGGAGATACTAAGCCGAGACAGAACTAAGCAGAACTGAAAGCAAGCTCGAGGTCGAAAGGTAAAGCAGCCATCACTTTGGTCAGCTGCAAGTAGTCACAGTGAACGGAACATTTTTATTTCCAAACAAATTATAGCACGTACACTGCTACACAGATGTTTTCAGTGTAACACAGATTCAAAGATAAATGGTGGTAAGATATGGAATGAAATGCAATTACTGTGTAATGAGGCACCGGAGACCACGGCTCCCCTGTTGCAGAATATCTCTGGACAGCCTTCGAAATTATCTGTTGCTAATAAACCATTCTGCTCGCTAACTGAACGTTTAACCGTGTGTGTAAACATGTCCATTTTTTTAGTTGCAGCATAATGGAAATACTGGATTCGATCACGAAAATAATAGCTTGTATAATTTTGTACCGCAGAACACATTGTTTTATCATGTAATTGGCCTGTATCGCAATCAGTCCAGGTGACAATTAATGCCACGACTATGCAAATATCAATAAATATGTTATTGAAGGTGACACAGCCTCAAAAAGTTGTAAACTCAAATTTATTAAAATAAATAACACTTCCCAAAATCTAATTTCAATATTAAACTAGATGACGAAAATTCTTGTACTAGACTGAGACCTAGGACTCCTATTCAGTTACTATTCTCCCCAGTAACTAACCGCGAATTACCTCAAACAAGGTTTCATTAAACTTGAAACGACGTGGTGTAACTTTTTATTCTGGACGGGGTTACAACCCAGCACCAAATCAGTTGTTAACTGATTATATTCAAAAGTTAGGTATGAAATTTTTCACTGTGTCGAGGTAGTTGCACTCAAATGACGAAACGAAAATGTTTTGCCTTACTGGAATTCGAACCCAGCTCCTGTCGCCGCTTTGTTGTAGCCTAGAATAGACGTTATGTATTTCTATATTTTAACAGTAACGAGATGTGCGTATGTTCGAACTGGTGACAATAATCTAATGTTATTAATGTTATTTGCTTCTCTTAATGTGGCTTAATTTTGCGATATTGTAAATAATACTCATTGCCCTGTAAATTATCGAATTTTAGTTAGTTTATCGTCAATTGCGTAGATTTCTCTGCTCAAAATGAACGAGACTTTTCAGGAAGAGGTTTGCGCAGTTTAGAGAATTCATACCAAATAAATGTTGAAAAATCTGAGAGGTAAATTGAAATTATGAAAGAAAAGAAGGAAAAGGACCTGAATTAGCACTGAATGTGTTAGTATAAAATATATATTGTATAAATAGAAAATTAGCAACGGTTCCTTATTTTGTATGCGGATTTCGTACATTACAGAAAAAAGTAAAACTCACATGAAAAATCTGTGTGGAGACGAAAACGAAATCTAAGAACCAAGAGGAACGACTGTAGCGTCTGCCCCAGACGAATGTCGAGGTGACTGCTGATTAATTCTTACTCATGGCCACCATGTCTCGGCTGTGAAAAGCTTTCATACTCCCTAAAACCTCTCTATGCCGTTACGTAGCTTGTAAATACGTGGACAGTAAAGCATTTCATTAAGGTGAACATTTCATTAAGGGGACGTACTCAACTTTTCTGTAGTCGTTGCCCTTTCAATTAGATGTAAAGAAATTGAGCACACTACCATTTTCTTTTAATTTCCTGAGGAACGCAGTAGCGCTTATTTTAAAAAAAAATACTTCGTTGCCTTATTACCGAGAGAGTCGCATAACAAACATGCCTTAGGCAAACACTCCTTTCTTGGGAACTTGCTGTGAAGGTAAATAAGTTTAGTGGTGAAAAAATATTTTCAAACGCGCACGTAATGATTCTAAAAAGAACTTAAATTGCCAAAGCATTCTACCCAAAACACTATGTTAGCACTCTAAAGGAATACGCATCTTAACTAAAAATATAATCTTGAATGAGAGAGGAAAAGATTTCTCAGTTTTCAGCTAATAAGAGCAAAGATATTCGTCATTCTATCCGTTCTCCTTGCTTCAAAATTCATGGAGGCGTGTTCCGCCTTTGCAAAGACGGAATACATCTCCATGAAAATATATTGTTTAAGAGTCGCAAGACGAGTAGATACAATGTGAAATGGACTGGAGGCACAAGGAGATGCCATCCGGAATACGTCACGGTGAGACAAGGATTCAGAAATCAGATACAGTGTTCTAGGGTGTGCTCAGGAGAAGATGTACACTCAGATAACAAGTTTGTAATACTGAAGAGGACCTGAAGTTTAAGAGAATCACTAGAAAGGATCAATATGGAATGGTGCATAAAGGATTGAGATATTATGTTGTACGTTTTATGATCTCTGGGGCTATAGATCTCTAAAAAGGTTAGTGACAGGAAAGGTACAGACAAATTCAGGCATAAGCAAGGTAACTGCTTAGAATCCTTGGGTAACAGAAAAAATCTTCAACTCATTGATGAAAGAAAGAAGCAGAAATATATTCTAGGACAGACAGGAATACAGCCATATAAGTTACTTATATATGAAATTAATCAGAAGCGTAGGAAAGATAAGAAAAATGAATCTCGGAAAAATGGTTATCGGACGACAAATCGGGTATGTACAATAGTCAAATTAAAAGTGAAATTAAAATCAAAGGCATCAACATTAAAAATTTGAATGCAGAGAAGAGGGTGGACAGGTGCAAAGAGTACTACGAATGCCTGTACGATAAGGAGGAAATGTCTGCCTACAAGTTAGAAGAAGAAGAAATGATTGTTTTTGGAGACATAGCTGATTTAATATTACAGTCGGCATTTAACCGACTTTTTGAAATATTTGATATCATATAAGATAGAAGAGTGGATTACTTCAGAATACCTGAAGTCATTGGTGGTAGTGGCAGTTAAACGCCTATGCATGTGGGTATGTAGAACCTATGACACTGGTGACATTCCATCTGAACTTCAGAAAGATATCGTACACACAGTCCCGTAGATAGAAAGGGCAGATAAATGCCAGGACTATCACACAACCGGATTAACAGATAGTGATCTAAGTTTCTCGAAAGAATAATATGTACAAGAATAGGAAAGAAAATTGAGGATGTGTTCGATATCGATCATCTGGCTTTAGGATAGCAGTTCGTAAGTTGTGCTTTGTGATGGAGACAAAACTGAAGCTAACACGAAACGTTCGTTGGTTTTTAGAAGTTGAGATGGCGTTCCACAACGTAAAATGGTGCAAGGGAAATAGGTATAGGCTACAGGAAAAGATCGGTAATATTAAGTACATACAGTCGGTGACAACTCTCGCCTTATCGTTATGCGGGACTGCACTGCTTTGCTGTCTGTTGCCGCAGCATAAGAGGAAAGGACACGAGGCGCTATCAAGTGAGATCGAAAAAGTATCCGAAATCGGGCTGTTTGAGATAATGTGGGAAACTGAATTCTCGATGATTTATTTACCTCTTATTGTTTACTTGTTGTGTCCAATAAATGAACGAAGAAACACTACTTAGTATGTACTGTACTATTAGAAACGAATTTCAGCTTGTCATGGTAACGTTACAACAAAGGACCTTTTTAATAAAACAAAGTAAAGCATATTTGTCACAAATTACCATGATAATATGCAGTTTCGTCTGCGGAACGGTCTGTGTCTACGTTCAGTCCACAGTCATATTATAGTAGCATTACAGGGCTACGATGAAAGTATGCAAATGTAGCAGTAGTGCTAGATACAGAACAAAATCCACTTAACAAATCATTCAGTGCCACAATTAAATCAATAAATTGACAGAAGGAGAAAAAGTAGTCACTAACAAGTATGCAGTTCAGCAGGTGTTTCATTTTTAGATGTGCTGGGTACAGAATCAAGGTAACGACAAAACTTATGGGAAAGAAGTTAAATCAAAAGTTCTTTAACGATTTTCGATCTGCCTGCTAGTGGCTGTTTCACAGAAGAGGTAAAAACATCCTTTCCTGTGAGATTATAACCGAAAAGTAACGCACTCTTGCCATTGAAGGGCGATCACTTTACTGTTAAGGTAGCATGTAGCAGCGTCTAACAGTGCCTTCTTGGTGTTACAGTCATGGCGAGGTTAGAGAATTGGCAATGTAAAGGGTGAAATAAGCTGCAGTTTCTGTTGGAACTAGCTTCCTGGGCTGAAAACAATAAATTTGCTACCACTATGTCATCCGAATAATTCATAATTTATGATCTAAATGACAGGAACATTTCGAGTGAATCTACCGAGATAATTCCACACCGAACCTGGAAGTAAGTCGACGGTCACAGTTAGCAAACAAATTGTACAATGTTGCCAGTTCCCCACAGTTTAGCGACAGGCAGAGTACGTTTGCTCATCCGACGTAAATCTTGAGCTGGATGTCACCGGAGCAGTTAGTAGTTTGAAGACGCGGTGTCGCCGTCTCCCACTCCACTGACTAGGAGCGGAAATACTTAATACAGACTAAAGAGTTTTATTCGCGATTCCACCTATGATTTGGGGGTAAATTTTGTTACGAATAATATCCACGTGCACCAGCTACAAATCTAGCACCATAAATAACGAGCAGCAAAAATTATTTCGATGGTCCTCCTCTTCTGGAATTGTCGTAGGTATTTTTGTTTTTCAGCCTTAAGCAAACTGCGCACTAAAAAACTTATTCACTGGAAGCAATTCGCTCTTTTAACATCACCAAATGCTATTAATGTTCGACGTAAATAACATTCACATTAGTATTACATATCTGTAAAAAGTTTTCCTTATGAATGCTTGCATTGGCACCACCTCCAATACATAATAAAACTAACGAAGAGACAAAAAGCAGTACTTGAGAGTGTTCGTGTTCTGTAATCAAATTTCATGTGCTGCAGAAAACATATAGTTTCACATTAAAAAGAAAACCGTCCAAGGAAATTTTTCATCATGACCGTAAAATATAACTCAAAGCCTCAAAGAAAATTGAATACATGAATCATTTTAGCGTAAGCTCGAGTACAGATTCTGATATCGAGAAAGGAGAAGCAGTTGCTCTTGGAGTGCTTCCTGCTTAGAACACAGGACTTCACGTGTACGAAGAACATCTCAACGTCTAATGTGCATAATATGCATAATGCATACTGCTTTTGGCAATATCCTATCACGGATACAACGTGTTTTACAACATTAGCCTTTCGCTGTAAGGTTAACCACCTAGATAGCCAAGTGCGTTAAAGCCATCTTGGAAGTGCGCTGGCTCCAGCTGGAATCTGCCTGTCGGCTTAACGACGAAGGACGTTGTGCTCGCCAGCCTGGATGTGGTTTTTAAGCGGTTTCGCACATCCCGCTTGGTGAGTAAAGGGCTAGCAACCATCTCCCGCCTCAGTTACAAAACTCGCAAACATTTAGAATACCTTTGCTCCCTTTCACATGAATAACACTAAACACGGATAGTTCTGACACACATACTCTTTCCCAGGGATCACAGCCACGCCAATCCCGCAAAGTCACAAGAAATAGATGAAGAATAGGCCTTCCGTCTTATGGTTATCATGATATGTTGTGTAATTCATTCTCATTAGAACAGTGTATATTTTTATTGCGCTTTTAGTTGGTTATTGAATGAAATAGAAAAGTATAAGTGAGAAATTAGTCATCAACAATACATTCTACCACATTAAGTGAAACAGTACTGTGATCCTCAGCCTATTTTGGGATTCCACGACTGTTGAAAACTAATGGTTTGGAGAGAAGATGTCGTCAAAAAAGTTTAAAGTGCAGTTCCATCCACAAAGATATTTTCATGATGATCTTTCGATAAGGAGTGACACATGTAAACGTTTGACTGCATAACATTTGAAAAATGCCTGTGGCAGCCATGGTTTTCCTGCCAAACTCCCTGATAGGTTCTCTTGTGAAACCATCAAAGTGCAGACGGGATTTCCCGTACAGTAGCAGCACGTGATGCAAATTCCTTGGTCGGTTTTCCGGTTTTTCTTATATTGCAACCGCAAGGCGGCTGACTGTTTGCGAGCTCCGATGGACTCCACTCTCGTAAGTAGTTAGTAACAAAAAATACCTTCCTTATGCCACCAGATGCATAACGTTACATTTTACGGAGTTACGCTCGCCTTTGCTTTTGATATATTTCGTCAGCGTCGACTACTACTTACTTTTTCCGAATTTAAATCAGGATAGTTGAAAACTTCTCCAACTTTAAATCAACTAAGGCCAATGCTGGGCCGGCCGCGGTGGTCTCGTGGTTCTAGGCGCGCAGTCCGTAACCGTGCGCCTGCTACGGTCGCAGGTTCGAATCCTGCCTCGGGCATGGATGTGTGTGATGTCCTTAGGTTAGTTAGGTTTAAGTAGTTCTAAGTTCTAGGGGACTGATGACCACAGCAGTTGAGTCCCATAGTGCTCAGAGCCATTTTTTAGGCAATGCTGGGATCTTTTCTTTGAAACGACACAGTCGATTTCCTTCCCCACCCTAGCTTCTACTTTCCAGCCATCCTTTTCTTTTCCATCATTCTCTCTTTATTCGAAGAATGCAAGTGTTTCATGAAAATTAAAAGGCCTCGCAGTAGACAATCTCAGGATGAATCACAGTCATAAATCGTTAAAAAAGCCTTTAATCAAATCCTGTTTGTTGTCTTGAATATGGAAAATAATGCACGTCGAAATGATTTTACTTGAAACGAAAAAAAATTTTCTGAGTTGATTAATTTGATGCAGTCACACCATAAACGGCATATATGTGTACAGATACTGCCATTGACTGCAATTCTCTTTTAATTCCAAGAGAACAAAATACAAAAGGTTAGGATTTCATAGATCATGGTCTGTTTTATAACGCCCCAACAACTCTCGTCATAACCTCATAACCGCCTCATGCAATAAGCCATCGCCACAACTATTCTAGAACCTCAAATAAAAAATTATGTTTAACATATACACTTACAGCAACTTGCGTGACAACGCGATTCACACTTCAAGCAACTATTTTCGGGATACATTAGCAAAAGACCTTCCCTTGTGCTAACGCCAACTGAACAAAACTGGACTGTAACGTGGTTCCATGCACAATGTCACACTTTTTCCTAGGACCATGAAACCTACTAACGTGTTTTGATTTTCTGTCTGGCTTTCATTATCAAGGACAAGGTGAGGACTCCCTCTAAGGTTGCATTAGCTTTCGTAATGTCTCTTCGCTTCGAATTCGAGGACAGTCGAACTCGGGATTTCTACTTTCATGGGGTTTGACCTCTCCGGGACGATACAGTTCCATACTTAAGTTATATCCCTAAGATTCCAAAAACCTCAAGGTCTCCAAAAAATACTTCATTCGAGTCCCTGTGTGGCACAAAAATTTTCATCGTGTCGTTTCCAGCTGTAGCTTGCAAACACCAAGGACAATTTAAAAATAATTATATTTTAATGTGTGTGTGTGTGTGTGTGTGTGTGTGTTGTCAAAAATAACGATTGGTGCCCTTTACAACTACCAGTCAGATACAGAAGTTTCTGGTTCAAACTTTCTATACCTAGATACTGCTGAAAAAGAATTCCATAGTTGACGTCTCTCGTGTGTAATCAGGACTCATACTATGAGTGGCTTCGACTGCCAGTAGGCGCACAACTTCTCGTCACGTTGTTCCCAGTGCGTATCTCGCTACCGGTAAAATATGCCGATATTTATTGTCTATTTGTGGCTACTCCAAAACAGTGATAGGTGCTGGGTTTGAATCCCGGTAAGGCAAAACATTTTCGTCCCGTCATCTGACTTCAGCTACCTCGCCGCCGGAGGAAGATTTCGATGTCTAAACACGTGATTGTGATTATTTGTTAACAATCAATTTGGTGCTGGACTCTAATCTACAAAACTTTATTTCACGTGATTCCAACTTTAAAAACGTGTAAATATCGTCGTTTGTGAATGAAACTATATTTAAGATATTTCGTGGTTAGTTAACGGAGAGAACAGTCGTTGAACGGAAGTTCTAGGTCGCGGTCCACTAAAAGATTTTACGTCATGTAGTGTCAAGTTGAAACTAAAATTTTGAAATGTTATTTATTGTAACAAATTTTAGTTTACAAGCGTTAAAGACTGTGTGATCTCTGACACCATGTTCCCTTATATGTGCATTATCGAGGCTTTAATTTCCATCTGGGGTGTTTACGATACAGGGCAATAATCTCTGAGATCATCGGTCCTCAGCTTACGCACTACTTAATCTAACTAAAAATAACTTACACTAAGGACAACACACACACAAACACACTCTTGCCCGAGGGAGGACTCAGACCTCCTACGGGGGAGCCGCTCGGAATGTGACAAGACGCCTAGACCGCGCGGCTACCCCCCGCGGCTGTGAGGGTTTCGTACAAATCAGGTGGAAAGTCGTTCAGGTCGTCCGGATGCTTTGGAACATGACAGAGTGACTGGAGCATATCGTTGAGTAGAAATGGAACATGGAGTGCTGACAAACAAGAAAACATGAGAATCTAAGTATTTTGTAATGTGGCGCTATGGAAGGATGCTGAAAATTTGGTAGACTGAAATGTTAATGAGGAGATTCTCTGCAGAATATCTGAGGAAAGGGATATGTGCAAAACACTGGTAAAAAAGAAAGGGAAGAATGACAGGGCATATGTTAAGCCATCGCCGAATAAACTCTATAGTACTGGAGGGAGCTGTAGAGGGTAAAAACTGTTAGGACAGACAGAGACTGGAATACATAAAACAAGTAATTAGGAACATTTGGTCCAAGTGCTGCTACATCTGCATCTACATTATACTCCGCAAGCCACTTAATGGTATGTGGCGAAGGGTGCTTTTGTATCACTAACTGAGCCCTCCAACCCTGTTTCTCTTGCGAATAACGCATGGGAAGAATGATTGTCAGTAAACCTCTGTGTTGACTCTATTTTCTCGAACTTTCTCCTCATGGTCGTTATGCAAGACCTACGTTGGGGGAAGTAATGTGTTGTCCGACTCTTCCTGGAAAGTGCTCTCTCAAAATTTCAATTGCAAATCTCTCCCTGATGCACAACGCCTCTCTTGTAACGTTTGCCAATGGAGTTTGTTGAACGTCTCCTTAACGCTCTTGTGCCGAGTAAACGATCCCGTGACGAAGCGTGCCACTCTTTGTTGGATCTTCTCTATCTCTTCTATCAGTCCTATCTGACAAGGATTCCAGATTGATGAACAATACTCAAGAAAGGGTCCAACAAGTGCCTTATAAGCCACTTCCTACGTGGGCGAGTTACATTTTCTTAAGATTCCTCCTACGAGTCTCAGTCTGGCATCTGCTCCTGTGATTTGAAAAGTAGGTCCAGCGGAGGAGGGCTAGTTGCGCTATGGTCTAATGTTCTGTCGACATCAGTGTCGATATGGACGGGTCATGAGCCAAGGTGAACATTGAAGAGGAAAGAAATCACCAGTGCCTTTCTTCACGGAAGCGTACCAGCATTCAGCGCAAATATTATTGTAGTAATTTTCAGTGAAAATAAAAGCAAAGGCTTCAGCATGAAGAGAGCAACAGCAATTCCATTCTTAAATGCGAGGAAAGCGCGGACGGGAGTAAAGAGTACATCGAACGCCTCAACGTGGGTGAGGAACTGTCTGATAGAAGAACAAATGGATGTTGATATGAAATCGACAAGGGATACAGTATTAGAGAAAGAGTTTGTCATGGCTTGGAGAGACTTGACATCAAATAAAGCGGAAGACATTGATAACATTCTTTCGGAATTGCTACCTTCATTGTGGAAATTGGGTTGTAGAATCTATGAGACTCAAGATACATCATGAGACTATCGGAAAAATATCATCCACCCAGTCCCGCAGACAGCAAGGGAAGCTAAGTGCGAAAAATATCGCACAGTCAACTTGATATGTAGAAAAGTTACTGACGAGAATAAAATACGTAAGAATGGGAAAGGAAACTAAGGATCTTTCAGGTGACGACCACTTTCACTGTAGGAAAAGTAATGGAATCTTAGAGGACGTCCTCACGTTGTCCTTCATAATGAAAACAGGACTTAAGGAAAATCAAGACACGTTCATAGGTTTCATGGACCTTGGGAAACATATGACAATGTAAAATGTTGCACTATGTTCGAAATTCTGAGAAAGATACGTGTAAGATATAGGTAAAGACGGTTAATGAACAGTTTGCACACTAAACAAAATGGACGATTAGAATGGAAGACCAAGAACCAAGTTTTGGGGTTAACGGAGGTGAAAGACAGAGACGCAGTTTTTCACCGCTATTTCTCAGTCCATACATCGAATATGTAACAGTGGAAATAAAACAAAGCATCGAGAGCAAATTAAAATTTAGGATGAAAGGATATCAATGACAAGATTTACTGATGGCGTTGCTATCCTCAACAAAAGTGAAGAAGAATTACAGAACCTGTTGAATAGAATGAACAGTCTTTGTACTGAATATGGATTGAGGAGACGAAAGTAATGAGCACTAATAGAAATGAATTAGCGCAAAGCCTAATATCAAAATTGGTATCGTATAAATTAAAAAGTGCAAGTATTTTCCTACCTTGGAAGCTACAAAATTGGACGGATGAAGCAAGGAGAACATAAAAAGCAGACTAGCACAGACGAAGAAGGCACTCGTGGCCAAAAGTAGTATACCAGTATCAAACATCGGTCTTTACTTGAGGAAGAAATTTCTTAGAATGTAAGTTTAGAGCACAGCATTGTATGGTAATAAATAATGGAGTGTGGGGAAAGAGCAAAGGAGACAGTCGATGCGTTTGAGGTGTGGTGCAGTAGAAGAATGTTGAAAATTATGTTCACTGAGAAGATAATAGGTTCCCTGAAGAATCGGTGATGAAAAGGCAATAGAAAATTGGTGACCACAAAAAAGAGACATTAATTTACCACCGCGGGCCGGATCTCCAACTGAGTCTCCTGCATATTTTGCTGTGAGTCTTCTGCATATTTTGCTGGATTAGAACTCCAGAGAGAAATGCTATACCAGAGAAATTGTTTCGTCGTTGCCTGTTCGAGGGAGAGAGTTATTTCATGGATGAATTTCTCTCTCTCTCTCTCTTCGTCCCTCTCTCTCTCTCTTTCTCTCTCTGCATCTACGTCCACTTTGCAAGCCTGTTAACGGTCTGTGATGTATACTCCTAGTACCATTACTATCTGCCGCCTTGCCTGTCCCATTCATGAAAGGTGTTTCGGAAAAAATACGATCCGTAAAAGTCCAGTCAGCACCTGTTCCTTTGATTTTCTCATTCCTGTCATTCCCTGTGATGTATATGGGAGGAATTAATATGTTACCCGACTCTTGCTGGTTTCTCGGACTTTCGATATTAAACCACTATGTAATGCACAACTCATCTCTTGTATCGTCTGCCACTTGAGTAACTCTCACGTGCCGACTAAACATCCCGTGATGAAACACGTCGCTTATGTTTTCAGTACTTGTGCGCAACTGAGAATTGTCGATTGATGTCGTTGGTTATTACTACAAGACATTTTGTTCAGCATAATAACACAGATACCTATCACTGCCATACCCTCTTGTTTCCAAATGAAATTATTGGTGTACTTAATAATATCTGACTCCTTTGTTTAGCTTGTCATAATAACCGTTCATGGCGGTCAGTACTTGTTAAAAAATCTAACCTGATGGTTTCGTGGCTGCAAAGCGTATTCAACAACAGCTGCTCCCTCTAGTTTCTTCTGCTACAGTTGACCTTACGCTCTTCCATACATAAAGAGCAACAGCCTGCTTTTTAGAGCGGCTTGAAGCATCCTTGACAAAAATAAGTTGTTCGTGTATCTTTCTGATGAATTTGTAGAATACAGCGATATTCTGTTTCGTCAAGATTTTCTCTATGCTTTCAGTGACGTTTCTAATTACCAAAACGAAAGCCTCGGAATTCGCAGACAGTTTAAGATCAAAACGATCTTTAAGTGGTCGTCTAAATGCCGTTTTTATGTTTCATCAAGGATACGCGTTCGCTTACCTGACAGAACGGAGAGGCGGCTGAAAGTTTCTCAACCTGGTTTCCGCCTCTGGCACTATTTTAGCATGTCTTAACGCCTGGGTGCACTTTCCCTTTCTCTCGCCAAGTGTGCAACGGTTTGTGCCCGCAGTTCCTTCACCGTACGGTCGTTGACGGAGCCATGTCCAGGCCCTTTTGTTTTTTCTGGACGGCGCCTGTGTTCGGCCAACTTCCTCCCGCGTTGGAATTTCTTTCTTCTCGTTGTCTGCTCGGAAGGAAACAACATGACCGTCGCCCAGTTTCCCGGTGTGTTCGTCGCTAACTTGCTCATCTGTAGGAGGGAAACTCCCGTCACATGCGTCGCCTAGAACGTCTACTTTGTCCAGTGGTGCGTAAATCTGACCGAGCGAACTGTGTATCTGCAAATCCAACGTGCATTTTACAACTACTTGCAGTGCACACAGCTCATATTTATTGTTTATTCGATTATATTTCATGGTGAACATAGAAGCAGATCCGCCGAACTTCGCTTCTCATTTTCTCTGAGCGCAAAATAGCCTAGCTTACCATTCTGTAATAGTAAATACTGTTCTTATATATAAAAAAAATGTGGGACTGAACTTCTGAGGTCATCAGTCCCCTAGAACTTAGAACTACTTAAACCTAACTAACTTAAGGACATCACACACATCCATGCCCGAGGCAGAATTCGAACCTGCGACCGTAGCGGCCGCGCAGTTCCAGACTGTAGCGCCTAGAACCCCGGCCGGCTCTTATATATCACCTAATTTTGTTAAAGCAAAAGTATTTGTTCTGTGCAACCTCGAAATTCCACGTGTGAGTAAAATATATGTTTTTCGTATATGATTCGTAGTTTGTAAAACAATCTTCGGCAACCCTTGTAATTGCAGGTAAATTATTATTACTGCTCAGGGTCATGTAAGTAGGGATGTGTTCAGGAAAATTATTCAAGCGGGGAAACTCTAGCAGATTGCACGAGTAACCAAAGACATTATTTTTGTCCAATGTCATAGTCTCCTGTGAGCATTATTTACTCTGGTAGAGGACTTATTCGCTTTTCAGTTGTAATGACTGATTTGTTGTTGTAATGGTTCCTATTGAACCGGTAGTAGTTGCAATAGCTGTTTCACATTCACATTTTGCTATACTTCTCGATCCAGCGGAGTATTTCTTTAGTAATGGAGAGGTACACCTGGAGCGAGTACACTGACACGGTCGATACACTTGGAGTGAGTACAGTGGCGTGATCGGTGGCCCTTATATAGCGAACCACAGCGGTCTAACAGCACAGCACGCTCGTCAGCAACAGCATCCCCATCGCGGTAACCTGCTTCATTCGACGTTTGCTGCTGTCTGTCAACGGCTGCGTGAGACTGGGTCACTTAACGATATACCTGGACAGGGAATTAAGTCGCATAGTAGCAACTCTACAGTTTGAGGAAGCCGTCTTGCTGCTTCTGGAGCAAGATCCTTCCATCAGAACTCATGCAGCTGCGCGGAACATAGGAACGAATCAGGCAAATGCAGACTCATTTCACTTACAGCGTTTGCACAACCTGGAAACAGATGATTATCCACTAACAGTACAGTTTTCGCAATAGCACTTGGAACAGTATCAAATGCATCCTACGTTTATATCCTCTATGCTGTTTACAGATGAAGCAACTTTCGGGCATGTCACATTTACTCGCGCACAGCAGGTTCGGTTCCATGAGGCTCATTCCGAAAGTGATCCATCCAATTATTATTCATTAAAACCACAAGAGACACATAAATCACAACAGCCCAACTAAATACAGCAATATTTCCGATCTAGACTGTCATTTTTCCACATAGTTACCACCATTCGTTCCGCACTTCTTCCAACGATGAACCAGAGCCTGCATGACGCGCTTGTAAAAATCTGAACCAGTTGAGGCTAATCACTTTCTTACAGCTTTGAAAACAGCGTCCGTGTCTTGAAAATTTTCACCACGCAGTCCATCTTTCAGAGGCCTAAAGAGATGGAAGACTGAAGGCACTAATACGGCACTGTACGGTGGGTGTGGTAAGACAGTTCAACCGCATTTTGAAATAGAACTGGCGCGGGGACCCCGAGTTATCGTGTTTCAGGTGAAAGTTTGTCTTCTCCTCTAGCCTAACCCTGAAAATTCGGCCTTTCGACTTAGTGAGTGTCGTGTTGTAGCCTGCTAAATTCCAGGACATCCAAAAGAACCACAATCCGGCTCTCCCAGAAGACAGTGTACATCACGTTTCCTGCAGATGGCTGTGTTTTGAATTTCTTCTTTGACACAGAATTCACATGTCGCCGTTCCATGGACTGTCTTTTGGATTCCGCCTCGTAGTGGTGACACAACGTCTCATCCCCGATGACGATGGTATTCAGAAAATTGTCACCTTCAGCTTCATACTGGTCCAGCAAGTCGCTAAAAATTTCCATTCAATGAGCTTTTGTTCTTCTGTATCCATCCGCGGGACCCATCAAGCACAGACTTTGCTATAACCGACATATTGCAACATGGTTTCCAAGGCATTACAGCCGACATTCAACGTTGAAAACAATTCTTAGGTCGTTATTTGTCGATCAGCGTGGATAAGTTGAGAGGAGGCGGCCGCTGTGGCCGAGTGGTTCTAGGCGCTTCAGTCCGGAACCGCGCTGCTGCTGCGGTCGCAGGTTCGAATCCTGCCTCGGGCATGGATGTGTGTGATGTCCTTAGGTTAGTTAGGTTTCAGTAGTTCTAAGTCTAGGGGACTGATGACCTCAGATGTTAAGTCCCATAGTGCTCAGAGCCATTTGAACCATTTTTTTGGGTTGAGAGGAATGACAGATGTGCAGGGTCGACCGGTCCGTGGCTTGTCACGCACACCCTTTTCACCACCTTGGAAATGCCGTACCCATCGCCTCACATTGCGCACGTCTATTGTATCGTCTCCATGTCTCCATACGCTTTTAGTAAGCGGCGGTGGATTTCAATCACACATCGCCGTTTCATACTAGCGTCCATATCAGACTCCATTTTGGAATACTCCTCCGCTGGCGCCGACTACCCCAAAACAAAGAAACCAGCAGAAAATGAAAGAGGAAGGTTTGAGCTTGAGCACTACACCAACGACATCTGGCGTGAGAACCAAAGTCACCACAAAAAATTAAGGATACATCACTTTCGGAAAAACTGGTAATGAACTCTATAGATATAGCACTCAGGGCGAACAGGCTTAGATGGTGGGGCCATGTTACACGCATGGGAGAAGCAAGGTTACCCAAGAGACTCATGGGTTCAGCAGTAGAGGGTAGGAGGAGTCGGGGCAGACCTAGGAGAAGGTAACTGGATTCGGTTAAGAATGATTTTGAAGTAATAGGCTTAACGTCAGAAGAGGCACCACTGCACAGGGGATCATGGAGGAATTTTATAAGGGGGACTATGCTTCAGACTGAACGCTGAAAGGCACAATCAATCTTAAATGATGATGATGATGCTTACTTTCGGAACAATCCTCGTCCCTGAATGGGTGGGCAAGCGTAGTTTCTTACTGTTTAATCGGACCGTATCCTCAGCCTAGACAATTAAATGACAGGCATCATTATTATTTCCTTGCTAACTCATTGCCGGATTTGCCGGTCGACGTATCATTGGCTACAAGACTGCATGATGAACCGCTGTTACATTCCAGTTTCCGAGTGCATCGATTCTTGTACCGACAGTTTCCAGAAAAGTGGATTGTCAGAAGTGGTCCTTTACCATGGCCTACTCGATCCCCTGACGTGACGCCTGTGGACTGTTTTGTGTGAAGAAGATGAGCAACCTTGCTCATAAAACCCCTGCTGAAATAGAAGGGGATCTGGTTGCACGCATAGCAGCAGCAGCAGGAGAAATTAAATACACTCCCACAGCCTTTAGCTGTGTTAGACAGAACATGACTCGCTGGTGTAAGCTTTGTCCAAAGATCAATGAAGGAACTTCTGAACATCCACTGTAATTCAAGTAATTATGCTTTGCTAATGTTGTTATCTCTTGGTAAATAATAATTAAAATGGTTTGTTTTACTTCTTGTTTACTTTAAGTAAGACCTGAAGCCCTCTTAAAAAGTTGCCCCACAATGAAACACAGTATAAAAAGGGTTTTTACTCTCTTACGCAACCTCCCGGTGTTTGTTGGTTTAATTAATTTTGAGACAGAAAAAACTTTCTCTACCGGGTTAAAAAAATCCTCACACAAAAAAGTGACATCAGAGAAAAATATTTGTTTCGCTGTCACGTGCAACCTCCCAGAGCTGTCAGCTTAAATATTTTCACCCTGTTTATTTGTCAGAGATTAACTTGTGATGCTAACAACGTCTCTGGGCGCTACCTTGCTGAGCGCTCTTGACACTCCAGTGTTAGCCACGGTAAGTGTGGGTGCAAGACGAGAGGTTTGTCAGTGAGAGGGCAAGTCACAATTTGCGAGACAGAGTGGAAGCGGCGCATGTGGGCACGTGAATTAAGCTCCAAATAACAACAAGCACCTACCGCGTAATCATGTGCAGTAAACCAAAGTGTTCTTCTAACGACTGGACTTAATGGAACATTGTCGTACACGGCGATCCTTCGTGCCAACAGAACTCAAAAATTGTAAGGTTGTTCATATTGTATTAGCTTACAACTTTTGTAAGATATACACGGTAAATTTCATTGAGAAGTCAATTATTACGCAAGTCATGTAAAACCCTAAATCCTCGATACTATGACACATTGCTACCTGGATTAAGATCTTGCATCTTTCCTATTGTAGTAAAAGCGAGTGTTGTTAATGAGTATCTTATCTGTCATAGGAAGAAATATATCTTAGGATTATGCCAGTTTTTGCGTTGCTGGAGAGCAATAACATCTCAGTCAATCACTTTGTTGAATATAACAATAAGACAGTGAAAACTGCTATAATTTCAGTGAAAGTGGTATTAAAGTAACAGATGGTAATTTAAATACACTAACACTGGCAAAATAAAACTATATTTTATGAAACATTTCATTTCATGATCAATTTTGTGAAAGTGTATTCTGTTGTTTGCTTTATGCTTCGTATACTATCTGATCAAAAGCACACATTGATAAGAAATTTGTCCAACTTTGCCCTTTGTCAAGGTTTCGCCTTCACTGGGAAAATTTTCGGTGAGGCGTCTGAAAGACTGTGGAGGGCTGGTAGCCCATTATTCCTCAAGAACCACAACCAAACAGGGTAGTGCTGCTGGACGCTGGGGGTGTGGAGTCGAGTCGACGTTCTGTCTCATCCAGATCTACACCATTGTGTTAAGGTCGGGAATCCGGGCTGGTCAGTCCATTTCAGGAATGTTATTCTCCACAAACCACTGCCTCACAGATGCTGCCATATGACGGTGCATTGTCATCCTGAACAAACATTCATCATCTTGCATAATTACTCTACTGTACGCTGTACTTGATGCTCTAAAACGTATTCATACCTTTCCGCATTTTGCGTATTCTGAAGCACGGCAATAGGACCGCACCCTAATCACGGAAACGCCTACGTACCGTAACACCACCTCCTCCAATCTTCAGTCTTGGCAGTATACATAACGGCAGGTAGCATCCGGCTGGCATTCGACAAACCCAGAACTTCCAACGGATTGCCGCAGGTTATAGCGAGATTCAAGAGTACAGATCACTCATTTTCAGTCATTCGCTGTCCAGAGGCATCGCTCTTTACAGCTCTTCAAGAGGCGCTTACTGGCAGCAGAAATGTGTGGTTTATGTGGAGCTGTTCGACCACTGTGTCCCATTCTTTTGAACTCCATGCGCACATTATACTGGCTGGACTGCTGGTAGCACTTTGGTACTCACGAGTGATTCCCTCCTCCAATTTCTTGCGATTTTCTTCTACCATAAAAAAAGTGTTTGGAATCTTATGGGACTTGACGGCTAAGGTCATCAGTCCCTAAGCTTACACACAACTTAAATTATCCTAAGGATAAACACACACACACACACACACACACACACACACACACACACCCATGTCCGAGGGAGGACTCGAACGTCCGCCGGGACCAGCCGCGCAGTCCATGGCTGCAGCGTCTAAGACCGCTCGGCTAATCCCGCACGGCATGCAACCATCTTCCGTTATGTTTGTCAGTAGAATATGTCTGACTGGGCTTAGTTAAGCTGTGATTACCCCTTCACGTTGCCGCTTCCCAGCCACATCAGTAACAGTCGACTTCGGCAACTTTACAAGGACTGAAATGTCCCTGTAGGATTTGTTCCCCAGGTGACATCCAGTGACTATTTCACGTTCGAAGTCACAGATTTCTACCGACCGGCCCATTGTACTGTTACTGTTACTGTACTGACAACACCATTTTCGCCGCCTCTTTTATACCGGCTGGCTGGTTCAAATGGCTCTGAGCACTATGCGACTTAACTTCTGAGGTCATCAGTCGCCTAGAATTTAGAACTAATTAAACCTAACCACCCACATCCATGCCAGAGGCAGGATTCGAACCTGCGACCGTAGCGGTCACGCGGTTCCACACTGAAGGGCCTAGAACCGCTCGGCCACAGCGGCCGGCTATACCGGCTAGTCTGCCTCTAATTGCACATACTGATCAGTTGCATATTACACAGAGGTTTCGGGGTAGGTTTGATCATAAAGTATATATTGGTATTGCATCTACGTGAATTTTTATTACGTATTATTGCTTCATCGAAGGCCATCTAAATTATTTAAAACACTGAAATTCTATCGACTTAATTTGTAAAGTTTATGTCTTTGGCCCGTGTAGGTAAACTTTATTATGGGGTAAAGCAGTTTTGCCTGTAATTGAGACGACTCAACATTCTTCCTATTTATATTTTCATAAATTATTACAGGCTACATGTTTTCATTTACTAATTTGAAACCATAGTTCACATACTTGGATTTTTTTATTTTCTGAAGTGTTTCTGTTGGTTTCATGATTTCGTGTTCGAACTATTGCTTCAGAACACGTTCGCTCAGATAATAAGACCAATAATTAATGTTGTGTTAAGCATCTTGTAAATGAACAGAATTTGTTCCACTCGACTGGCAACTGAATTTGCAATTAAGTTCGTTGATTTGCTCTGATTTACTAAAGAATTTCGTGGTACTTTATCGATGTCTTTATTGCGTTTGACTTGCACTACTTTATAACCATCATTCAAAATTGACATAAGAAGGTGTAGTAATTTGTTTGCAGAAGTAATTTGTTGTACACTATTCTCGCTAATCCGTTATTACAATCCTGGAAATTGAAATAAGAATACCGTGAATTCGTTGTCCCAGGAAGGGGAAACTTTATTGACACATTCCTGGGGTCAGATACATCACATGATCACACTGACAGAACCACAGGCACATAGACACAGGCAACAGAGCATGCACAATGTCGGCACTAGTACAGTGTATATCCACCTTTCGCAGCAATGCAGGCTGCTATTCTCCCATGGAGACGATTGTAGAGATGCTGGATGTAGTCCTGTGGAATGGCTTGCCATGCCATTTCCACCTGGCGCCTCAGTTGGACCAGCGTTCGTGCTGGACGTGCAGACCGCGTGAGACGACGCTTCATCCAGTCCCAAACATGCTCAATGGGGGACAGATCCGGAGATCTTGCTGGCCAGGGTAGTTGACTTACCCCTTCTAGAGCACGTTGGGTGGCACGAGATACATGCGGACGTGCATTGTCCTGTTGGAACAGCAAGTTCCCTTGCCGGTCTAGGAATGGTAGAACGATGGGTTCGATGACGGTTTGGATGTACCGTGCACTATTCAGTGTCCCCTCGACAATCACCAGACGTGTACGGCCAGTGTAGGAGATCGCTCCCCACACCATGATGCCGGGTGTTGGCCCTGTGTGCCTCGGTCGTATGCAGTCCTGATTGTGGCGCTCACCTGCACGGCGCCAAACACGCATACGACCATCATTGGCACCAAGGCAGAAGCGAGTCTCATCGCTGAAGACGACACGTCTCCATTCGTCCCTCCATTCACGCCTGTCGCAACACCACTGGAGCCGGGCTGCACGATGTTGGGGCGTGAGCGGAAGACGGCCTAACGGTGTGCGGGACCGTAGCCCAGCTTCATGGAGACGGTTACGAATGGTCCTCGCCGATACCCCAGGAGCAACAGTGTCCCTAATTTGCTGGGAAGTGGCGGTGCGGTCCACTACGGCAGTGCGTAGGATCCTACAGTTTTGGCGTGCATCCGTGTGTCGCTGCGGTCAGGTCCCAGGTCGACGGGCACGTGCACCTTCCGCCGACCACTGGCGACAACATCGATGTACTGTGGAGACCTCACGCCCCACGTGTTGAGCAATTCGGCGGTATGTCCACCCGGCCTCCCGCATGCCCACTATACGCCCTCGCTCAAAGTCCGTCAACTGCACATACGGTTCACGTCCACGCTGTCGCGGCATGCTACCAGTGTTAAAGACTGCGATGGAGCTCCGTATGCCGCGGCCAACTGGCTGACACTGACGGCGGCGGTGCACAAATGCTGCGCAGCTAGCGCCATTCGATGGCCAACACCGCGGTTCCTGGTGTGTCCGCTGTGCCGTGCGTGTGATCATTGCTTGTACAGTCCTCTCGCAGTGTCCGGAGCAAGTATAGTGGGTCTGACACACCAGTGTCAATGTGTTCTTTTTTCCATTTCCAGGAGTGTATTTCGGAAATGATTGCCTTTAATCTTATTATCCAATAAGGTTCTTGCGATTACGATTGTTTTCATAGTTAACCGTTGACACATTTTCAGTTATTCTTAGAGAATCGTCATCATCGGCCGTTTTATAAACGACAACTGCCAGGTACGCCGGAGACCTGCTCACATCGCTTGAAGTGAACCCGCTAATCTGCTGACACAGAGCCAATTCAGATTCGCACGTCTAACTAACGTGCATCGGTGTGTTACACCAGCTAGCCTGAATGTGGGTTTCAGGCGGTTTTCCAAGCTCGTTTATGCAAATGCCGGTCTGATTTCTAATCTGAGCTTCAGAGAATACGATACACAAACGGTTAAAGAAAAGGTTACGTGATTCATATACACTGACAGCAGTGGCAAAACGAAAGGCATCAGCGCACAATGCAGCAATAAAATTCGCCATAACATAGGAAAAAAAAGGACCTTTTACAGTAGGCGAAAGGTAGGAAAGAGGGAAATACGGGGTGCGGTGGAGCGAAGGGGAGATATTAAATATCGTAGCAGCTCAGAGCGCCGTAACAAATACAGGGTGTTTTGACGATTTCATATGTTCAAATGTCCAAATTTGTGTGAATTCCTAAGAAACCAACCGGCTGAGGTCATCGTCCCTAGACTTACACACTACTAAAACTAACTTATGCTAAGAAGAACACACACACCCATGCGCGGGGAAGACTCGAACCTCCGGCGGGAGGGGCCGCGCAATCCGTGACATGGCGCCACAAACCGCGTGGCCACTCCGAGCGGTTTTGACGATTTCGAATTTCAATAACACACCATAAAAAAAAATGCAACGACTGTGGTGCAGTCTATTTGTAGTGGATACTATCAAGTTTCACCCGTACATGGGTCAACAGTTACTTCGTACTGTATCAGGCCTACACTTTCCGACAACTGAAATAATTAATGACACGTGTTCCTAACATCCCTGTTGTCTGGGAAAATTATCGGTTCCAAATAACAATTTAAATGAAAAAATGTAGAATCCCTAATAACCGAATTGTTATTGCGCAACTACTTCCGCGCAGTAACGATCGAAAGAATTTTGACAAATGATAACAACTCCAAAGCAGTTAATGAGATTTCAGGTAATGAAGTTAAATATTTTCAGTTTAGGTTGCACTGGTTACAGTAAACGGTCGCTAGCTCACCGTGTCAGTGAATAATACTGTATAATTGTTCATCAATTTGAAAAAGCATTTACGCAGTAATTAATGCAAGACAATCAGGCGGGAACGAGCACCAAACACTGAAACGAGTTCAGGTTAAAAATCATCGTAGTGAAATAAATCCACTGATGAAATCAGTAAGGCAAATTGCGCTATACATATGCACCTGACTTTTAACTGTTGGGCGTCTCGTTTGCGTGTTAAAGAGCTTCGCGCAGTCTACCAAAATAACTATCGTTAATATTTCTACTACTGTAATTGTTCTTATACAAATACTTTCTGTTAAGCACAATGTATCTTATTGGCACATAACTTTCTTTAAATTACTACCGCTTAACGTTTGAATAAAACAGTTACGTATTTCGGAAATGAGAGCATGAATTATTGATCAGACAAAGAAATTAAACATTCCGATGTAAAATAATCTGTAAAACCGCACTGAAATTATTTTTTTACTGTCAATGCATATTAATACTGTATTTTTAAGTGAATATACCGCTGGGAAACAAACATTTTTCTTTTACTATCAGTCTCAATCGCTTTCAAAGTTTTCATATCTTTTACTTTTTGAAAAAAAATTGCAAAAATTAAATTAGTTTAGCAATTTTAGTCTTTTTATCAGCAATATTGACACTCAGTTTTAATTGATAATGACAGGATAGGCTCCTCATTGGTGCCCAACTAACACCGCAATTGCCAGTCCGTGTGGCCGTGCGGTTCTAGGCGCTTCAGTCTGGAACCGAACGACCGCTACGGTTTCAGTTTCGAGTCCTGCCTCGGGCATGGAGTGTGTGCTGTCCTTAGTTTAGTTAGGTTTAAGTATTTCTAAGTTCTAGGTGACTGACGACCTCAGACGTTAAGTGTCATAGTGCTCAGAACCATTTGAACCATTTTTTGAGCCAGACTCAACTGCAATGCGAGATTTCGGGCTTAGCGACAATGTTTCCTTCCTGAAATATGATGTTTGATTGGTCACAATAGCAAATCGCGCTGAGTAGACCAGCGTATTTACTACTTGTTCTTACATAATCCTTTTTTGGACATTTCATTTGAATTATATAATGATGTTCATTCATAAGGAAATATTGACAATATATATTACGTAAAAATACTTAATTACTAAGAATAACAACATTTCGTAAGTTAGACACTGTACTGTTAGACACAGTACTGGTCCAAGCAACGTGGCGTGTTCGCGGTGCAGTGGTGTTTTCGCTGTGGCAAATTTGCCGTGAGCGTGCAATGTGCCTTTCGTAAACATTTCAGAATTCGGTCGAAATATCAAATTCTTGCTCACATAACAGTATTGAACTGAGTAAGAAATTTCAGTGAAACTGCCAATGCATCGAATCGAAAGTTAACAGGCCCTCGGAAAACAGTCAGAACTCCGAAGAACACGGAACGTGTGCGTCGCAGTTTACAGGTAAACCCTCGTCTTCGTTACGAGAAACACACCCAAACGCTGAACATATCGCCAGCGTCCACTCATCGCATGGTCCAGTGTGATCTGCTTTATTGTCGGTACAAATTACGTACTTACTTGCCATGTCTCTCGCCCTATTTACCTGCTGACTTTTTTCTATGGGGTTATTTAAGAGCGAGAGTGTACTACGACCGACCGAGAAGTTTGCAACTGTTAAAGATCGAATTCACAATGAAATTTCCAGAATTCCTTCACTTGAATTAATGTTGTACATTACGTAAAGTATTTAACTTTTTCGGCGATTAGTTTGTGTGTTATTCAAATTTAAAATCGTCAAAAGATTGTTAAACACTCAGCATGTTTGAGAAGGCTGCACGCAGGATCGCGCTTTGGAGGTATCGGTTCTCGGTTCCTATTTTAGGTCGTAACATGGGGTAAATGTCTTGGTTACATCGGACCGGCGGCCATTTGTATAGCCATTCCAATATTTGTCTTACTGTAGCTATAATACAGTATTTAAGCAAGGCTTGAACGATGAACCGTAACTGACACAAAAGCAAATTGTCCAAATCGATTAATTCCTTTTACAAACGATGGTGACTAAGCTGAAATTATTACTTAACTAATGGCACCATTTATTTTACACCGTTTAGATTCTACGTACAAAAAATTAGTTTTTCTAGGAGGTATATGAAGCGTCCCACTTCTGTACTTTAAACATGTACGAGTCAGTTCAAAGTTAGCGCTAAGATCAAATAACCATTACTCGGTTGTCGAGGTATGAGGACTCAAATTCAAGCTAAATGCAACACGTAAACTGAATGTAAATGTAGTGGTTAAAATGGTTCAGCTAAATAAACAGCTCTTACGATAAAACTGAAAACTTTCAAACATGTGACTTCACGTCTTTAGTGATGTTTTTCGCGCTTTCAACTTGTATGTTTCAGATTTATGCGAATGGGTTCAAATTTTGTAAGAATATAGACGGATACATGTAATTCATGGTTGTCCTGTTGTTTTGTGGAAGCTTTATCCGCTGCCACAAAATAAGCGGCACGGTTCTAAAGACAATAAAGAAAAAATCGGATAAGTCGTCGCATGAGTCAACGAAGGTCTACATCAGTTGTCAAGCTATGGCAGTCTAGTGCCAAAATAATGGTAGAGTGAAAGTTGGGAACCACAACGAAAAATACTCCTATCATAGCATAAGATAGGCAAAAGTGTCCTGGGTAGAGTTAGGGATGTAAAGGAAGGAAACTAGCTAATCTACTTCTCCGGCAGCTTCAAAGACAATTAAATTAGAACATCTTGACATAACTGCACTTTATTACGACTTAAGCCTACTTCCCCAGCGCAGTGAGCTCTCTTAACTGCGAGGCGTTGGGACATCTGCATATTGCAGTTTATATGCTACAGTCCCTGATCATGTGCTCAAAATCCAGAAAATTCACCAGCCACAGTAAACAATACATAATATTGTATTTCACAAGAACATACATTTAAAAGTTAAAAAAGTTTGTCTGTGGGGGGGGGGGGGGGAGGGGGGGAGGGGGGATTTTTCCTGGAGGTGACATCATGTTACTTTACTTGACACGATTCAATATATTTGATGGCGTGGATGCTAATACGAACAAATAAAAAAGCTCGGATATTTGGACATTTTTTGATTTAAATGTCTTTGACGCTGCCAGGTAAGTCAAAACATTGGTTCCCTTCTTTTACATCTATAAATTTGCTCAATAATTATTTGCCGTTTTTGTGCTAGTATTTTCCTTTCTGGTACAAAGGTGTGTGTGGTCAGTGTTAGACACGCTCTCACGCTGCCATACGGTGTTCCTACACACGATTACTAAGAGGATTCGGCATCTCTTTAGCTATATGAACCTGTGAATTTCTCATTAAATCCTAGTCATTGCATGCATTTCTAAACAATTTTCGGGACTTTCGGTTCCACCTGTCAGCTGCTCTCTTTCCTTACCGTCGGTAGGCCAAACACTGCTCGCTATCTGGGGGGGCATCTGAAATTTTCTTTCTTTATTTTTGCTGCAGCAGCGTCCGTTTCAATCAATGAGTCGACCTTTTGCGCGATACTGGAGGGGAGCCAGTAGATGCGGAAATCTGTTTAGTAACCGCTCTACCCTCTGTGCGATAGTTATTGAACTAGTTTCCATGAAGCATGGTAAAACACCTCGCAGCGCGGACGGGTTGAGTAATTATGACACAAAAACCCGATATGATGCTGCTCAGTAGTGCTGCATAAAACTACCACAAGCAAAGTAGAAACGCGGACATAACGTCTGTGTCATCTGTAAATAGTAGGTAGCCGCCTGTTTTAGAGCAGAACGATTGTCGGTCATGGAAATGTGAGGGAAGGCAGCAAGCACTGTCAAAACGTCCGAAAATGTTATTTGCAAGTCGAATCCCAACTGCTGCTGCCAGCTCTAGCTACAGATTTGGCATGCGGAAGGTCATTATTTATTTTCATGTTACGAGCTAGAAGCGATATTAACAAAGTCTTCATACAACACTAATTGTCAAACGTACTGTTTAAAAAAGCTTTGAAACCCAGCACAATATACGAATTGGAACGGTCTCATCAGGATACTCTAAAGACGAACAAATAGTTACTTTCTCGGATCTATATTCAATTTATTAAGATTCCTTTGACTGAGAGGTTCAGATCCTACAGTTCTCATTGGCCGTTTAAAGGTTAGGAAACCTTAAAGTGGTTTCACCGTCAAAAAGCCGTGGGGAGTAATTAGCTGCTCACTTTCTCCACCAGCGTAGTGGAGAGTTGATCGAGGCAATTACATTACAAATGAGACATTCTTTTGCAGACCAATGGGTATTCCGTTTTCATCGTGGCATCTTGCTACCGTCCACGCAGATTACATCCGCCCTCGTCGAAAGCTCTTAACTGACGGCTGCAGTTGCAAGCGCGTACTGCTGCACTGTACTTACAAAAAAACCGGCCATCCCTGAAATAATAATTCGCTGTTGTCTCTTCCGCAGTCTCAGTTTTGCAGTATTGGACGACTGCTATTAAGTGTTATTTTGACGACGCATGTTTCGCTTTTAATTAAACAACTTCACTGGTCGATGTATCAATTATGGTTTTCTTTACTTGTAAATCTTTCCCCCCCCTCCCCCCCCCTCGTCCCGTCCTCCCTTCTCCAAACTTCCCCATTCTGTCTGTCTGTCTCTCTCTCTCTCTCTCTCTCTCTCACACACACACACACACACACACACGGGCGCGCGTACATTATGTCCCTCCTAAGAATAGTCCTGCGCTTTTTCTCTGGTATTTCGGAAGATTACTGCACTTTCTATTTTGAAACAAAGAGCTGGAGTCACCCCAAATACTGCTCATAATAAGTTTCCTGCGATACCCAGTGTCAACGGAAAAAGTAATTTCGTTTCCCTTTACGAAAACTAAAATGGTTTTTGAAGTCGAATTTTATGTGCACACTCAATAGAGCGGTCTCAGATTACTCTATGCCATATTCAGTTTAGCTGTATCTATTAATACGGTCAGTGAAAGACGAAGAATATCCAGTACTTCTGCAGCGATGAAGTTGTGCTGATGCGTAACGATAATAGACACTGCGGGCAGGGCTGCACGCAAGATGAAAAGGAGCGAGTCTGACAAGGTAGATGTGGCGAGCAAATGTTTACCGATATGACAAATTCTAGAGAACATTTGGGCTGGCAATAGCAGCATATGATTGTCTTTCTTTCCTTTATTGGCTTTCTGTACGTGCCGTTGCAGTCATATCTGCACTGGAAATGCACTGAAGCGCCAAAGAAACGGGTGTAGCCATGCAAATACAGATACATGTAAACAGGCAGAATACGGCGCTGCTGTGTGCAACGTCTATATGAGACGACTAGTGTCTGGTACAGTTGTTAGATCTGTTACTCCTGCTACAATGGCAGCTTACCAAGATTCAAGTGAGTTTCAACGAGATGTTATAGTCGGCGCACGAGCGATGGGGCAGCATCTCCGAAGTAGCGATGAAGTGGTGATTTTCCCGTATGATCATTTCACAAGTGTACCCTGGATATCAGTAATCCGGTAAAATATCAAATCTCCAACATCGGTGCGGCCGGAAAAAGATCCTGCAAGATCGGGACCAAAAACGATTGAAGACAACCGTTCAACGTACCATAAGTGCAATTCTTCTGCAAATTGCTGCAGATGTTAATGTTGGGCTATCAACAAGTGTCAGCGTACGAACCATTAAACGAAACATCATCGATATGAGCTTTCGGAGCCGAAGGCCGACTCGTGTAGCCTTGACGACTGCACGACACAAAGGTTTAGGCCTCGCCTGGTCCCGTCAACACCTACACACGACTGCTGATGACTGGAAACATGTTGCCTCGTCTGACGAGTCTCGTTTCAAATTGTATCGATGGGATGGACGTGCGCGGGTATGGAAAAAAACTCATAAATCCATGGATGCTGCAAGTCAGTAGGGGACTTTTGAAGCCGGTAGAAGCTCTGTAATGGTGTGGGGCGTGTGCAGCTGGAGTGATATGGGACCCCTGGTACGCCTAGATACAACTCTTGCAAGTGACACGTACGTAAGCATCCTGCCTGGTCCCCTGTATCCCTTCATGTCCGTTGTTCATTCCGACGGACTCGGGCAATTCCAGCAGGACAATGCGACACCCCACACGTCCAGAATTTCTACAGAGTGGCTCCAGGAACGCTCATCTGAGTTTAAACTGTTCCGCTGGCCACCAAACTACCCACATATGAACATTGTTGAGCATACCTGGGATGCTTTGCAACGTGCTGTTCAGAAGAGATCTCCACCCGCTCTACTCTTACAGCCCTGAAGGATTCATGGTGTAAATTCCCTCCAGCAGTACTTTAGATATTAGTCGAGTCCTTGGGCGTGCTCGCGGGGGCCCTACACTATACTAGGCAGGTGTACCAATCTTTTTTTTTTGTTCAGTGTATTATCCTATAATTTGTTTTGACAATGCAGAGATACATTAGTTTAAGGCGTACTCTGATACGAAGTTGCACAAGATTAACAAAGGACAGATTCCTACACAAAACAGATTTTAAATGCACAGTACAATGAAACGAGCGAACAAGACGTAAATGTAACACAGGATACGCGTAAGTAGTATACTATTAAAATCCCACGTGCAACGTGATTAAAATCGCCCTTGGCACGCATTTGGGATGTTCCCGATTCAATCAATATCGATAATTATCTACCTAAATTAACAATTCAATGTTCTTTTGTATGCCCTGGAAGGATTGTTTCAAAAGCTGCGGCTAGAGAATTGAACAGCTGTGCAGGTCTATAAATACCATCTAGAAGAACATGAGGGCAATATACAATAACCAAATTAGGGAATTATAGCCATAGTATAGATACACATGTATTCAGACACATACATATAGGACGAGCAAAGTAACATACATTTATAGGCTGAGTTTTCCGTATCCTGCTGAGTAGCTACTGGCAATACAGTCTCTTTTCAGACGACTGTCAACGCCATAAATCCATGGCACACGCTATGCTGTCTCATATTACATATATTCACTACTAGTTTTTATGATGGAACATCTTCTCGGTGAAAACATATCTATGGTGACAACTTCACATGACATATAAGCATTTTAAGCAGGGAAACATACGTCATTGCTGACGTGAAGACGTGGAAAAATGATATTTAACGCCGTAATATATGCTTAACCAAGCAGAAAACGTGTTTTCTTTATGTTTTCAACCTCTGTTTTCTACTTGGTTAAGCCTGTATTACGCCGTTAAGTACCATTTTCTTACGTCTCCAAGTCAGCAATGGCTTATGTTTTCCTGCTTAAAAAGCATATATGTCATGTGAAGTTGTCACAATAGATACTTTTTCACTGTGAAAGTGGTCCGTGATCGAAACCGGTAGTGTATAAATATGCTGTAAGACAGCACCGAGTGTATCATGCATTTCTCCAGGAATATAGTCAGTTAATTGTGCTCTGGTCTTCTTCTGTCATGCAGGTTACCCAGAGCATTACATTATCAGTGCAGGGAGCTATATCTGAATGTTGGCACTGTTAACGAACTCGTACAGCCTTTTATACATTTCTACATTGTTGGATCCTAACAAGGTATGGAGGCTGCTTGGGAACTGGCGACCAAGATCCTGAAGACTGCTTGTAAGGCCACTGATGTGATGCGTGTTCCGAGGACATTGTAGGAACATACGGTTTGGAACTTCATCCTCTCCAAAAACTTGTACTCCGTTTTGTTTTGCTTTACCTTTAGAACAACCTTCCGTGTGGGGTTGTTCTTTTTCTTGCTCATTTTGTAAACTCGTCGATTGACTGACTTAGCAGTACTGTATCATCTGCATATGTGAGACTACATAAATTACCACAGCATAAAATAGGCTAAAGTGTCCTGGACAGAGTTAGGTATGTAAAGGAAGGGAACTAGCTAATCGACTTCTCTGGCACCTTCAAACACAATTAAATTAGAACGTCTTGACATAACTGCACTTTATTACGACTTAAGCCTACTTCGCCAGCGCAGTGAGCTCCCTTAACTGCGAGGCGTTGGGACATCTGCATATTGCAGTTTATATGCTACCGTCCCTGATCATGTGCTCAAAATCCAGAAAATTCACCAGCCACGATAAACAATACGTAATATTCTATTTCACAAGAACATACATTTAAAAGCTAAAAAAGGTTGTCGGGGGGGGGGGGGAATTTTCCTGAAGATGACATCATGTTACTTTACTTCATCAAAAATATACAGCTCTAAAACTGTCATTATGTTTACCAATATGCAGCCGATATTTTTGTAGGTAGATTTGTCGATATTTTTTCCGCCGATATACCGATGTATTAATATTGTACTTCGATATATCGAGTGACGACAATGATATTTTTTTAAATGTCGATTTATCAGATATTCGATGTTTTTAAAAATATCAGCAACTCTAATGTGGACCAACAAACAACGTCGAACAGTTTAAGAGAAGTGGGTGGATTCTGATATGCATGAAATGAAAAATTTTCTTGGTATTCTGATCGTGACTTGACTGTACAAGTCAAGAAATGAAGATATCAGTCATCTCTGGAGCGTTGAGAAGGGCCTACCATTGTTCAATGGAGTTACTTCTCGCTATTCTGACGCTGTTGCGCTCTGACAATGCAGCAACCCGACATGAACATAGATCGAGTGATAAATTAGAACCAGTCAGAGAAGTTTTTGAGATGTGGCCAATTAGCCTTAGGAATACCCACAGTCCAGGACAGTTTATAACCGTACATGAAAAGTTGGTCACATGTCAAGGCCGCTGCCGGTTTCGACAGTACATCCTATCACAACCAGGTACGTACGGAATGAAGTTCTGGGAAATTTGTGACAATGCAACAAGTTTCCGCTGGAAGGAGAAAGTGTATGTGGGGAGGAGGAAGAAACCAAGGCCGTAAAATTGGAGAGAATGTTTTGAAAACCCTCATGGCTGAACTTGAAAAGTCTGGACGAAATATAACCTGCGATAACTTTCTTTACATCTCCCGATGTAGCCCCTTAGCGCCTGCCTGCTGATTTTACCACACCTAAAGGACGTGAGGAATGCACGACATAACCTGATTTTCAACCAGAATTGATGATAGCCTCTTATGATACTAAGAAAAACAGAGCTTTTACTGTGAGCTCTCTTCATGACCAGCCAATGGTGTCATCATCACAAGTAGAGAAGCCTAACGTTGTAATCACATACGGTGCCACATAGGACAGCGTTGACACCTTGGACCAGAAGAGGCGATGCTACACTATGAAGAAAGAAACAAGGCGCTGACCATTGGTGGTTTTCATCAACATGATCGATGTGAGGTTAATAAATGCGTACAAAATTTGGATGATGCTGGCCACCAATAAAAAAATGGTATGTCGGATTTTCGTCATCAATTTAGGAAAGCAACTAGCGGCGGCAAAGATGTAAGTGAATTCATTAGTTGTACCGGATATAGGAAGGACAATGAAACCACCAGCTGAGAAAAGGGGAAGATGGGGATATCGTGTAAAGAAGAAAAAGTAATATGACATAAGTGCTCCAAACCTGAATACTCGAAATATTCTGCTATTGTCTGAGGATCCTGCACAAGTTTGCAATAAGAATACTTTTGTGTGAGTTCTCTGTGGTAAGCTGTAGTGTCCTGTTTTGTGTATTTGAAATCAGTTTTCAGGCGTTAGTGTGCCTTCTGTGCTACAATTGTGTGTCTTCTGTCCGTATTGTGATTTTAATAGTGTTGTGCTGCTAGTGCTCCGTTTCACTGTTGTATTTAGTGCTTTTATGTTGATGATCATGTTTAGTTATTCTTGACAATTCTTTTGGCTCAGAGCGTCCTCGAAGGTCTCTAGACTGTGTGACAGATGACTGACTTTTTGTTTTATTTCTTGTGTATCATAATGTAGTTAGCTGTTTACTTTCTGAAAACGTTGAAGCTATATCCATTGTTAGAGATGGTGATTTTGAGATCTTTTGTTCCATACATTTCAATTTTCATAGTGAACTGAAAGTTGTGTATGTGTGGTTTCATTACGTGTCTCTGCAAGCTGTTTATACACTCCTGGAAATGGAAAAAAGAAAACATTGACACTGGTGTGTCAGACCCACCATACATGCTCCGGACTCTGCGAGACGGCTGTACAAGCAATGATCACACGCACGTCACAGCGGACACACCAGGAACCGCGGTGTTGGCCGTCGAATGGCGCTAGCTGCGCAGCATTTGTGCACCGCCGCCGTCAGTGTCAGCCAGTTTGCCGTGACATACGGAGTTCCATCGCAGTCTTTAACACTGGTAGCATGCCGCGACAGCGTGGACGTGAACCATATGTGCAGTTGACGGACTTTGAGTGAGGGCGTATAGTGGGCATGCGGGTGGCCGGGTGGACGTACCGCCGAATTGCTCAACACGTGGGTCTGAGGTCTCCACAGTACATCGATGTTGTCGCCAGTGGTCGGCGGAAGGTGCACGTGCCCGTCGACCTGGGACCGGACCGCAGCGACGCACGGATGCACGCCAAGACCGTAGGATCCTACGCAGTGCCGTAGGGGACCGCACCGCCACTTCCCAGCAAATGAGGGACACTGTTGCTCCTGGGGTATCGGCGAGGACCATTCGCTACCGTCTCCATGAAGCTGGGCTACGGTCCCGCACACCGTTAGGCCGTCTTCCGCTCACGCCCCAACATCGTGCAGCCCGCCTCCAGTGGTGTCGAGACAGGCGTGAATGGAGGGACGAATGGAGACGTGTCGTCTTCAGCGATGAGAGTCGCTTCTGCCTTGGTGCCAATGATGGTCGTATGCGTGTTTGGCGCCGTGCAGGTGAGCGCCACAATCAGGACTGCATACGACCGAGGCACACAGGGCCAACACCCGGCATCGTGGTGTGGGGAGCGATCTCCTACACTGGCCGTACACCTCTGGTGAGACACTGAATAGTGCACGGTACATCTAAACCGTCATCGAACCCATGGTTCTACCATTCCTAGACCGGCAAGGGAACTTGCTGTTCCAACAGGACAATGCACGTCCGCATGTATCCCGTGCCACCCAACGTGCTCTAGAAGGTGTAAGTAAACTACCCTGGCCAGCAAGATCTCCGGATCTGTCCCCCATTGAGCATGTTTGGGACTTAATGCAGCGTCGTCTCACGCGGTCTGCACGTCCAGCACGAACGCTGGTCCAACTGAGGTGCCAGGTGGAAATGGCATGGCAAGCCGTTCCACAGGACTACATCCAGCATCTCTACGATCGTCTCCATGGGAGAATAGCAACCTGCATTGCTGCGAAAGGTGGATATACACTGTACTAGTGCCGACATTGTGAATGCTCTGTTGCCTGTGTCTATGTGCCTGTGGTTCTGTCAGTGTGATCATGACCCCAGGAATGTGTCAATAAAGTTTCCCCATCCTGGGACAATGAATTCACGGTGTTCTTATTTCAATTTCCAGGAGTGTATTTCCTTGTGCTTCGTCGTGAGGCATCAGATATCGTCTACGTATCTATGTCTGTTTAAGACTTTAAATAAATTTTTTATTTGTGTTTTTATGCAGAAATTCTGTTTTCAGTGCGGTCGTTTAAGATATTTGCTGCTGTGCATGAGATTGGGATCGCACTGGGACGCCATAATTTTGTAAATAGAACGAATTGTTAAAGTGAAAGTAATTTTGCTCTGTGTTTACTTTTACGATTTGTATCACTTCTTCTGTGATGGTGTTTGGAATATCTGGATTTCCTCTCAGTTGTTCTTTTATGGTGTTCATTGAGTCACCAAGGAGGATTGAAGTGCGGTCCCGGCGGAGGTTCGAGTCCTCCCTCGGGCTTGGGTGTGTGTGTTTGTCCTTAGGATGATTTAGGTTAAGTAGTGTGTAAGCTTAGGGACTGATGACCTTAGCAGTTAAGTCCCATAAGATTTCACACACATTTGAACATTTTTTAGCACTGAGTGTACATGTCTTTCGCGTCATAGGATATCTACCAATTACTATATATCTTCCTTCCCAAACAGATATTTTGGTTTTCAGTTATCTTCAACGTCTCGAACCCGAGGCACGACTTGGCGCCTTCAACACTGAGGTGACCTCTGGGCGGGCGGTGGATGTTGGCAAATGTCACGGCGCCCTGAATATCCGCGACTCCTGTTGCTCCGACGACCTGCGAAGTAGTGAGCTGTCTGCCAATGCCGGTGAGTATAGTCGTTACTGTAGGGTCGCAGAGGGTGCGTGGTACACAAGTGTATCTGAAGTCAGAGACATCTGATTTTTGTTTCATATCTCGATTGGGAACCAATGGAAATTCAGTTGTACCAGCAGTACAATAAAAGACACCGAGACAATTTAGCCCTATTTTTGTGTAGACTGTAATTGTCAAAGTAAACCTGAATGTTGCCTATGCATAGAACTTGAATTAAGATAGCAAATAGAGCAGAAACAGTAACGATAGACAGATTCCTCCATTATGGAGAAATGTAAAGTAAAATAACGAAAAATGTGGAGGCAATAGAGGGCTATGGTAGCAACATGGCATGCAGAATATCGGCGTGAGAAGAAAATGGTGTTATTGGCCGTCTGATTTGGTATCCCGCAACTCCAATGATACTGAAACAGATTCGCAAAATGGTGGTTACAACATTTTGTAGCAGATAGTTCCGTTTTCGGTGGATACACTTCCAGTGGTCGTGGAGAACTGGTCACAGGACGACAGGAAATTAATACCCACTCCTGAGTGCCGTTCGAATCACGTCTTTGAAGACTCGTAACGGCGATTGGCAGATGCTACTGTTACCTCGCTTTCCTGACCCATTTATTGGGAACTCTGTTTGCTCATGTGTTGTTCAGCCCTCTGCTTACTAAAGTCTGTATGGCGTTGCCTGCCAGTCGCACCAGTTATTTAAACTGACATAAACTAACACTCTTTTAAATACTTATGATGTGAGCGACTTTTCAGGTCTAAATACTTTTCAAATAATTTGATTTGTTTAAAGTTTACAGTTTGAAAAACGCAATTTTTATACTTCTTTGGTGGCGTTCAGTCTTACTGCAGATTTACGCAAGGTCCACAGACAACGCAGAAATCTCCCCGCATACAGGTTTGATGCACATACAACATGTAATTTTACTTTTTCTATCTTTCTTCTTACAGAACATGCATATCTCCTTTTCTTAGCTGGTGGTTTCACTGGCGTTCCTGGATCAGGTGCTACTAAAGAAATTACTGACTTCTTCACCCCTGCTAGTTGCTTTCCCAAATTGATGATGAAAGACCGATATCTCATTCTTTTTTTTTTTTTTAATAGCTACCATCATCCAAATTATTACACTTACATCGATCATGTTGCTGAAAACCGCGAATGGCCAGCGCCTTGCTTCTTTCTTCACACTGTAGCATCATGTCTTGTGTTCCCAGACGACAACGTTGCCTTATGTGACACTGTATATCATTGTAACTTCAGGTTTCTTTGCTTCTGATGGTGAAACTATTCGCTGGTCATGAAGAGAGCTGAGGACGGTAACAACTTTGTTTTTCCTAAGAACACAAGACGCTATCATCACATCTGGTTGAAAACCAAATAATGTAAACATCACGTCCTTTAGGTATAATAAAGTCGGCAGGCAGTTCACCTTTGTTCTTCCGGATAATATCGACTAGTATCAGATCTTTTAACAACAACTAATGAACTAAATCGAGAGATGCAAAAAAAATTATCACAGACGATATTACGTCTACATTTTTACGTTTTCTAAGTCCAGTCACCATGTTTTTTACAACATTACCTCTAAGTCGCATCGCCCTAGTTTCTTTCTCCTTCCCCTAATATACTTTCTTCTTTGAGCAGTACCTTGTTCCGTTGCCATAAATTACCCAGCACTTTATTTTGTATATAAGAGGTTTTCATGGGATGGATTGTCGAAATGGGCAGCGAACTCGAAAAGTGAGAACTTTTCTTCCACAGTCATACACCGTCCTGGTCTATAGGCACCCCCAGGGGTAATGTCCCACATCTCACCAACTTCTCTGATTGGCTCCAATTTGATGCTGGATCGATGTTCACGTCTGGCTCTTGTACTGTTGAAGCTCAACGTCCTCAGAATAGCATGGTACCGGTTGTGAGACACGACTTCATTGAACTGTGACCGGTCATTCTCAACGCTCCGCAGATAACTGAAATCTTCATTTCATGACGTGTAAACTCGAGTCAGGATTAGAACACTAAGAAACTTTTTCATTTCATGCATTTCTATATCCATCCAGCCCTCGTATCGATTCGACTTTCCTTCGTAGTCCACATACACACTTTGTAAGTGAGGGGTACACGAAAGAACACCATAAAAAAGATTCTTCGTGATCATAGTTCCTAATCGAATAACTTGTAAATCCATGGTCTTCTTTCAATACATCCTTTTTGCTCCACCTACGAGAAATTCCAGATTGAGAAGTTGTAG
This sequence comes from Schistocerca gregaria, assembly GCF_023897955.1. Lineage (NCBI taxonomy): Eukaryota > Metazoa > Arthropoda > Insecta > Orthoptera > Acrididae > Schistocerca > Schistocerca gregaria. The sequence goes on along the minus strand of NC_064921.1, from coordinate 495,645,035 downwards.
CCCATCTTTCACTCCCATTACGAGAAAACAATAAGTCACACTCAACAGAATTTGTACTTTTTCTTCTCCATGTTCGTAACGGGATTCGTCATTAATTTCTGAGCTTTCAACGATATCTACATCACTATCATCATCACTGGGACATTCGCATGCACTACGTGGGTTTCTATAATCAGAAAACTATCCCAACAATTCCCTTATCTCCTCGTCTGATAGTACTCTTCTCCGTAATACTTTCATTTTGTAGAACAGATAACTGTTATGAAATATTGCACCAGAAGAAACATGCGTCTGTCGCGAGGAGGACTATTGAACAGTGAAAACTTGACAGAGCAATCAACAATGGCAAACGAAGTAACAGACGCAGCGCAGGCATGTGGTTGTTGAATTGTTTCTAACGGCATGGGAAGAAACGTGCCACAACACTTTAACACGAAGTCATACCTTCATCTTTTTGTTTTTGCAAAATTATGACTAGCTTTGCAAATCATGAAAAGTCATAATATAAAATGTGTAGTTACTAACAGAGAAGATATAAAACATCATGGATGAAGATCATTGTCCCGATGGTAGGTTAAGGTTTAAGATGTTTCTGGCTTTCGTCATAGGTACTGATTTAAAGTAACGTTTACCGCATAGGTTCGCTCCCTAGTGTTTTTGGCCACCGACTTAATGTGATTCTCGCTTTCCACGCGCCTTATGGTTCGCAATCGTGGCCTGCCTAGTTTGTGTCAGGCCACAACGCAATATCTGTCATCGACCTTCGTGAGTAAACAACACAGAAAATATTTGACAGGACATGCATACGAGGTTGGTTATTTGATGCTAACTAGAGACCTGTACGTTTTGCAGGACTCCTGATATGTCGGAGTATCACGCTTCACAGATAATCGAAGATTTTTTTCCCACCCCTCCTCCCCCCATCGCCTTTCCAATTCCGCTGTGTTGATGTCAGACTTACGAGCGTAAGTGGGATACGGTTAGGAGGCATACTATTCCAGTTTTACATCCTGCTTGAACCAAGCTCTGTTGATTAAGGGTGGGTCCTGAACAGCCACGAGACATTGGGGACAAACAGTGCTTCCAGTGGGTGATGAAGAAAATACTGTGACAAAAGTCGTCGCCATCTATGCACTATAAGGTGTGACTCATGCTAGAGAGGTGGTAGTTGTACAGTTTTAGAAGTGTTTCATGTTAAATATTTACTTTAAGAGACCATCCTGAAATGACGACATCCCACAAACACACTCTCTTTCTCAATGGATTCCAACATAGAGCTTGTAGTTTAAAAGATGTGAATATCATATTTTGAACACCATGTAGGACACAAACAGTGGCTCAGATAAGGTCGAAACTCAGTAATATTTTTGAGATTTCAAGTTACTAAATAAATGAACTTAAAGAGAGGAATACAAAGACGAATGAAAATTTCTCTGTAGAGCCATGAAAAACTGTTTCTCAGGTCAAAAAAATCTCTTGTTTTTGCCGGCCAGGCGGACGAGCAGTTCTAGGCGCTACACTCTGGAGCCGCGTGACAGCTGCGGTCGCAGGTTCGAATACTGCCTTGGGCATGGATGTGTGTGATGTCTTTAGGGTAGTTAGGTTTAAGTAGTTCTACGTTCTAGGGGACTGATGACCTCAGAAGTTAAGTCCCATAATGCTCAGAGCCATTTTTTTGAACTCTTATTTTTCAAGTTAGTTGTGAGGATCCTATATCCTCATTCGTCGTAACATTTACTATTTTTTTTACCATTTTCTATGATTATTCCTTAGTTTTACCGCAAATTGAGTATCGATTGCCATGGAGCAACAGCTGGTGAAACCGTACCCAGGAACAGAAATAAACTTTGCCTGCTGACAACAGTTCGTGAACTGCTGTCATGTCGCACGTGCGAGCCTAACATTTCAACCAATCAAATTTGGTCGACTGCCTTCCTTAGATACATACGCACTTATACGTATATGTTTCGATATAACGTGGGTAAAACTGCATCTATCTAATGAAAATATTCAGTCTAACTATTCACGCCGCCTTTCCATATTTTCTCGGAAGTTTCGGCCTGAAGAATTTAATGAAGTATTGTGGCATACCGGATCTTTTTTAAAAAGTCAAATTGTCGCTTGAACTGGTTTTTCAAAGGTGAACAATTCTAATTACAAATAATACAAATTGTCATCTATCATTAAATTCTTCATTGTTCATTTCATAATATGAAATCCTGTCAGCGGATCTCACCGCTGAGGTTCATCTCTGTGTGCCGACATAACCTGCTCTCAGGCCTAGTTTCAGTAGACGTGACAATATCTGCAAGAGAGAATTTTGAGCCTGGTAGCTCGGATGCATTTTCTAGTACTTTTTACTGGAAATTCCTCATATTCCCCATTGCAAAAAACATTCTTATGCAAGTGTATTGTTCTCTTAAAGACTATTTTTTCTTTTTCATTTCAAGTATATTCCAAGAATCTTTATGTAGAAGAATAGGTCACAATGGCTAGTTCTTATGTTATTCAGTGCAAGATATTCAATCACAGGTATCCCTTTCACATTCCAGAAATCACGGCTACCAAACATTAACCAATTAAACCGTAATAATCTCTCTCGTTATACAGTCACTGGCTTCCAGCTGAAAAAAAGCAAAGTAGAACTCCGAGAGAGGTCAGTTCTTTTTCTTTTTGGGGGGGGGGGGGCGGGGCGCGGGGGGGTGGGGGGGGGGGGGTTGAGGGTATTATTAGTTCTGATTGCTGTCATGCAGTCTGTCGTGTCTTCCCCTGCTGTGACCATTTCTTCATTTTACAGTAATTTACGCCCAAGGTTTTCCATTACTTTTTCGATATATTCTAGTCTGTGTCTTGTCCTTTAATTTATGCTTTCTACAGCTCCCACCAGCACGATGGAAGTTATTCCCTTCACATAGCCAGGGTTCCTCTCGTGGCCGATTCTGTGGAGAAAGACATTTTATCAAAGACATATTATCAACCTGCCTAGTTTTCAGTATCCTTCTGTTATACCATATGTCGGGAGCATGGGTTGTTTTATAGTCCAGTTTTCCTACAGCTCAATATTCATTTCCGTAAAAAGCTATTTTTCAGACGTACATTCTCAGAGATTACTTACATTCAGGCTTGTGTTTAATACTAGCAGACTTGCGTAACTACATAAGCTTCAGCGACCGTTGTCGTCATGAATTAATTTCTTCTGGTTCTTGTATAGCTTCACTGTACAAATATATTAAATTTCCGTTGGGTCTATAGTTTTTATTTAACTATTATATACAATGACGCCGTACAATACCCAGCAAAATTTTAATCACAACTAACAAACTACATTCAGCGAGTTATACGCCTTTACTTGTACTAGTTAGCAAGGTAGATCGTTTTTGTCTGTGCTAATTTATGAGGTATATTGTCTTTGTGGTGCTAGTTAGCGAGGAATACCGTCTTTGTCGGTGCTAGTCTGATACTCATTTCCATCGAACTTCGTCTGTCGTGCGCTATTTTGCTTGCTAGGTAGCAGAAGTCTACTTGCTCTACTAACTGCTTCCCAATTTGTACGTTAAATTTTGTTCCTAATTCCATTTATGCTACTCTTCAACCCCATTAGTGTCAAATACATGCCTTAATTTGAGGAATAAATTTCTGAGAACGTACATTTGGGGCACACCATTTTATGCAAGTGAATAACGGACTATGAGAAAAACATGGAAGAAGATAATCAAAGCATTTGAGGTTTGGTGCTACAGAAGGAAGTTGAAAATCAGGTGGACTGATAAATGAGGTGGTTCCCAGCAGAATCAACGAGATAAGGAATTTGTAAACACTGGTTAAAATAAGGGTTTTGGTTGTAATCTGTGCTCAGCAATTGGTAGGTCTGAACTAGCCTGACCTTCGACTCACAGTCACTGAGCGTATGCTTTGGAAGCACAGCGTAAGCCTTATCCCCTGTGGCCACTGTTCGGCGGCTTTTCTGCTGACAGCTAGTGGCTAAATGCGCTTATCTTTGGAGTCATCCGCTCCAGGAGAGCAATATTGACAGGCTAGTCTCCGAAGCGGTCTGTGTGTTTGGCAGTGGTTACCCTAGCCTGGCTAAACAGAGTACCCGATCGCCGACAGGTAAAAAGGCTTTTATACGAGGAAGACATCGTCTGGATAAGGGTGTGAGAGCAATATCACATACTCATCGCAAAAGCTTTCTATACCATAAGTTTCAGCCACCTGATTGAGCTTGGTGATATACTTATTAATACATAACTGTTCTAATACCTTTTTTACTGCTAAGACTTTTATAATCTTCTCATATCGTTACTGTAATACAATTTACTCCCGACCTAGCTCTGATGTGCTATAATGTAATAAACACATAACATTGAATTTTAAAAGTGTACATTCACGATAGCGATATTGTTTTGGGTAATTTTTACTTAAACTTTGTAGACATGTTAGGCGTAGCAGCGAACGCAACGGACAATAACAAAGTGTTATATAGAAAAGTCTCGATCGCATAAAAGCACTTTTAGCTTGTATTCTTAAGAGGTGACCCGATGTGTATCATTCTCGGACCTTACTCCATTGACAATGTCCGGAGATGATGGCACGGAGTAAGAATTGTGGATACCGCCCACTGATGTCGTGCACTGTGGCATCGTCTTCGAACATCGTGGCTGGAGTATGGCACGAGGATGATCCACAGTGGGTCGAAACGGGTCACGAATTAAGGAATAAGGAATTTTGCATGCGATTACGATTGTTCTATGCAATATATTACTAATTCGTATTTGTCTTTGTACTGACCCCTTTGTTTTTGTGAGCGAGCTGCGTGACGTAATGTAGGAAACGCATTTCTTGCTATACGAATATGACTATATTTGCTTTCCAGTGTTTGACGACAATTATGTTCACGTATTTTTTCATCTATACCATAACTGTTTTACAAACTCAAAAGTAGTATGGATCGAATTTATTTTTACTACGTAATCCTATATATTTCTAATTACGATATACTTACTTTATCAAGAACTTTCGAAAACACTGTTCGAAATTAACAGCGATCTGATAGATAATTAAAATAATAATGTCTTGATGACAATGATTTATTGAAAACTTGAAAACTAAAAATTACGCGTCAGATAGTAACCGGTTTTGATATTAACAAAAATCATCTTCAGGCCATTTCTCATCAGTTGGTGAGCAGAGATGACGGCAGAGAATTAATATTTTACATTTCTGCTCGTTTGATAATCTTGTACGAACACTGTAAGACACTGAGGTGACAAAATTCTTGGGATACCTCCTAATATCGTGTCGGACTTCCTTTCACCCAGCGTAGTGCAACAACTCCACGTGACATGAACTCGAAAGGTCGTTGGAAGCTCCTGGAGAAATGTTGAGTCATGTTGCCTCTATAGCCGTCCATAATTGCGAAAGTGTTGCCGGTGCAGGATGGTGTGTTTGAACTGACCTCTCGATTATGTCCCATAAATGTTCGATGGGATACACGTCGAGCCATCTGAGTGGCCAAATCATTCGCTCGAATTTTTCACAATGCTCTTCAAACCAATCGCGAACAGTTGTGAATCAGCAACATGACATCGTTGTTTGGGAACGAGAAGTACTCTCAAAGTAGCCGAACATAAACACTATTTTTTCAATGATCGCTTTTGTTGGATCAGAGTGACCCAGTCAATTCCATGTAAATACAGCCCACATCATTATGGGCCCATCACCAGCTTGGACAGTGCCTTGTTGGCAACTTGGGTCCGTGGCTTTGTGGGGTCTGCGCCACACTCGAACTCTACTGTGAGCTCTTACCGGCTGAAATTGAGACTTATTCGACCAGGACATGGTTTTCCAGTAGTCTATGGTCCTACCGTCATGACCACGATCCAAGGAGAGGCGCTGCAGACGATGTGCTGTTAGCAAAGGCTCTCGCGTCGGCCATCTGCTGCCATAGTCCATTAACGCTACATTTCACCGCAGTGTCCTAACAGATTCGTTCATCGTACATTGATTTCTGCTGCTATTTTACGCAGTGTTGCTTCTCTGTTAGCACTGGCAACTCTACGTAAATGCCGCTGCTCTCTATCGGTAAGTGAAAGCCGTCGGCCACTGCGGTGTCTGTGATGACAGGTAATGCCTGAAATTTATTTTGTCACATTCTCTTCACTGTGGATTTCGGAATATTTATTTTCCTAACTATATCCGGAATGGAATGTCCATATTCGAGCTACCACTCCGCGTTCAACGTCTGTTAATACCGTTGTGCGGCCATAATGACGTCGCAAACCTTTTCAAGTGAATCACCTGAGCACAAATGACAGCTCCGCCAATGTACTGCTCTTTCATACCTTGTGTACGCGATGCTACTGGCATCTATACATGTGTATATTACAGTCCCATGACTTTTATCATCTCTTTGTGGGTCTTATTATCCCTTCGTATGGTTTTCTTGTTTTCCAAATATCGCAGAATGCGGTTCCAACTTTATTGTTTTATTTATTTATGAGATAATTACGATTTTTTTGTTTACTTATATTCTTCTTGACACAATGTAATAAATGGGAGGATCTAACAACTATAGACCTATTAAGTCTGTTTGCTATATTTTTGTCACCTGAATGTCCTCGTATATTATTGCATGGTCTACAGTAATATTTTATAGTGTCTGTAGATAGAATTTCTATGTAAAGTAATTTCTCGATGTTTTATAGTTATTTTTGGCGATTATTTAATGGGACGCATCAGACACATTTATAAGCTTTGTTTCCTTACACTTTTCTCCGTATTTTATGTGGTGATAAGGTGATTAAAAGTTACTCTATCGTATTTCTTTCACAAGAGAATGCTAAAATAGGTTATCGTAAACCGATATCTCAATAGCGTCTCCGATTGTTCATATAAACACTCGTATGAGGAAGCTTATATGTAACGTGTGGTGATGTACAAGAATGGCCTGGGTGGAAGAAGATTCACCCTCCTAAACACAAACACAGCATTTTAACCAGTATTACTAATATCAGCATTTCAGAGCCTAGCATATGTATCTTTTATGTCTGTTAGTCGAAGAATTTTGTTTTATTTTTCTTCCGTCCTAGTGACTTCAACGTTTCCTTACAGATCCTGTTACTATCGTAGTCCCGTCAGATTTTAGATCACAAGAGGTTTGTCTGTACCAGACGTTTTTCTTTTATCAGGCACCGTGCGAGATGGCGTAGTGGCTAAGCGAAAACGGTGTACTTCTCACCCTTTAATGCGTAAAAGCGCACTCGCCTACTGTGTCTGTGTTTTAATTTAAGGAGTAATAAACTGCCGAGGGCTTTTAATGGCAGCGAAATGCAGTCTGAATAATTTATAGACCTGGATTATATCAAGCGGAAGCCTTAGAAGATCAAAGATCAAAAAGAAACATCGAGAGCAAGTGGAGTTCGTTCGCTTCGCAGCATTCAAGTAGCACCGCCTGAAAAGAAAAAAAAAACAGATCACACGATTCAGACGAAATTGTAGAGACAAATATTTCAATATGGCTACAAAGAAATGTAATAATGATGTTGACCTCATTTTTTAAGTATTCACTCTCTCAGGCAATGAGTAATGAACCAGGTTCTCTTTTTTAGTTTATTGGCTTTCGGGACGTGTCGACACAGTCAGTTTAACTGGAATGTCAGTTACGACGATATGAATGGAAGGAGAAGATAACACCCAGTCCCAGAGCGGACAAGGTCTCCGACCGGGCCGGGGATCAAACCCAGGCCCCTTCGGTTAGCGATCGTCCGCGCTGATGGTGCAATTACGATAAACAAAGATTGGTACACTATTTTAGGGACGTGTAAAACGATAGAAAAAGTGTTTCCTATTTCACAGGGCGAAATTCCGTCAGTAGCTCTTTAACACTAGTTAGTACAATAAAATAATGTGAAATGAACACATAGCGAAAAAAAGTGTTGTTAAAGAACTACGAATAATTGCAGATCAGGTAAAAAAGCACCCATCGATATCAGACACCGAAATCGACCAAAATACGTGCAAGAAATGATTCCATCTGTAAGCATGGTGAGCCCGCATCTCGTAGTCTTGCGGTAGCGTTCTCGCTTCCCGCGCCCGGGTTCGCGGGTTCGATTCCCGGCGGGGTCAGGCATTTTCTGTGCCTCGTGATGGCTGGGTGTTGTCGTTAGGTTTAAGTAGTTCTAAGTTCTAGGGGACTGACGACCATAGATGTTAAATCCCATACTGCTCAGAGGCATTTGAACCAATTTTTTTTGTAAGCATGGTGTATCATAATAAATCACATAATCGGGTCCTGCTTTCTCCAAAACGGCCATTAAAGTTTTTATCTCGTTAACCGATTCAGAACTTCTTTAAACATGATTTACGTAAATTAGTGCACACAAGTTCCTTATTAATGACAAAGTTCAGACATATTTCCTAGGCTGTTTTCCATCTGTTTCTATAGCACACAGAGGATTAGTGCAAATAACTGATTCAGTTTCACCATTACAGCGTAGCTATAACTTTTGACGCAATATTACATAGATACGCAATCGTCCGTGGAAAGTATTGTTTTCTTACATCGTTGCACTCTCCGTTTCAATAGCACACAGCAGTTAACCATTAGCAAAGGTGATGACAAGATTAGTCGCAAATACATTAACACGGTGCGGAAACAATCCTTGCACAGTATGACTTGTGTGTGTGTGTGTGTGTGTGTGTGTGTGTGTGTGTGTGTGCGTTTTTTTTATGTTATGTTCTGCTTCTCACTCTCTTTCTTACTGCCTGTCTCTGTCACTCTCTCTCTTACCATCTCTTATCACTGACTTCATTGGTGATAATCGATAATCTTGTATGCTGTCAACGCAAATGTTGTCTAATTACGAATACCACATACGGCTCTAAGACTCATCTAATAGATGTGAAATATGAGATTTATGTCTTTCTTGCCGCGAGGATCACTCCTCGCTTTCGTGATACCACTATAACAGCAATCATAAGATCATTAAAAGTATGGCAACAATAGAGTTATTAACAAATCAAGAGCCCTCTCTGGCATAGACCACGCGGTTACATGCACTGTGTAGATGTAAATACAACTGAGTGAAATAAACATTTCACTCGTGAATAGTGTGTCCTGAAACTCGTATGATACCTTAGCTGACGGGAAGTGCTGGAAAACGTAGTCTACGTGTTCTGCTTGAAACGAATTCCGAAATTCTAGATATTAAGAGTACAAATTGAATGAGAATAATTGAATGAGAAGCACCACTCCTAAGTACTGAACTTCAGTTGTCGCTTCAAGATCGTATACCCCCAACGATCTTTCATACATATACCTCCTCGGGTAGTTCCAACATCGTGAAAATATTATATCTTATCTTACAGCTTGACGTAAGACATTTCGTCTGGTTATAGACGATTTCCATTAGCTTATGTTAGGTTTTGCTGGATTTTTGTAGTAGTTGCGAGCAACATCTAGTCACAGAACCCCTATCCCGTGACCAACAGAACCCGTGGATAACTAATTCCAGGACCAATAATGTATTTCCTTGCGACATTAATCTCACTACTACATACTCAACATGACCACACACGAGAGTTTTACGGCGAAAACAAAAAAAGAAGAAACTAGAGATTTGTGTGATGACACCAGACTTCTAGGTTGCAGTGGGAGCAACAATAAATTTCCATTTTTTGTCTTATCTAGCGAGTGTGTTGGGCTCTACAACGAGACTCCAGTCAACACTCGGATAAATGTAGCTGTAATCGATAAGAGCCATTTACTTCTCCAGATCTCGCTGATAAGTACCAGACTGTGGTAATTAGAAGCGACGGAGGTGAGATGGTCACATCCAGCTGGTTGTCACCAAACTCTACGCCATAGTTCAGTTCTACATTCCAAACGAATTCATAGTATTTTGTCATCCGAAAGAAACTAGGCAGTGGGGGTGGGGGCAAACTGGGGCGGCAGGAGTGTTGGAGAATCTCAACATTAACTTTCTGACGAGGGCTGGAGTAGAAAAACGAATTACAACTTCATACAAAATAAAAATAAAAATTATCGAATAATTGGTTATTAAAATATTGCCTATTGGCTAACGACTCGGGACCTTCGTCGAAGTTCGTTCAGCGATTTTTATGACGTGATACTAGAACGGAATTATAGAAGATTCACTATCCACTGCAGGTGCAATTTGGGTGGGGGGGTGGGGGGGGGGGAATCTTTGACAAGACCAGGAAGTCCTGTTTGTGAAACATTAGAAAATGGATTGAACGAACTATAGCAAGAGATCCCTAGACGAGAGCCACCAGGCAGTACGTCAACGGATGGAGAAGAAAGTTTTAACAATTTTGTAATTAGATTCTAATCACGAAATACAGAAAAGCTACCACTTTGCAATAGGTACCTACTATCTACAATGTGCTTAGGAGAATAAGTACAGATCATATGAGAGCCGTACACATGATTTCACTGCTGCGTAGTGTGGGATGTCGCCAGTGGTTGGAGCATATGCTTATGATGAACAGTACCAAAACCTGATAACCAATAGTGTGAGGAATCATCCCAGTGATCGTGCTGATTAATTATAACAAGGATACTGTCGCACAATGGAAATTTCTTTTTTAATTAATATTAATAGCGGTGGCACAATAAAGCATTAAACAAATGGACACAGCACTACTCAGATCGATGTATTAATGAGAAGAGTGATCTTCTAGCTGTGAATGGAAACACATGGCCACTCTATCAAATAACATTATTGTCTTTAAACACGGAAATTATCCAGTGAAATACTGAAAATAACAATTGATAAACGGACAAGGGATTATAATCCTAAAGCATAACCTTGGCACAGGTGGTTGAGGTGGATGAAACGCAGTTACGTCAATAACACGCGTACACGATGAGTGACTCCACAAGTTTTCAGTTAAACATAGGAAACACACAGAAAGGTAGAGTGAACACCATAAGATCTCCAAGGTGAGCTCAGAGAGCAGCAAGTGTTACTCTAGAATTGCGTACTTGTCTGCTGAATGGAGCGAATTACTTCGCTTCCGGACGTCGTGAGTTGCTGTGACTATGATTCGTGTTACCGAAGCCACGGAGCATCAATAAGAAAGACGGCAGCTGCAGCGGCTTTCTTTGTACTTAGTGCTCAAGTAGAGACATCCTTCCAGTGGTAGCGAGGCTCCTTCTTATCGGTCATCTCTTAAGAAGTCTCTCTACTGTCCTAAACTCTTCAAAACACTAACATGAATTCTTTGCTCTTCAAAGCCCCCACGTGTAGCGTTCTCTCTGAAGACCTAAAGTGAAGTGTTTTATTTGAATGCTCTGTAACTGAGTTGTCTTTCCGCCAGAATGGGAACTCGCTGGACATTATGCGCAGGGATTCCGATTTATGACGAATTAAAAATACGTAATTGAGTCCAGCAATCTCTTATTCTTTTCTGTCTCATTATTCTTAAGTCCATTGATCAGGAGCAGCCAAACAGAGCTGGAGACTTTCCCTAATCCATGATATGATTCTGAAACTGTTGAATCGCAAACTCGGCTCGTTGGCCATAAGTCAAAAGCGGGTGAGTCTTCGAGAAGGAGAGTGTAAACCAATAGGAATTCAGTATATTGAGCAAGCAGTAAAGGAAAAAAAAGAAAAATTGGAGTTGGAATTAAAGTCAGGGAGAAGCAATAAAAACGTTGAGGTTTGCGATGACATTGTAATTCCGTCAGAGCAAGAGCAGTTGAATGGAACGGGCAGTGTCTTGAAAAGAGAATACAAGATGAAAATCAACAGCAGGAAAACGAGGATAATGGAATGTAGTCTAATTAAATCAGATGATACTGAGGGACTTAGATTAGGGAATGAGACACTTAAAGTAGTAAGAGTTTTGCTAATTGTTAAGCAAAATAAATGATGATGGTCGAAGTAGGGAGGATATAAAACGTAGACTGGCAATGGCAAGAAATGTATTTCTGATTAAGAGAAATTTGTTAACATCGATTATATAGATTTAAGTGCCAGAAACTCCTTTCTGAAAGTATTTGTCTCTTATGGAAGAGAATCATGGAAGATAAATACAGTACTTTAGACAAGAAAGGAATGGAATATTTTGAAATGTGGTGCTGTAGAAGAATGCTCAAGATCTGATGGTCAGATCACGTAACTAATGAGGAGGTACTGAATAGAATTGGGGAGAAGAGAAATTTGTGGTACACCCTGACTAAAAGAAGGGATCGATATAGGCGTCAAGGTATCACCAACTTAGCACTGAAGGGAAACGTGGCGGGTAAAAATCGTAGAGGAGAGAGACCAAGGAATACAGGAAGCAGGTTGCAGTAGTTACTCGGAGACGAAGAGGCTTGCACAGGGTAGAGTTGCATGGAGTGCTGCACCAAACCAGTCTTTGGACTGAAGACCACAACAACGACAATAAATTAGGACGGAGTGTGAGATACTGTGAACAGATTAGTGATGGGGCGTGACCTCATCAGATTCGACAGTAAACCAACGCTGACAACGATAGTTGAGGTACGCATGCCAACGTCATATGCAGAACGTGAAGAGACAGTAAAGTGTATGAGGACATCGAGCGGGAAATTCAGTATGAAAAGGGCAATGAAAATCTAATAATCATGGGGGACTGGAACGTGGTTAAAGGCGAAGGAGTGGAAGGTTTAAGGAAGAATATAGGCTTGGCTGCAGAAACGAGGGAGAACAAGGATTAATTGCGTTCTGCAATAAATTTCAGATGGTAATAGCGAATACAGCATTCAAAGATCACAAGAGGAGGGGATATGCTTGGGAAATAAGTGGGGAAATGGAAGGCTCCCAGCTAGATTACATCATTGTCGGATGAAGATTCCGGAATCAGGTTTTGTAAAAATGGTTCAAATGGCTCTGAGCACTATGGGGCTTAACATCTATGGTCATCAGTCCCCTACAACTTAGAACTACTTAAACCTAACTAACCTAAGGACATCACACAACACCCAGTCAGGTTTTGTACTGGAAGGCATACACACAGGAACATGTTGCGTAGATCGATAGTAAGTAAAGATGAGGAGCAGTCGGAAGTTTAAGAGAATCGTCCGGAAGAGTCGGTGCGGAAGGAAGTGCGATGCTGTAGTGCTGAGGAACGGCAGGACCCGTTAGAAGTTCGCTAAGAACACGAATACTGCGATTACGAATACCTGAGCCGGCAGTTAGGTTGAAGAGGAATGGATATCGCTAAAAGGACAATCAAAGACCCTAGACAGACTAACATAGGTACAAGAAATATACTAGTTTAAATACTTCAATTTATCGCCGAAAGAAGGACTTACAAATATAACAAAGCTCGAGACAGGAATTTAGTAGTATAAATCCCTTAGAAATGATATGTATCGCTTAGGAACGAAATAAATATGAAGAGCAAGGCAGCCAAGGCGAAACGGCTGCAAGAAAAATGTGGAGAAATCGAAACAGAAATAATCGCCGGGAGGACTGACTCAGCACAGAGAAATGTCAAATCAACGATGGTAACATCAAGATTGCAATGGTAATTCCACAGTTTAAGGCATAGGAGACAGCGGATAGGAGGAAAGAGTGCATTGAAAGTCTCAATGTGGGGAGAATTCTTGAAAGAAGAAGAAACTGGAATCGATATGGAAGACATATGGCATCTAGTATTAGAGTCAGAATTTAAAAGAGGTCTGGAAGACTTGAGATCAAATAAAGCACAAGGGATAGATAATATTCCGTAGGAATTTCTAAAATCATTAGAGGAAATTGCAACGAATACTATCATCCACACAATTCCGAAGCTAGCAAGGGGCAGATGTGTCAGAGAACTATCACACAATCACCTTAATAGAACAGGCATCCAAGCTGCTGCAATACTAACATACAGAGGAATGGGAAAGAAAATTGGGGATCCGTTATATGACGATCAGATTGGCTTTAAGAAACATAAAACTACCAGAGACGCAGTTTTGACGTTGCATTTGATAATGGAAGCAAGACCGAGGAAAAATCAAGACACACTCACAAAGTTTTGCCGACCTAGCAAATGCGTTCGACTGTGTAAAATGCTGCAAGATATTCGAAATTCTGAGAGAAATGGGAACTAGCTGTAAAGAAAGACAGGAAATATACAGTATGCACAAGAAGCAAGAGTTAACAGTAATAGCGGAAGATCAAAACCAAGTGCGCGAATTAGAAGGGGTGAATGACAGGGATGCATTCTTTCGCCACTACCGTTCAGTGTATACGGAAATGACGGAAATAAAAGAAAGGTTCAAGAGTGGGATTAAAATTCAGGGTGAAAGGATATCAATGATAAGAAAGGCTTATGACATTGTTATACTCAGTGAATGTGAAGAAGATTTGCAGGATGTGTCAAATCGAATGGACAGTCTAGCGAGTAAAGAATATGGATTGAGAGTACACAGGAAAAGGACAAGTGTAATGAAAAATGGCAGAAATGAGAACAATGAGAAACTGAACATCGAAGTTGGTGATCAAGAAGTAGACAAAGTAGCAAAATAACCTGTGATGAATGAAGAAACTAGGACACGAAGAAGCAGACTGCCACAGGGAAGTAGGACTTTCGTGGCCAAGAGCGGTCTGCCGGAGTCAAATCTCGGACTAAATGTGATGAAGAAATTTGAATAATTTACGTTTGGAGCACAGTATTATAGGGCAGTGAGTCGAGAACAGATTGAACACCGAAACAGAAGAGAATCTAAGCGATTGAGATGTGGTGCTTCAGAAGAATGTTGAAAATTAGGTCAATTGACGAGATTTGGAACGAGGAGCTTTTCCACAGAACCGGTGAAGCAAGAAAGGAACATATGGAAAACACTGACGGTAGGAAGGGACAGATGACAGAACACGTTTTAAGACATCGGGGAGGAACCTCCATGGCACTAAAGGGAGCAGCAAAGGGTAAAAGTTGCATGGGAAAACAGAGAATACATCGAACAAATAACAGAGGACTTAGGATGCAAGGTCTTCTCTGAGGTGAAGAGGTTAGAGCAGGAGAAGAATTCGTGGCGGCCGCATCAAATCAGTCAAAAGACGAATGACGCAAGAAAAAAAGTAATTGTTGTTGTTGGATGCGTCCGTAAAGCACTTTTACAAGGATGTTGAAACTGTCATCGTATACAGAAAAAGTAAAACCCAAACAAACATAAGTCTCGTATACAAGCCTTTATTTACATCTTTACAGGTCTCCTTCTACAGCTACATGACTACTATGCCATTTACACTGAAGTACCTGGCAGAGAATTCATCGAACCACTTTCCCACCTCCTGTATGTCTCTACCATTCCATCCGCTAACAGCACAGGACAAAAACGAACACTTAAAGCTTCTCTTGTGGGCTCCGATTTCTCTTATTTTACTACAATGATCATTTCTCTATGCATGGGCAGGTCTCAAAAAATATTTTCACACTGGGAAACGAACGGTGAAGAATAAAATTTTGTGAAAATTCTTGCCGCAACGGAGTACGTCTTTGTTTTAACGATTCCATCCCAACCCGCGTATCGTATATGTGACACCATGTCCCTTACTCCGCGATAATACCAAAGGAGAAGCGCTTCTTTGGCAAGCATGCGACAGGTAGTCGGCCTTTTCGTAGGAGCCTTCACGCTGTTTGCCTGAATTAATTTACAGAAATCACAGAAAACGTAAATCAAGATGCCTGGAACCTCCAGCCCTTCCATTACAAGGCCAGTCTGTTTAAAACAATGCTACCTCATTCAGGTTAACCATTATTATTTTTTACGGTGCATTTATTCTGGCCTGGAACGCAGTGAAATCCCCTCAGTGCTGTGGCGTATCACTCAGCAAGGAAGCCAAAATAAAATGCCGCAGACCATTGACGAAATTGATATTCCCTGCTCCTCTGGTGACTACTACGGTTATAACTGAAACATTATGACGACGCCACGTAAAAGGAAATTACAGGTACATCATAAATTAGTTCATTTCTAACATCGAACACTCAATGCTTCACAACCAGGTTGAGTAAAGTTTTCTTTGAGCCCGTAATGATAATTGTGTGGCGATACGTAGCTTCTTCTAGCGTCATGGGTAAATCTCTTCAGCTCCACTGGTGAACCAGCAATAATCTGTTCTTCTGTTGTGTTTGCTGTCAGCAGATAAATATCCGGCTGTTTGATATTGCAGCTGATGTTTGGACGACTGTAAATTTTTGCCAACGCGTACCGCGCAGCTGGGAAGCCGGGCAAAAGTAAATCCCGCTCAACATAAATTAAATCCTGTCGACGCTGTCATACGGCATGATACAATATATAAACCGAAATAACGTTGCATTTTTAGTGTTGGCATTTCAGGTAATTAATCCTACAGACGCTCGCATTTCATTAAGTGAACAACAAAAATAAAATTTAATTACTCTACGCGTAACAAACGGGAAACATGTGGTCGTTCCATGAAATGTAACTCCATATAAAAGTACGGAATGTACGTAGAGACTGATCCGGTGCTACAAATTTCTCAGTTTCTTCCGAGTTTTGTTGTTTAAAGATGGTAAAGCATTCAAATATATTGCAGGCTTTTGAAGCATGCTGTGTGCTTCAAATGTGGCGATGGACGTGTGAAAGACAGGCCTAATACGAACAGACGTTAAGCTTAGATATTACTGAGCATCATGATGGGAGAAACTTCCAGGTGCCATAAAGAAAGAAAATTGTAGAACCGTTGAGAAAATATCAGCTGTGGGCTGGTACTTCCAAATGCTATAAGCTAAAATTGTAGAAAACCAAAGAAGAGTGTACAGCTCTGAAAACATGCGGGCAACTAACGAAGCCAACATAACAACTTGTTTATTTACAAAACTTCAAAATGCCTAGACACAGAAGAACTTTGTGACCTTTCAACATCTCTCATATCAGATGATTTATCTGAGTGTGTAAACAAGCAGCTTGTGATTCTGCTGTACCAATTAGCAAGCCATTTTCTTGTTTCTCTTAAATCAACGCATCTCGAAGATGAGACAGTCATCTAACACTCTTATCTTCTTTGGAAGCATAGAGGATGACAATTTGAAATCACCCCTCATTAGACCATATGATGTTCGTTTCTTACTCTAGGCATTTCCTAAAGAGGACTTTATGGCCAAAGAGGTTGTTCCCACATCCTCAGGTTTTTTTTTTTTTTTTTTTTTTTTTTTTTTTTTTTTTTTTTCCATCAGTCTACTGACTGGTTTGATTCGGCCCGCCACGAATTCCTCCCCTGTGCTAACCTCCTCTCCATCTCAGAGTAGCACTTGCAACCTACGTCCTCAATTATTTGCTTGACGCATTCCAATCTCTGTCTTCCTCTACAGTACCATGGAAGTCATTCCCTCATGTCTTAGCAGATGTCCTATCATCCTGCCCCTTCTCCTTATCAGTGTTTTCCACGCATTCCTTTCCTCTCCGATTCTGCTTAGAACCTCCTCATTCCTTACCTTATCAGTCCACCTAATTTTCAACATTCGTCTATAGCAACACATCTCAAATGCTTCGATTCTCTTCTGTTCCAGTTTTCCCACAGTCCATGTTTCACTACCATACAATGCTATACTCCAGGCGTACATCCCCAGAAATTTCTTCCTCAAATTAAGGCCGGTATTTGATATTAGTAGACTTCTCTTGGCCAGAAATGCCTTTTTTGCCATAGCGAGTCTGCTTTTGATGCCCCCCTTGCTCCGTCCGCCATTGGTTATTTTACTGACTAGGTTGCAGAATTCCTTAAATTCATTGACTTCGTGACCATCAATCCTGATGTTAAGTTTCTCGCTGTTCTCATTTCTACTACTTCTCATTACCTTAGTCTTTCTCCGATTTACTCTCAAACCATACTGTGTATTCATTAGATTGTTCATTCCGTTCAGCAGATCATTTAATTCTTCTTCACTTTCACTCAGGATAGCAATGTCATCAGCGAATCGTATCATTTATATCCTTTCACCTTGTATTTTAATTCCACTCCTGAACCTTTCTTTTATTTCCATCATTGCTTCCTCGATGTACAGATTGAAGAGTAGGGGCGAAAGGCTACAGCTTTGTCTTACACCCTTCTTAATACGAGCACTTCGTTCTTGATCGTCCACTCTTATTATTCCCTCTTGGTTGCTGTACATATTGTATATGACCCGTCTCTCCCTATAGCTTACCCCTACTTTTTTCAGAATCTCGAACAGCTTGCACCATGTTATATTGTCGAACGCTTTTTCCAGTTCGACAAGTCCTATGAACGTGTCTTTATTTTTCTTAGCCTTGCTTCCATTATTAGCCGTAACGTCGTAATTGCCTCTCTCGTGCCTTTTTTACTTTTCCTAAAGCCAAACTGATCGTCACCTAGCGCATTCTCAATTTCTTTTCCATTCTTCTGTATATTATTCTTGTAAGCAGCTTCGATGCATGAGCTGTTAAGCTGATTGTGCGACAATTCTTGCCGTCTTCGGAATTGTGTGAATGATGCTTTTCCGAAAGTCAGATGGCATGTCGCCAGACTCATATATTCTACACACCAACGTGAATAGTCGTTTTGTTGCCACTTCCCCTAATGATTTTAGAAATTCTGATGGAATGTTATCTATCCCTTCTGCCTTATTTGACCGTAAGTCCTCCAAAGCTCTTTTAAATTCCGATTCTAATTCTGGATCCCCTATCTCTTCTAAATCGACCCCTGTTTCTTCTTCTATCACATCAGACAAATCTTCACCCTCATAGAGGCTTTCAATGTATTCTTTCCACCAATGTGCTCTCTCCTCTGAATTTAACAGTGGAATTCCCGTTGCACTCTTAATGTTACCACCGTTGCTTTTAATAGCACCAAAGATTGTTTTGACTTTCCTGTATGCTGAGTCTGTCCTTCCGACAATCATATCTTTTTCGATGTCTTCACATTTTTGCTGCAGCCATTTCGTCTTAGCTTCCATGCACTTCCTATTTATTTCATTACTCAGCGACTTGTATTTCTGTATTTTCCCGGAACATGTTTGTACTTCCTCCTTTCATGAATCAGCTGAAGTATATCTTCTGTTACCCATGGTTTCTTTGCAGCTACCTTCTTTGTACCTATGTTTACCTTCCCAACTTCTGTGATGGCCCTATTTAGAGATGTCTATTCCTCTTCAACTGTGCTGCCTACTGCGCTATTCCTTATTGCTGTACCTATAGCGTTAGAGAACTTCAAACGTATCTCGTCATTCCTTAGAACTTCCGTATCCCATTTCTTTGCGTATTGATTCTTCCTGACTAATTTCTTGAACTTCAACCTACTCTTCATCACTACTATATTGTGATCTGAATCTATATCTGCTCCTGGGTACGCCCTACAATCCAGTATCTGATTTCGGAATCTCTGTCTGACCATGATGTAATCTAATTGAAATCTTCCCGTATCTGCCGGCCTTTTCCAGGTATACCTCCTCCTCTTGCGACTCTTGAACAGGGTATTCGCTATTACTAGCTGAAACGTGTTACAGAACTCAATTAGTCTTTCTCCTCTTTCATTCCTTGTCCCAAGCCCATATTCTCTTGTAACCTTTTCTTCTACTCCTTCCCCTACAACTGCATTCCAGCCCCCATGACTATTAGATTTTCGTCCCCCTTTATATATTGCATTACCCTTTCAATATCCTCATACACTCTCTCTATCTGTTCATTCTTCAGCTTGCGACGTCCGCATATATACCTGAACTATCGTTGTCGGTGTTGGTCTGCTGTCGACTCTGATTAGAACAACCCGGTCACTGAACTGTTCACAGTAACACAGCCTCTGCCCTACCTTCCTATTCATAACAAATCCTACACCTGTTATACCATTTTCTGCTGCTGTTGATATTACCCGATACTCATCTGACCAGAAATCCTTGTCTTCCTTCCACTTCACTTCACCGACCCCTACTATATCCAGATTGAGCCTTTGCATTTCCCTTTTCAGATTTTCTAGTTTTCCTACCACGTTCAAGCTTCTGACATTCCACGCCCAGACTCGTAGAACGTTATCCTTTCGTTGATTATTCAATCTTTTTCTCATGGTAACCCCCCCCCCCCCCTTGGCAGTCCCCTCCCGGAGATCCGAATGGAAGACTATTCCGGAATCTTTTGCCAATGGAGAGATCGTCATGACACTTCTTCAACTACAGGCCACATGTCCTGTGGATACACGTTACGTGTCTTTAATGCAGTGGTTTCCATTGCCTTCTACATCCTCATGTCGTTGCTCATTGCTGATTCTTCCGCCTTTAGGGGCAATTTCCCACCCCTAGGACAAAAGAGTGCCCTGAATCTCTATCCGCCCCTCCGTCCTCTTTAACCAGGCCGTTGGCAGAATGAGGCTGACTTCTTATGCAGGAAGTCTTCGGCCGCCAATGCTGATTATTTATCAAATTTAGGCAGTGGCGGGGACCGAAGACGTTTTGATTATGAATCAAAGACGCTACCCCTAGACCACGGGTACAAGTAGTGAAAGATGTAATGGACTTTTGAGGTTCGTATTATATGTTTACCTCTCCCGTATCAGTAACAGCACCATTAGCAACTGCTGACTCACATATGTCAGTCCAATGGCTAATTTATTACCGCAGAAAATTATTCCGTAAGACCTTAGTCCATGCAAGTACACAAAGTAAACCTGCTTTTTGATGGTTTTAATATCAAGCTAATTAGGATATATATAATATTCTATTTAAGTTCAAGTCCTGATAGAAAAGGACACCAAGGGCATTTTTACATCCAGTTTCAAATATTTACTTTTCCGTGTGCTCTGCTACTATGATAATGTGTCATGTATCGTACTTTGTACAGACCTGAATGGACTATGTAGTTTTTAGTGTTAAGTGATAGGCTATTTATCGGAAATCAATCAGTAATTTTTATGAATACAGTATTTCTTTTATTGTTCCTTCCCTTGTTGGGTGTGCATTGGGCTTAACATTTTGTATTTTTCTTAATTTCCAGGTATAGACATGTGACCTGCTGTCTAGGTACCATAACAGATCTTATTAGATCTGTTACTACCATTCTAATTGATCGCAGATGAGGATACTGTATTCCTACGTTATGTCAATGTGTTAGTAAATTAGTTGTAATTTTTAAAAGCATTATTATGGACCCGGAATAGTGAAGTAAAAGGAATATTTTAAAATTAAAATTAAAACATTCCTGTTCTGTTTCGATAAAGACTGGTTTAATTTTAATTTTGAAGCAACTGTATGTATTAAGTTAATATATTGCTGTCTTACAATACTGTAACTAAGTCTCGATTACGAAATAAGCGAAACCAATGTTGTTGTTGTTGTTGTGGTCTTCAGTCCAGAGACTGGTTTGATGCAGCTCTCCACGCTACACATCCTGTGCAAGCTTCTTCATCTGCCAGTACCTAGAGCAACCTGCATCCTTCTGTATCTGTTTAGTGTATTTCTCTCTTCGTATCCCTCTACGACCTTTACCCTCCACGCTGCCCTCCAATACTAAATTGGTGATCCCTTGATGCCTCAGAATATGCCCTACCAACCGATCCATTCTCCTAGTCAAGTTGTTCCACAAACTCCTCTTGTCCAAAATTCTATTCAATACCTCCTCATTTGTTATGTGATCTACCAATCTAATCTTCAGCATTCTTCTGTAGCACCACATTTCGAAAGGTTATAGCCTCTTGTTGTCTAAACTATTTATTGCCCATGTTTCACTTCCATACATGGTTACACTTCATACAAATACTTTCAGAAACGACTTCCTGACACTTAAATCTATACTCGATGTTAACAAATTTCTCTTCTTCGGAAACGTTTTCCTTTCCGTTGCCAGCCTACATTTTATGCCTTCTCTACTTCGACTATCACCAGTTATTTTGCTCCCCAAGTAGCAAAACTCATTTATTATTTTACGTGTCTCATTTCCTAATCTAATTCCCGCAGCATCGCCCGATTTATTTCGACTACATTCCCCTATTCTCGTTTTGCTTTTGAGATGTTCATCTTATATCTTCCTTTCAAGACACAGTCCATTCCTTTCAGCTGCTCTTTCAGGTCCTTGACAGAATTACAATGTCATCGGCGAACCTCGAAGTTTTTATTTCTTCTCCATGGATTTTAATTCCAACTCCGAATTTTTCTTTTGTTTCCTTTACTGCCTGCTCAGTATACAGATTGAATAACATCGGGGATAGGCTACAACCCTGTCTCACTCCCTTCCCAACCACTGCTTCTCTTTCGTGCCCCTCGACTCTTATAACTGCCATCTGGTTTCTGTACAAATTGTAAATAGCCTTTCGCTCCCTGTATTTTACCCCTGCCACCTTCAGAATTTGAAACAGCGTATTGCAGTCAACATTGTCAAAAGCTTTGTCTAAATATACAAATGCTAGAAACGTAGGTTTGCCTTTCCTTAATCTATTTTCTAAGATAAGTCGTAGGGTCGGTATTGCCTCACGTGTTCCTGCGGAATCCAAACTGCTCTTCCCCGAGGTCGGCTTCTACCAGTTTTTCTATTCGTCTGTAAAGAATTCCTGTTAGTATTTTGCAGTCATGGCTTATTAAACTGATAGTTTCTTAATTTTCGCATCTGTCAACACCTGCTTTCATTGGGATATAGTTAGATTGTCCATGCTCTGTTATATATTTTTGCGATGTTGTAATAAACATTTAGCGTTTATTATCTAGTATTATTACCTAAACATAATTACTGTGTTCACGTGACCACGCCTCCTGCACTTGAAGGGCATGAAAATGTATACATATAAAACACTCACTTTCAGGTCCTGTCGAGGTAACACGGAGCCCGCCTCTAACTGTTGGAGTTAATGGATATTGCACTGTTACACTGAACTGCGAGACGATGAGACGAAAACGTAACGTCTAGTACAGGAGCAGCTATCTTCAGCCACACCTTCTCTTCCTCGCAGTGCTCCGCTTAATTGCCAGTTCACCCCAAGCTAGATCCGTGTGCGGCAATGGTCTCCATCTCATTAGGATTCGGGGACGAAAATCCTGAATTTTCCTTCGGCAGGTTCCCACTATCATAACTAGTCGGTGCCTGGGACGACCGAGAGCGAGCACTAATGGCTGCAGGTTCTCTGGCTCCACTCGTACGAGAGCCGCATCGTCGCTGGCCGCTCTGGCTGTGTAGTGTCCGCGCTGTCAAGAGCATTCTAATTTCGTGGCACACTTTGCATATCATTGTCCTTAGCGTATCATGTTGCGCGTCTTGCATTATTGTACCGGGTGATCAAAAAGTCAGTATAAATTTGAAAACTTAATAAACTACGGAATAATGTAGATAGAGAGGTAAAAATTGACACACATGTTTGGAATGACATGGGGTTTTATTAGAACCAAAAAGAAAACAATGTTCACAAAATGTCCGACAGATGACGCTAAACTCCAGTGGCTGCTACCGTGACGGGTGAGAGGTACGCCGATGTGTTACAGAATCGCCATCTGTCGGACATTTTTTGAACTTTTGTATTTTTTTGGTTCTAATAATACCTTATGTCATTCCAATCATGAGTGTCAGTTTGTACCTCTCTTTCTACATTATTCCGTGATTTTTCAGTTTTCAAATTTATACTGAATTTTTGATCATCCGGTATTTTTGCATTTCGTTTTATGAGTGAATATTTGAAAGATAACAGCAAAGCTTCACATCGCAGCATTTCGTCCACGGATATTGCTTGAGCGACAATCCTTTAATTTTCAGAGTCGTGACATGCGCTCCTACAATGAGGACTGACGTGTTCAGGGCTTCCACTGTCACCACACATGCATCTTCTACACACTAAGGATCCATGCTCATGATGAAATTAACAAGTGTTTATTCTGATTTGCTGTTTGACTGTTGCAAAAAGTGAACGGACACTATAGCCTAAATCTGCCCACATGGTTGATATTCCTTTTTCACCACCTTCTTGCTGTATCTCTTTTATCTATCATCTCTCCAAATATTGCCTGCACACTCTCGGTATTTTCGCTTCGTAGCCAGTAAATAGCTCCTGTCCATTAAATCTACGAGTTTATCAGGTATAATTCCCAAACCGGGTAGCGTTTTTTAAAAACTCCGTAAATGCAACAGACACAGTTTTTCATGAAATGCATTGTCCGGTTCTCATCTAGATAGATATGTTTGAGAATTTCAATTTTTACACGACTACTAGAACTCACAAACTTTGATAAAGCTTTATAACGAATATTAAAGTTTATTTTTTATAACATTATAGTAAGGTTTGATAATTCTAACTTTTTTTCGAAAGTAGACAATTGCTTACAATATTTGCTGGTATCATTTACGTTGGCTTCTCTAATTCTCAGAATTTTCTTTCCACAATCAACATTTTCATGTACTGTAGTGTTCATTATATGCCTGTATTGTCGTAAAACGCTTATTTTTGCGTATATGATTATATACAGCACTTTTTTAATGTATACATTTGGACTTTATCGACAGCACAAAAACAGTAACGACAGAATTGGAGTCGCAAAAAATAATAGGAGCAATTACAACCATTTCATCATAATTGTTTAGCTGATCAGTACTATATGAAGTATGAAATAAATAACACAAAAAGTATTGCATGTTACGATCACATTGTTATTGCCAAGTTTTCCCTCTTGCATCTATACGTTATTCGTCTCGGATATCTCTGTAAAACTCCTTTGCATCGTGTGGAATTTCAAAATACTTTAGCAAGGCAGAACATCTTTATTCTTTTCTTTGCTTACCATATTTTGTTTTCGTAAAAGGGCGGATGTTAGTACCGTAGAAGGCATGTTTCTTTCATCTGAGGATGTCAGTTTGTATTGGATCTCCGGAGAATGTCTCACGTGCTGACACATTAACGATTTTCTTTCCTTTCATGTATGTGATGATACGCTGGTTGTTCATTTTCGATAACAGCTTGAATAATAGTACTTCCTGTGCACTATCTTCTAGATTTTTAACAGTCCAGTCTGTGTTTATAACTTTGAGAATTCCATGGTCTTCTGAAGTATCGTAATATTCTTTAAGAGAAAAGATGCTTTATTTTTTATAAGACCTCTTAATTCTATCAAGCACTCAGCTTGGGGCACGTAGCTATAACCACGAACGGGGAACAAATGACGAATATTATTTGTAAGTAGGTTGTTTAGGTTTTCTTATTGGTAACGCCACATAGCGCTCGGTATGAAAAATCACTGGCTGTGCTGTGTGCAGTCTGTGCTTAGTTTGCATTGTTGTCTGCCATTGTAGTGTTGGGCAGCGGCAGCTGGATGCTAACAGCGCGTAGCGTTGCGCAGTTGGAGGTGAGCCGCCAGCAGTGGTGGACGTGGGGAGAGAGATGGCGGAGTTTTGAAATTTGTAAGAATTGGTGTCATGAACTGCTATATATATTATGACTAGTGAGGTAAATACATTGTTTGTTCTCTATTAAAATCTTTCATTTGCTAACTATGCCTATCAGTAGTTAGTGCCTTCAGTAGTTTGAATCTTTTATTTAGCTGGCAGTAGTGTCGCTCGCTGTATTGCAGTAGCTTGAGTAACGAAGATTTTTGTGAGGTAAGTGATTTGTGAAACGTATAAGTTAATGTTAGTCAGGGCCATTCTTTCGTAGGGATTTTTGGAAGTCAGATTGCGTTGCGCCAAAAATATTGTGTTTCAGTTTAAGCACAGTCATGTATAACTGTTCAAAGGGGACGTTTCATATGTCGACCCTTAGCAGAGGATACTTCACTGGAATTTTCTGATTTTTTCTTGTAGTTTGTGTAATTAGTGTAGCTTTTCTTTATTGCTAGCGCGTAATCATAGAGAGAATTTCCTTTGTAGTTGCAGTCTTTCATTGTTGTACAGTAAAATAGTTTTGGCATGCATGTAGTTTTGCACGAAGTATTTCACAGCTGTGCTTGAAATTAACTAGATATTATTTTCAGTGCTATGTTAATGTGTTCTCTTATTTTTGCTCTTCAAATTGTGCTTTTTTGTGTTATTGTGTGAAATATTGTGACAATAATGGCGTGTGAAAAACGTAATACTAGACTTCAAAGTAAACTGAGAAATGACAGTGAAGACGAAAGCAGTGTGTTAGCGCCGCCGAGTAATGAATTAACAAACATTCAAAGTAGTAATTTGGTAACTATGCATAGGGAAATGGATTGGGCGTCAAATAATGGTGTAGACAGTGAAACAGGTAGCGAACAGGGAAGCATTATCGATCGATCGGTCGGCAACAGCTCGCCTCAGGATTCCGAAATGACAGGACACAATCTTGCGAATACAGTAGATTCAGATTTTGCGTCCTCACCGTTTTCTCAAATAAATCAAGACACATTTTTTGCTTTTCAAAATGCGAATATTGCCGGTTCAAATGCACTGCTGAATAGCACTGAGGAACATGTTTCAGACACCAGTGCACTGTTATTACAGTTAATGCAACAAATGGGACAAAGGCTACAAAAGTTATACACAACGCTTGAACAAAATCAGAAACAAATGGGACAAAATCTTCAAAAGTTAGACACAATGGAGCAAAATCTTCAAAAGTTAGATACCTTGGAACAAAATCAGAGACAAACACAGCAAAAGCTTCAAAAGTTAGACACAATGGAACAAAATCTTCAAAAGTTAGACTCAGTGGAACATACGCTTGACCAAACAGGTGAAGATTTAACTACTGAATTACATAAAATCGAATTGAAATGTCAAAAAGTCTGTAATGACGCAAAAACACAAATTTGTGAGCATTTCCAACCTATTTTTTCGCGGCATGAAAATGCATTACAGAATCACGAAGCAGCCATAAAAGAACTGCAAACTATTTTTCATGAAAATCATGAGACCTTGCAAGCTAAAATTGACTCAGTTGCATCTACCGATTCGGTTACGCAACTTGCAAAAACTCAAGAGAACTAAAAGGACACAGCAGATACTCTGAAAATTGGTTTAGAAACACACATGGAGGAAATTAGTTCACTATCTGATAAAGTAGCCGAACTTTCAGATCAGTTCACTAACTTATCTACAAAAGTAGATGATGATCTGAATGACACAAAACCTGTAGCCTTGACTGACACTGAAGAGTATGAACAAATTAGAAAATTCAAACAGAATCAAAATCAAATGAACACACAGTACAAAAGAGAAATGCGGGAAGTACAAGATCAGTTGGCTCAAGTAATACAAGAATTACCTATTTCAGAAGACACTTGCGCCACAGTGCGGGAAGAGTTACATAGAAATACAGAACAACCACAAAATAATAACACAGGACACTTTGGAAATTATGAAAGAAATTGGCAAGGCGCATTAAATTTTGAGATGGAACCGCCGAAACGACGTAACAATGACCGACATGCGACTCGCCGACATGATGATTTTGACTATAAGCTGTTCATTACTACGCGTAAATTCAAAACATTTAAGAATTCTGGCAACAAGCGTGGCTTCATCAATTCTCTCATTGTTTTCCTCCCAAATGGTCGTTAGAACACAGATTAGAATTTATGTGTGGCTACTTACAGAATGAACCAGGTGTAAAAATGCGATCGGTTATTCACGATTGTCACAGTGAAGGAGAATTTTATCATGCCTTCTTCTCAGCATATTTGTCTCATGCTACACAAGACCGAGTAAAACATAGCATCATAATGATGAAACATTTCGAACAATCTGAATTTTCCAGTCTTGTCAAATATTTTGAAGACATGTTACATAAGAATCAGTATCTTTCAAACCCATACAGCCCCTCAGAACTCATCCGCATTTGCTTAATCAAATTACCTGAACATTTACGACAGATTATTTTAGCAGGACGATGCAAAGACGACATTGAAGCTTTTCAGGGACTGTTACAAGAACTGGAAATTGACACTGACAATCGCGGAACGCGAAAACAGGAGCACAACAATTACAGGTCACACCTGTCACAATTCCGCGATGACAGAAATAATACACGACAAGGCTATTCGTACAACGTAAATCGTGACCAAAACAGACACCACCCGTATGACAACCGTTGGCAGAGTAGTAATTATTACAGGGAAAGATCACCTCTCCGCGGTAATGACTATCACAGAGACAATCAGAGAAACAGACAATATGGAAACCAAAATAATTATTATCAAGGGAGACGGAATAACTTAAGACGCAACGGTCCAGCGCGCAGTTACGATTCAGGGAGAAATTCTCCACCACGTGACCGACAAGAAATTAATTACAGAAATTACCGACATGAGGACAGACGATATGATCGTAACTACAGACCTGAACTGCATCAGAACTGGCGGGATTCAAACAGAGCAGGGCCCTCTCGGCAAGGTGAATTTGTAGAAGTTAGGTCTCCTAATCCCACTAACGACGCACGCCAACAAAGAGGTAACAGACAATGACTCGCACCGCAGGCAGCCACGTGCGCGGGCTGGCTCAGAGAAAAATAACATAAGCTAACCTTGAGCAAAATTCCATTATTCTTTACCGACGTATACAGCATGATAATTGCGTTCAAGTTGAAAGTCTGAGTACTATGAAGAGCCAAGGATTTCACCATATTTCACATGTAAAACCGTTTATTGAAAGATAATCTGCTTTTTAACTTTGTGTTTGCCATAAAGCTGTTCACATCACGTCACTAGTATACTTTGTCACACTAAGAATCTTTTAACATGCAACAATGTTTTGAAGTTAAGTATCCAGTCTAGAACTTAGAGAACTTATTTAGACAGTATTTACAAGTGCATTGTTATAGTGAACAGACGTCACAGTGTTATTGCGTGTGTACATTCTTGCTTGTTAGTTGCACGATTACGTAACGACTATAAGGCTTACATATTAAGAACATATACTGTTAATGAGGTTTTAATGCAACATTTTGGTTTAGTTGGAAAGACATTCTTTATTTGAAGTACATTCGGTGAGATTAAAGATGACTTAGTATTTGGTTTCTTTGATAGCTACACGATTATATCACGACGCTACTAATGTGTGACACAATTTACATTGTGCTTTTGCGGTGTAGCTGTTTAATATATGCAAAGTTTTCTGAATTCTTCTGGAAAGGAAAACATGTTTTAGTAGTAACTTTGTGGTATAGCTACGATGAGACAGCCTTTTCTGTAGCACAACAATACATTATAGTACAGTACTTACTTCATCACAGCAATAAGCGTAGTAACTACGATATCTATACGCAAAGCATTTCACTTTTGTTTATCATGAGGTAAGTACATTGACTTCTGCAGAACTTAGCTTTCGGAGGACGATAACTACGACACTTCCACACCACAGAGATTATCTTACAACAAGACGCGCAGTTTAGCGATACAGTACACGTATTTGAGTGATTAATTTTGTACTTAAAACATTTATTTTTAATGATATTTGAAGTACAATGATACCAAGTTTTTCTGTGATACATTTCATTCCATTGCTGTAATCTGTAACACCTGAGGGTATAATTACATTAATCCTCAGGGGGGTACACGCTCACTTTGTGTACCATGTATTTGGCAAGCACAAGGAGCCCTAGCTAATATGGTATTTGCTTATACAACTTTACACATCGGTACCATATTTATCTAATACATAAATCACACAGCTATCTGGTCATTTAACTGAGAGACAAACATTTTTTTAACTACATCTGTGACACATGTTTACGTTATTACGCAGGTGGATAACTTCACTCTTATGAAATTGTATTTTGTCTGTACTTTGTGAACAGTTCATATTTTTTCGGAACCATTGTTTTATTATGAGAGCTTTGAATTATGTATTTGGTATGGGATCATGATTTTTAGAGTACGTTTGAGGTAGATGACACTTTTGACATGAGCACAGAATTTTTTTTTAGGTTTTGAAATTATTGGAGGAAGCTACGACGATTTTGGAGACTTGGCAGAGTTTTTATGATGTTAAGATGACGATGTGTAACACGCTGTTGCGGTGTGTTTATGATCAATAAGCTGATGTTATATGAGGAATTTGATTATGCTATGTATTTATTATGATGAAATATTGAAGAAGTGTCAACGAATATGATATATATGTAATAAAGCAAGGAATAATGAGTAGTGGTTAGGGACTCTGGTTTGTGAAAAAGGTTGTTGTAAACCTAGAATTGTACTTTAAGAGTTATGAAATGTATGTAAATGCGTGAATGTATTACAATGCCGACGAAAATTTTTTGGACACTGTTATATCAATAGGATTTTGTTTCTACAGATGAATAACGCAAATTCTTTACCTGTGAAATTTTTATATGAGCCTGCCACTGTAGCGGAAACTGGTGTCGTGAATATTTCGGTAAGAAAGTTAAGTGTCCACCTGCACGTAATGCGTCGTGGGCACCCAGCTGGGCGACAGCCACCTGGAAAGAAAGCCATTAGGCTGTGCCTGTCAGAAGCACAGGTGGAGAGAAAAAAAAAAGAGGCCATTATCCTCGCTATTGACATTCCTTTGTAGAAAGCACCGCAAATACGACACGCTCATTACTGAGAAAGATACTTACATCTGACACCTGATTATAGTAAACGTCTTTCTACGAGAGTTGAGAGAATTCTACTAACTTATGAAATGTCACATGACTATTGAATGATATTTTTATGCTTTGTCCATAGTTGCTTATTTCATTTGATATCTGTTTTCCAGCTGTGTTGCAGCATTGGTTTTATAAAATTAAATGCATTTGCTGATGTGAACACTTTCTGTCAACAGATCTATTAAATAATTATTTTATGATCCACATTCTTCGAAAAAGGAGCTCTTGGAATGGAAAGAGCAATAAGAAGCGACTAATAACAGTAACTGTATATATTTTCAAGTACTTGGTAATTTGTTGCAGCATTAGTTTTTCTGGTGCACCACTTTAATTACATAGACATTAAGATGTGAATAGACATTGTCCTTATCTGCATTGTTGTCTTTAGCGTAATATTTTTTCTGCTTGAGCTTTGTCATGTTTAGGTATAAGTTATAGCATTTGCTGCTGCTGCTTGCCATGCATAGTGCTACTGAATGTCACATTGTATTACTAGGTTAAGCCAATTTAATAAATGATTTATTTTTCTTGTTTGCTGCGCATTGCCCTATATTAGTTGTAATATTGCTGCCTTTTTTTTGCCAATTTCCATTTTTTTATCATTGCTGTTTGTGTTAATTGTTTTGTGCTGCTGCATTGCCTCGTCCCTTACTTTAGCATCTGAGCTCAGTAGATTTAAGTTAGCTTAAGAGGGGGTAGCCTATATAAGAGAATGAGTTGCGATGGATTTGAAGAAATGCACTGAGAGGTTATATGAGAAAAGTACAGAAAGCAGGTATAGATAGGACTTTTTGGAAATAATGAAGAACGAAGGGAGATCTCCGAGAAGTAAAGAAAGTTTTGTTTGCAAAATACCGCAGTAAAACAAACCCTGCCCTTTCCTTGTGTTATCCCACTATGTGTTTGTGTACCCTTGTGTAGTTATGTTCTTCCTGTCTTTATATGTTTATCTGATAAGACTTATGTTGCAGAATTTTTCTAATACTAAGCTACATTCACTATGATGAGGAATACTGTTATCCTCAAATATAATTTGAATTAATAACATGTTATTTACTTTGTAAAGATGTTTACACATTATTTATTCTGTTTTGTTCTAATGCTCATGTGTGAAGTTGATGTTTCAAAAGTTATTCTGATCTTTTATGTATGTACTTATGTCATAATTTTTGTAACACTGATGTATTTGCTATTTCGATTCTTTTGTAAAGCCTGTACTACTACAAATGTTATCTGTATTGTTATGTTCTTTAATGATATATTTTGTACCTTTGTTATCGTATTCTTATGTTATAAAATTGCAATTGACACCAGTTCATCAAATTAAGTAACTTGTAAATTACATTTCACTGCACACATTTCTGATGGCCATAGTATATGGACAATATGTGAGAAGCAGGGACTGATAGTATTTGCACATGTGTTAATAATTCAGTAAGGGACTGGATAACAGTATTGCTGGTTGTAAGGACATTTCAAAAACAATTTTTGTGGGTGCACAAGTGGTGGTTATGGACTTGCCATATTATTTACAAGACTCTTCAATGGTGATTGTGTGCCTGCACAGTCAAACAGATGGCTGCTAGCCATCTCTACAAGGACTACAGTGGGTCTACACCTTTGATGACCCACCAATACCATTATTTCTACAAGGACTGCAGTGGGTCTGCACCTCTGGTGGCCCACCAATAGTAATCTCTACCAGGACTACAGTGGGTCTGCTCTGTGATGACCTACCTACCGATAGTCTTCAACGTCGACTGACTCTGCTGTGGCCCATTACCTGTCTGCATGTCAAGAGTCAGCACTGTCTTTCGTTGGAAGGACAACACTACTTCTTCAAGACTGCTTAGAAATCCACTACTTCCAAGTGCAATTTCTTTTATTGCTCAGACTTTGAAAAAAACACTGCAATTTTACTATGATGAACGATCAGGACTGTCTTTATGGACTGTGAGAAAATTTTAGCTTCTGACCAACATTGTATCAATAAGTGTGTGCATTTGATATCTTTGTTATAGTAATTATGAAAAAAATTTTTCAAATCATTATTGGGCACTGCCCAAAACAATTTGTAAAAATTTTTTGTGGGGAGCATGGGGGCTATGTAAGTAGGCTGTTTAGGTTTTCTTATTGGTAACGCCACATAGCGCTCGGTATGAAAAATCACTGGCTGTGCTGTGTGCAGTCTGTGCTTAGTTTGCATTGTTGTCTGCCATTGTAGTGTTGGGCAGCGGCAGCTGGATGCTAACAGCGCGTAGCGTTGCGCAGTTGGAGGTGAGCCGCCAGCAGTGGTGGACGTGGGGAGAGAGATGGCGGAGTTTTGAAATTTGTAAGAATTGGTGTCATGAACTGCTATATATATTATGACTAGTGAGGTAAATACATTGTTTGTTCTCTATTAAAATCTTACATTTGCTAACTATGCCTATCAGTAGTTAGTGCCTTCAGTAGTTTGAATCTTTTATTTAGCTGGCAGTAGTGTCGCTCGCTGTATTGCAGTAGCTTGAGTAACGAAGATTTTTGTGAGGTAAGTGATTTGTGAAACGTATAAGTTAATGTTAGTCAGGGCCATTCTTTCATAGGGATTTTTGGAAGTCAGATTGCGTTGCACCAAAAATATTGTGTTTCAGTTTAAGCACAGTCGTGTATAATTGTTCAAAGAGGACGTTTCACATAGACCATTCATGTATAAATTTTTCAAAGGGGACGTTTCATATTGAATTTTGTAGTGTTTTCCAAGAACGCTCTAAGCATCAGCATCGTACAACTGTTTTTATTTCGTCTGTTGCAAAAATCTGAGAATAGATGTATGGTACTGGTGGAATCATCTAGTTGTTCTTTATCCAAGTCAGAAAAGAAGTCCAGCAAAGCCGAAGAAGCCTGGATGCATCCTCTTGAAGATCCTGTCTCCGACCAGGTGTCGAAAACGATGCTTTCCCT
The DNA here is from genome assembly GCF_023897955.1 of Schistocerca gregaria. Classification (NCBI taxonomy): domain Eukaryota; kingdom Metazoa; phylum Arthropoda; class Insecta; order Orthoptera; family Acrididae; genus Schistocerca; species Schistocerca gregaria. The sequence continues at coordinate 495,611,607 of NC_064921.1, read as the reverse complement.
TTTTTGCTCCTTTGTATGGATCATGATGCATAGTTTGTACAATCGTACTTGTCTAGCATATAAAACCTCACTGTCTGATAGTTTTGGAATAGGATCGGTTTGTTGCATGTCAAAGCAAATATTAATGACAGTAGGATCATCTCCCTTCATTATATCATAAAACTGATTTGTAAGAATTTTATGTAATCTGTGTGTAGCTCGTAGTTCATTCCTCTTTTGCAGACATGTTTCAAGTTTTATTTCCATTAAAACAACCTTACAAATGGATTAGGTATCGGTATGAGGTGTCCTGATTGATAGACTGAAATGTTTGTAAAACATATGCTTGTCATTTGATAGGGAACATTGTTTGAATCCAAATTTGTTTTCTTTCTTCACACAATCTCTGGTACATTTTACTGACCGTGATATCTGAAGGCAAATAACCTCTCGTAGATTTCCCCCTTTCATGGTGGCTCTCTCTGCATTTATAGTATTTTGTATCATTTTTAATGGCAATAGCTAGCTCCTTATGATCCCTTCCTGTTCTGTAGCCTCCTCTGTTTTCCTTTCGCAACCTTCCTCTACCACAGAATCTGCTTGTTATACAGAATAACCTGTCCTTTGACATGTCAGATACTCCTTGGAAAGTGGCAGCCCAAACAGGCACTACTTCACCACTCTTTTCGTATATTTCACTGTCATTGCTTTCTTCCTCCTTGTATTCTGGGTGACCACTACTGTGCGCTGAGGTGAAGAAATATTAAGAAATCGTAAGAGAAATTTATCTTGTTTTTTTTTAATGATGTCAAGTGATGATGAAAGTGGTAAATATCTTCATACCAGAATTCACCAGCTTTTCATTCTCTCATTCATGTAGCTTTTGAAAGCGAAATCTCAAGTCCATGAGTGCGTTTAATGATGTGTTGTTTTCTACACTTTTTCTTTGCGTTTCAGGTCGATGTAAGTTCTTCTTGAATGGGGGTTTTCTCCCATCAGAACATTCTTTGACTGTGTCCCGTTATCAGAACCAGAAGAATCATCATCCATTCTGTTTCAGCTTGCAATAGGCGTACAGGTGAGCGTCAAGTGAATGCTTGGCTAAAGGTAAGCTGCAGGTGTTGGGATTATAATGAAGTTTGGTTGGAACACTATTCCGACCAGTAAATATTGTTACAACAATGAGTAACATCGCTTAAAGCAACCAGTATACTCAATTACAGTCAACAGCATGCTTTGTAAAGAGAGCTGAGACAAGTGGAAGTAACTATATAGCATTTGTGGACTTTTGTAAGATTTCATAGGGCCCATGTCGTGGTTTTTTAAAGTCTTACGATTTGGAGAGTTCGTATACAAAGGAGCAGTCGACTTTTACTAAAACTTTGTTCAGGAGTTGATGCAAAAGGTCAACTACACGCCAGTACCACACTTCACTCAATTTTGAAATTTTTTACGTACATCAAATTATGAAAAGACGCTTCTCCGTTATTACTAGAAATTTTACTGGCGTTGTTCTGTTCGCCCTTACGAGTTGTAAAATAATTCGCCTTTGAATTCTTCTCAGGAGCGTCATCCTTGATCACGATGTGTGTCATCAGGAATGAGCAGTGACTGAAGGAATGTCATTTGCACATAACAAGAACAGGAACGATGTCGAAACAGAGCCATGTGGAACACTCAGAATAAGATCCATCATGACAACTGTCAGTGAAACGTGACGTTAGCTAGTTACACATTGTACCTCGATATCCATAAACTTTAAATTTGTGCATAAACTGTGCACTCGGCTAATAATTCTTCATTGAGATGGAAACTATGTTATATATATGTGAGGAGTAGAATGTGGTGGGGAAGTCACTCTTTCTTCGTAGATAATAATTTGCTCCAAACGAAGAAACGCATGTGTTAGATGCATTAATAAGTATTTGGTAATATTATGTAAGTGGCGCTACTGACGAAAAATTGATTAAAGCACCTGAACTAGTTACAGAACTGCTTTTAAAGGTCCGTGACCGATACCCTCCTCCATCGGTGCCAAAGTGAAGTAATGTTCCATCTCATATGAATTCATCAACGAGGCTTTAAATTTAAACACTTCTTGATTCGTTTTATCTTCAACATTCCTGGCCATTTATATCGTATTTGAAACTTGAGTAGCTAATCCTCCTTGAAATAGCTCTTCAGCTGAAATGCCATGTTCCAGTCCTCCCATAAAGAAATCTCTAGTAGTACTGCGAATCTGATGAGGATCTGTACTACGAACAAGCTAGTACCTTCGGCTAAGGAGGAGAACTTCTCAGTTTTCGGAATAATAAACAGATGAAGTGTAAAAATATAGAACACGTCCAGGTCTCTCGCTCTATAATTACGAAAGAGAAAAAGCTCTAAAACCAAAATATAATGAGACTATTCCATTTTTCCAAACATTTAAATACGATGAGGAACAGTGACATTTGAAAAGTAAGCCACGTTCGATCGCATAAAGAAGTTCCGGTAAGACCAAAAGCACCTTACATTACTGTTATGGGCAGAGTCAGTCCCATTCTCGTCTGACGATTTAAATCAGCGCCCTCTTTCGGGGCATCAATCAAACCACAACCTACCAATCGGAGCAGCCATCGGTCACTCCTTTCCCTCACGCGCCCTCACTGCTGACGACTGATGGCCTGTACGCTAACGTCGTATTTGCTATCCTGAATGCCAAGATGGGTCAACGATCGAATTTTAATAACTTTCCGAATCAAACTATGTGAGACGCTCTGGGCCAAAGGGTCTATATTCCTCGAAATCTAACTTAAACGCTGAACCAGGGGTAGTTTGTCATGACTTTCGTTCATTATACTCTTTGTTTACTCCATAACGGATTTTAACATGGTGGTAGCAGGCACTTGTCGACAGACGAAGTAAAGTAGCAGAACAGTCACTACAATCTTCGTCATCAGCCATTGTCATACAAAGACATTCTTTACCGTCCTCCATACACTGCAGCTATATGCATATATGTTGCTCCTCCGTTGCTAATTGCGTCTTCTAAAGTCTTTCCATTAAACAAAGTAAATAGATGTAGTGTGGCTCGCAATCTAGTGCCAGCCTTTCGCTCTCACTCTGCTTCAAGGCTTACATGTAGATTTCGCAGCGCTTTTATTCAAGCATATTAGCGTTGAGCCTCGCGAGGTTGAATAGGTTCGTTTCAAACTCTTCTACCACCGAGAACCGACTTCAGGGCCTCTGCGTCAGTAGTCGTTGTCGCTGTATCCGAGACCTCATAGGTGGCTGAACATTCAATTATGCCGTTCCCCCTGTCTTTCCTTAGCTCTTGTAACCCACCAGAGATTGGTACATCTACCACCTATGCTCCACGATTTCCTCTATTTCCTGGTCCATTTGCTTCTTTTCCAGTCTCTCCTAGCAATTTCCTATAAGCATTTTACCACTACTCACTCAATGTCCCACATTTGTTGGATGTAATTCGCATTGTAATGCTAAATCTCCGTATGTTTATTTATTAACCGTGTGACTTATACAATTTTATATATACAAGGTGTTACAAAAAAGTACGGCCAAACTTTCAGGAAACATTCCTCAGACACAAATAAAGAAAAGATGCTATGTGAACATGTGTCCGGAAACGCTTAATTTCCATGTTAGAGCTCATTTTAGTTTCGTCAGTATGTACTCCAACGTCATCATATTGTAAATTTTCACAATCAACATGTGTGGGCTGACGAGAATCCGCACGCAATTGTGCAATCACGTCATCATCACAGATTTTCTGTGAACGTTTGGGCAGGCATTGTTGGTGATGTCTTGATTGGGTCCACGTTCTTCCACCTACGCTCTATGGAGCAGGTTATCATGATTTCATACGGGATACTCTACCTGTGCTGCTAGAACATGTGCCTTTACAAGTACGACACAACATGTGGTTCACGCACGATGGAGCCGCTGCACATCTCAGTCGAAGTGTTCGTAGGCTCCTCAACAACAGATTCGGTGACCGATGGATTGGTAGAGGCGGACCAATTCCACGGCCTCCACGCTCTCCTGATCTCAACCCTCTTGACTTTCATTTTTGGGGGCATTTGAAACCTCTTGTCTACGCAACTGTGGTACCTAATGTAGAGACTGTTCGTGCTCGTATTGTGGACGATGTGATACTATTCGCCATTCTACAGGGCTGCATCAGCGCATCAGGGATTCCATGCGACAGTGGGTGGATGCATGTATCCTCACTAACGGAGAACATTTTGAACATTTCCTGTAACAAAGTGTTTGAAGTCACGCTGGTACGTTCTGTTGCTGTGTGTTTCCATTCCATGATTAATGTGATTAGAAGAGAAGTAATAAAATGAGCTCTAACATGGAAAGTAAGCGTTTCCGGACACATGTCCACATAACATATTTTCTTTCTTTGTGTGGTAGCAATGTTTCCTGAAAGTTTGGCCGTACCTTTTTGTAACACCCTATATAAGATAGAGATCCGACAGTTGATATACCCCTCTCCATATAGCTGGATATCCGAAGACTCCAGCCAGTTAATGACTGCAGGTTTTGCGTCTATGGTGTCTTTCTAGGTACCCATGAATTTCCTTTTTGGGCAGTCGTACAAGATGTGTTCCAGTATTTGTTTCGATGTTCCGCAGTCACACTGGCCATCACTGATAGCCCCCCACTTGTGTAGCGTTGCTTTGGTCACAGCGTGGCCAGAGCTGATACTTGAAGAAGATTCATATTTTTTCTTGGTTGGTTCACTCCTGGGATTGGATGGTAATATCCATCGCATCCAACTTCTTATATCGTCCACTGTTTTTCCATTCATCTATCGATTATAGCTTTCCTGGACTGACACATGCATCACCATTATCATATAGTTGAATATGGCCTAAGGCCGAAACCTGTCAGTCATGTAATATGTACGTATGGTGCATAAATAAATAAAACTGACAGCCTAAAGTAGCTAAAATGGTTTCATCATTGAGGTTTTTCTATATTGTTAGTAGGTGTCTGTTTGCCTTCTTAGAATGTGTTGCTTTGAGTTTTTATCGCTAGATCTTTGGTGTAGCGAAGCTTTTTGGGAATCAAAGGTGACTATGTCGCTCGTGTGCAAGTTAAATAATAGTGCGGCAGGAACCGAACTCTGTGGGAGACTGTTCCTTATGGAATAGAATCCAATTGTAGTGTCACCAATGTTTTTAAGTAAGTTTTCTATTAGGTGATCTTTGACGTTAGGGTGATCTAACTGAACTGCCATCAGCCAAAAGGTAAATAAACATGATAGTAAATACTTCCTTTCAGATATATCGGATATCAGATCTTTGAAAAAAAATCTGTACCAAAATTACTTTATTCCGCTTTCTCCTTTTTTTTCATCCATCCAGTCGTTACATCTGTCCTAACTACAAAACTAACAAGCAAGTATTATGATTCCACTGTTGTTTTGTACAGTGTATATACACAAGAGATAAGCAGTACAGTCTGTTGTGTGTTGTTTGTATATAATAACGACCATGTTGAGGGGGCACTAAGGATGGTAGAATTTAGTAAATCGAAGTCAGGATGCCGGAATCCATCACCTAATCATCACATTGCTGTGAGTGCTGAGCAGGTGCCTGTTAAACACGCAATGAGCCATTTGAGAAACAGAACTGGAAAATCACTTGCTTCTTACACGATGTACATCTGTCGTGTCATTGACTATAGCAGTAGTACCGGCCGAATGTAAACAGTGCACACTCAGTCGAATTAGCGGCTGCAGTCAGCACACGTCACATGTCTCAATTGTAGCAGGTGAGGAAGCGCTGACGTCTGCGCTGGCGACACGACAAGAACGCTGACTCAGCAGACAGGAACACACCATCAGTCAGTCTAACCAAGGGCCGCTACATCCTCGGGCGAGGACGGCCAAGGCGTGCATGACCACGCTGGTGACCCCACGCAAAAGAGGCAGCTCACAACAGCAGAGTCTTCCCAGAGCAGAGGTGGGCAGCAATAAGTCTGCCCACAAGGTGATGGCTGACAAACAACTGCACATCTCCAGGTGAGAATCATAGACCTCAACAACAGAAGACAGCAGCTGCACCAACTAAAGTAGAGCCTCCAGGTGATCTGCCCGATGACTAACAGCGCCAGAGTAAGAAGCGAGTAACTGGTTGAGCCACGTAGACTGGTAAAATTGCCTAAAATTGAGGGTTATTTATACTGACATAGTGTGTATTTATTGTGCTACTCCATCGGTTCTTGTCATGTAAGCCACAACAAGTCTATGGTCTGGATGAGAAGTAACCAGGCCACCAACACTGCAATGGATCAGCCTTCCTCCTGTGTCGTTGGTATTTCCACTGTGGCAGCGCCCTGCGATGTAGTAATTACCTGTCATTGTAGCGCAGTTTTTTCTGTACCAGCTGGTGGCCCACGACGTAGTAACGTTAGGTCAACTTGTCTGACCTGGTTATGTGGTCTCTGCATTAGCCAAGGGCAACATCTTTATTTTTGCCACATCCGTGTCAAGCACAATATTTTTTGGCGCAACAATACGTTGTATTAAGATGTACACTCCTGGAAATGGAAAAAAGAACACATTGACACCGGTGTCTCAGACCCACCATACTTGCTCCGGACACTGCGAGAGGGCTGTACAAGCAATGATCACACGCATGGCACAGCGGACACACCAGGAACCGCGGTGCTGGCCGTCGAATGGCGCTAGCTGCGCAGGGTTTGTGCACCGCCGCCGTCAGTGTCAGCCAGTTTGCCGTGGCATACGGAGCTCCATCGCAGTCTTTAACACTGGTAGCATGCTGCGACAGCGTGGACGTGAACCGTATGTGCAGTTGACGGACTTTGAACGAGGGCGTATAGTGGGCATGCGGGGGCAGGGTGGACGTACCGCCGAATTGCTCAACACGTGGGGCGTGAGGTCTCCACAGTACATCGATGTTGTCGCCAGTGGTCGGCGGAAGGTGCACGTGCCCGTCGACCTGGGACCGGACCACAGCGACGCACGGATGCACGCCAAGACCGTAGGATCCTACGCAGTGCCGTAGGGGACCGCACCGTCACTTCCCAGCAAATTAGGGACACTGTTGCTCCTGGGGTATCGGCGAGGACCATTCGCAACCGTCTCCATGAAGCTGGGCTACGGTCCCACACACCGTTAGGCCGTCTTCCGCTCACGCCCCAACATCGTGCACCCCGCCTCCAGTGGTGTCGCGACGGGCGTGAATGGAGGGACGAATGGAGACGTGTCGTCTTCAGCGATGAGAGTCGCTTCTGCCTTGGTGCCAATGATGGTCGTATGCGTGTTTGGCGCCGTGCAGGTAAGCGCCACAATTAGGACTGCATATGACCGAGGCACACAGGGCCAACACCCGGCATCATGGTGTGGGGAGCGATCTCCTACACTGGCCATACACCTCTGGTGATCGTCGAGGGGACACTGAATAGTGCACGGTACATCCAAACCGTCATCGAACCCATCGTTCTACCATTCCTAGACCGGCAAGGGAACTTGCTGTTCCAACAGGACAACGCACGTCCGCATGTATCCCGTGCCACCCAACGTGCTCTAGAAGGTGTAAGTCAACTACCCTGGCCAGCAAGATCTCTGGATCTGTCCCCCATTGAGCTTGTTTGGGACTGGATGAAGCGTCGTCTCATGCGGTCTGCATGTCCAGCACGAACGCTGGTCCAACTGAGGCGCCAGGTGGAAGTGGCATGGCAAGTCGTTCCACAGGACTACATCCAACATCTCTACGATCTTCTCCATGGGAGAGTAGCAGCCTGCATTGCTGCGAAAGGTGGATATACACTGTACTAGTGCCGACATTGTGCATGCTCTGTTGCCTGTGTCTATGTGCCTGTGGTTCTGTCAGTGTGATCATGTGATGTATCTGACGTCAGGAATGTGTCAATAAAGTTTCCCCTTCCTGGGACAATGAATTCACGGTGTTCTTATTTCAATTTCCAGGAGTGTATTACACTTCCCGTTCCCACTTTAGGGATTCCTTCAGTTTACTAATATAGGCTGAGTAAAATCCAAAATTTTCGTGTTCAGTTGATAGTAATTTTAGTGAATATATTTTCATTGCGAGAGTCTTCTTACTTGTCTGTTGCTTTTTATACCTTGTCGGCCTCCTTTGTTCTGAAATAATTACCACGTTTTTTGAATATTGGAAGATAGATTTATTCCACATAAATTTTGTAAATATTGTCAGAAGTGATGCATTATGTTATCTCCAACCTTAAGGATTTTTATCATAGTCTGCTACCGACTTTTCGTCCTCCATACAATGACTAAAAGTACCTTGTTTAGCATTACATCTGATATAACATTATTTTAATTATTACCTACCTTTGTTACTGATTAACATTGTGCACTAATGATTATTAATTTTTTTTGTTTTATCCATATTTTGGAGTTGTGGACAGGTCTGTATTCAATACACAGGAAGTGTAAGTAATAACGCCTTAAGTTCAATTTTTCTTGTGTAACTGAATCATTCGTTGCACTTCGGACTATGTGGGCCCATCATCAGGTGTGAATCGTTGTGATACATTAATTACATCTACTCTTGAGTGAAGTGATGTGAAATGTATGCACCTGCTGTGAGAAGGTCAGATGTTAGCTTTTGTATTTCGCCAATCAAATGACAGAAAAATACGATGAGAAGCAGTGAAGCAATTAACGAAAAAATCAAAAAGAATATTTTTAATGTTTTGATGCTATCAGACACTGATTAAGTCATTCTGTAGTCGCACGTCACTTCACTCAAGGCACACACTTATTTATTAATTTCAAAATGCTTTCTGTCTCAAAAATTTTAATTGCATCAACAATTTACTCCCTGTTGTTAGTTACTGTGAAATAAGCAAACTTAACTGATGAAATGTTATCTCAGCCCAAAGTACGTTCCTGATTTGTTTCATTCACACTCTTACTGATTTTAGTTTTTTATAAAAAAATTTCATAGTCGGACTCCCCTTCCCGCATTCTTTCGAGTTCATTTCCGAATTGCTTTGATAGAACAGCACATTTTCTTATGTTCCTACTATCCTCCCAGTCCACTACCTACTTGCTTTTACTCATATGAAACATTTCTTTATTTCGTGCACTAGATAACTGCTACAGGTTTGTTGTATCTTCATCTACTGGTAAAATCGAGCAGGCCGCGGGGGTCTAGCGGTTCTAGGCGCCCAGTCCGGAACCGCGAGACCGCTACAGTTGCAGGTTCGAATCCTGCCTCGGGCATGGATGTGTGTGATGTCCTTAGGTTAGTTAGGTTTAAGTAGTTCTAAGTTCTAGGGGACTGATGACCACAGCTGTTAAGTCCCATAGTGCTCAGAGCCATTTGAACCCTTTGGTAAAATCGATATATTTACTGCACGCATCAGCATATTTGTCAAATAACCTGTGTTAATAGTGTTTTCTTTCCAGTCCGTTATTTACTTCCACTGTCACTAAATAAGCTATAGCATTCCATAAATGTTTGGATATTATTCGTTCTTACATGACATTACTAATAATTATCAACAAGCATTGTTTGAAGTCATAATGTCAATACTGTCATGGGGCTAAATAGGCCAGTAGGCTTAGAATCCAAGTCGGAAGTAATTGCTACGAAAGGTTTTACTGTTTTAATGGCTTCATTTGTGATAATATGATTATCTTAGTTTTTCTCCCTCAGTGGATTTGTGCTTAGGTAGTGGGGGGCGCTGGGCGATAAAAATGTACCCTCAAAAGGGGAGTTTTTGCGGTTTTATGGTTCTATCTCGTAAAAGATTCAAGATATCAAAAACATGATCGCTTTTGAAGTTAAGAGCTTTAACTTCAGCATTGAATGACACAAGAAGCATGCTTTTGGACCACCTGTTCCCATGCTAGTCGTCATCGAGGATGGTCAGATTTTATATTTGTATAAACAATTTTCATTTTAACTTCTTATTTTTGTTAATATCATCTAAACTAACCCATCTGTCAATAAATTGGTCCTTGCAAACGTTATAGAGGAGTAAATTCTGTGTTTGATGAGTTCAAGAGTGCATTTTTTTGGACCAACCGTTTCTGTACAGTTCTACCTTAAAGTCAGACCAACTGACATTGATTGTGTAGGTTGTGAGGAAGAGTTCGTTACAACTTAAAGATCTCTTTCATTATGAGCTGGCACCTTATCCCCCTCGGACTGAGGAATACTCCCAAGTCAGTGTTACATGACTTGTTCACACCAGTGCATAAGGTATGCCTGGAAGAAACAGCATTCGGTCATCGATGATTGCTTTCATCTCTGCCGGATTGTGTGGAAGAATGGTGATACATTACAACTGATCCTAACCAAATACGGTGAACACCTAAAACGACACTACAACCGAAGTACGACAAGTGTGGTGTTTGATGGCTACCCAGAAGACCTGTCCACCAAGAGCATCAAATATGCTAAGCACCACGGTAGAAGGAAAAGACACCCGAGGACGTCTTTACCGAGTAAATGGTGGTGACCATGACTCAGAAGCAATTCCTCTCCAACGACGGAAATAAATCGTGCATCATTAGCTAGCTTGCTGAGAGGCTTGAAGGTAAGCCTTCTCGGTAAAGCAAGCTAATGAAGACGTAGAGCACCTGACTGTTGCCACGGCACATGAGGTACCACAGGAGCATTTGAGGGTTGTGGTAGTTGTTGGGGATACGGAGCTTCTCATCACGCTCAATGCCGTAGCAACACTGTCAACAAACATATATTCTTCAAAACCTGGAGAGGAATCACCTCATTAGAAGTATTTCGTTCCAACAGCTTCAAACCGGCAGACAACATCAGCAGGCCATTCATATTTCTCTACACCATAAATGGATGTGACACAATTTCAGGGCTCTTCAAGCGCGGCGAAAAGAAGGTAGTGAGGCTGTTGCTCGAAAATAAATGACTTCTTGAAGAAGTCGAACGTTTCTTCGAGCATGACACCTATTGAATCTATTGCCGAAGTTGGACTACGATTTTTAACAACGCTTTACAGAGGTGGAGTAGGTGATACTTCAGATAAATTGGACTTAGATCTGTTTTCCAAAGCCTTTGTAAAAAGATCAACCTAGCATCCCTGCCACCAATGTCCGAAGCAGCCTTCCAGCATTTATTAAGGACTTATCTACACATAAAAATGTGGTTATTACACCAGATGGACCTACTCCTCAGGGGATGGCGGGCTTGAAAATTTGGTCTTGATTCCAAGGAACCAGCTCCGCAGTTTCTTCTCTCCACATTTTTCTCTAAATGCAAGGGGTGTGCAGGTGGCTGTGGGTGTCGGAAGGCTGAGATTAAGTGCTCATTGATTTGTGTCAACCGCAAGAGAATGTCCTACCTAAGTCTCTCCAACCAGAGGAAACTGACGAGCCAGATGTTGACGAAGACGTGAGTGCATATATGGGGCCAAGCAAGTTACAGACTACAGTCGAATGATGGGGCGACGGGCTCAGAATCGGAAATTATAGACTTTGAGGAGCCGAAAGGCCCAACGACAGTCTCTACTTTTTGTACCTACCTCTTTTTCCCATTTTCATCTTCATACTTTAAACTATAGCTTTTTAAAAATAAATTTTAAATATAATCATCATTAACTGATTTCAAGAACTGTTTCTTATCATGCCTCCATATTCGTATTAGTTGAATGAATCTCATCGTATTCTTCATAAAACTATCTTTTAATATTTTCTTTTTACGTATCCTATAATTTTAATATTTTATTGTGTTACTACATTTGCTAAGTACAAAACTAGTACGATCGAATGCTATAGTAGTACTTTTAAGATAGTGTAAATAAAACTAATTCAAGAGCAAAATTAAACTGCAGTCTACATTGATGATGAGAAATGGTCCAACTTTAAGGTGGAGCTTTACGGAAAGGGGTGGTCCAAAAAATTGACTTTTGGTCTCATCAAACGTTTGTATCGACCACTTTATTGATAGATGGATTAGTTTAGAGAATTTACCAAAAAGCAGAAGTTAAAACAAATTTTTTTTACAAATTTATTAAATTTGTCTAACTTTGATGAGAAATAGTATGGGAACAGGTACACCCAAAAATATGCGTCTGATCTCATTCAGTGCAGTATTTAATGCCCTAACCTTTTAATATGACCATGTTTTCAGTACTATGACTCTTTTACGAGATATAACGATAATGACTTTAGTAAATTTCAATTTAATTCTAGCTTCCTACGATAATCTATTAATTATTAAGCTTACTTCTCTTTGCTGGCAGCATCGGCCTCTTAAATCGCTCCCCTTTCTCTTATTTCCACCCTAAGCTGTTTCAAATACGCTAATTACATTTCTCCTCTTACGACATAGGATACTGAGTGACACACAGCCGTCACCATTTTGGTCATATTCTCCTTGCACCGAATACCACTAATCCATTTTCTATACTCCCGCAACCTCATGCAATCTCTTGCAGTCGCCTTTCTTTCGGCACTCGCGGAGTCACAAACAGGGCGGGCAAAATCTCGGACACCCCTGTATTATGTCACTTGGCGGAAACACCAGCCAGTGCCCCTCGCGGCAGGTAGTGCCTAACAAAGGGACAAACCAGTCTGCCACCCTACTCCAGGCTGCTCAGCGGAACGCGTCAGAGCTTTTAGCAGCTCACTGCAACATGCAGTCTTCACCTGCGCATTATGAAGAACTTAGCCTCCTCTTCAACCAACTAAACTACCACGTAATCCTCTTATCCGAAACGTGGTTGAAACCACACATATCTTCTGCATCTATTCATCTCCCAGGGTACACATTTCTTAGGGCAGACAGATCAAAAAAGCGAGGTGGCGTGGTCGGCGCGTATAGGTCGGCGCCTATATACGAACAGATCTCAAAGCGAAAGTCTTATGTACGTCAAATCCTGCTGAAGAAAAAGAGGCTGAATTCATGATCATTGAAATAAATATACACAGTCGGAAATTCTTGACTGGCGTCGTGTACAAGCCGCCAAAAATAAGCTCAATGAATTCCTTCCAGTCGGAATTACATTCACTTCAGTGTCAATACGAACATGTCATCGTAATGGGTGACTTGAACATAGACCTGCTAAGATACACTCCCTCCGCAATAAACCTAAGAAGATTGTTTAGTTGCAATAGCATGAACATTCTTCCATTACAACCTACACACCATACGGCGCACAGTCATACTCTTAGAGACGTGATCGCAATGAAACAGACTGACAAAGTAAGAGATGTTGGTCAATCATCGGCCCCTGGCCTCTCAGCACATGATGTAATATTCCTGGCCTACTCTGTGCACCCCCCAAGGATCAAATCGCGTTACATAACTTGTAGGAACATGAAACGTATTGACCTTGACGCTCTAACAGCCGATTACTCAGAAATCTTATGGCATCAAATAATCAGAGAACCTACATCGACGGCAAAATTAATGAACTTGGTGATAAACTCACTGCCCTCTATGACAAACATGCACCTGTGCGCACAGTCCGTGTAAGAAAATCTCCTGCTCCATGGCTGACAGCTGAATTACGTCAAATGATAACTAATAGGGATGCTGCCCACAGGCGTTTCAAGGCAGATCCGAAACCCGAGCGTTTCGAAGAATATAGAAAGCTACGGAACAGAGTGAAACAATGCATTCGCAATGCCAAAATCAGGCACGCTGGCTCCCTTGTATGCAGCGATCTGACACCCACGACTCTATGGAAGAATCTCAGTAGCTTGGGAGTCGGAAAGGCAAAATCGGAAACTACGTTTCATGTGTCAGCTAACGAATTAAATGAATTCTTCTCTGCACCTCTGAATACCAGCACAGCTGATAATTACCGTCCACAAGAATCCCCAAACAGGATAACTAACAACGATACCTTCCATCTAAAACATGTAACAACAAATACGGCAAGAAAAGCAATAATGAGAATCTCTTCTGATGCAATAGGCAACGACAGTATCGGTATAGCCATGATTAAGAATGTTGCCAATATCTTAGTACCTGTCTTAACTGACATATTTAAGTTTTCCCTCGTGAACGGAATATACCCCACTGCATGGAAAAGAAGCATAATTCGACCCATCCCTAAGATCGAAAACCCGCAACTGCCTAGTGATTCGCATACTGCCTGCTGTTCCCAAAGCACTTGAATATATTGTTCATGAGCAAATCACTGAACACTTGCATGAATTCAGTCTATATGACAAATTTCAATCCGGTTTCCGTAAACATCACAGCACAGACACTGCTCTAATTAAAGTAACTGATGACCTGAAATATTCCATCGACAATCGAAAGGCAACAATATTGACGCTACTGGACTTCAGCAAAGCTTTTGACACTGTTAAATTTGACATATTGCTCAGAAAAATGCAACAGCTTAATTTCTCTGATAGTGCAATGAGATGGTTTGAAAGCTAGTTAAATAGAGACAGCAATGTGTTATCTGCGTGAATGATAAATCTTCCTGGAAACATGTTTCTTCGGGAGTGCCAGAAGGATCAGTCTTAGGACCACTTTTGTTTTCTTTATATGTTAACGATATTTCGTCGGTTTTGTCCTCCTGTAAATATCATTTCTATGCCGACGACCTCCAGCTCTACCTAAGCGGCAGACCTGAAGATGTAAACACTGCAATCGCTCTGATGAATGATGATCTGTCTTCAGTAGTGACATGGGCGAAAAACCTGGGGCTTAAATTAAAAGCAAAAAAGACGCAAGTTATCTTAATAGCCCATCAGAAATTAATAAGTTCAGATTTCCGCGAACGGCTACCTCCTATTCTGCTCGACGGTACTCCAATACCATATCAGAAAACAGTGAAAAACTTGGGTGTAACTTTGGACGAGCATCTCAACTGGGTGGAGAATACAGTCGCAGTATGCCGAAAGACGTCTGCTTGTCTCTATGCTCTCAAAAAGTTTCCGAACATATTTCCACAGGACTTGAAACGCCAGCTCGTGCAAGCACTCGTTCTACCGAACCTCCACTAGTGTGATGTGATTCAACAAGGCATGAGTAGTGAAAACAAAAGACGGCTAGAGCTATCCATGAATGCCTGTGTGCGTTACACCTGCAACATTCGCCGGTTGATCATGTTAGGGCTTCATACTCCGAGCTAGGGTGGCTGCGGCCGGACAAACTGCTTGACTACCACCGACTCCTCGTCACGCAAGCACCCCAGTACCTTGCTTCAGAGATTAAAAACCTGTCATGCCATCATAATCGAAACACGAGGTCACTCTTATCTGGTATCCTAACTGTGCCCACTCACAAAACAAAAACTCTTGCAAACTCCTTCTCAGATGCCGCTGTCTGCCTCTGGAACAAACTGCCCCTTACCTTGAGGAAAATTCAGTCTCATGTTCCTTTTAAGAAGAAGTTGAAGCATTTCCTAGTATCATCCTCATAAAGTTCTCCACAAAATTAATGTACAAGGCCAATCCTCTCATCTGTCAAATAGCAAAGCTAGCGTCTCCTATCTTGCTCCTGAGATGCCTTCCTCTTCATCTATCTCTATTAGCCATGCAGTCTTCTTTTCCTTTATATTTCCTGAATTATGTTTCATCATGTCTCTCTATTCTTCTCCTCCCTTCACCATGAGTCTCTCTCATACTCCCTGCTGCCAGCACTCCTATCTAAAATCTTTCTCTTCAATAATGTATTTTTCCCGGTGTACCTTTCTAATTGTTTATTTCACTTTTTGTATTAGATGTAGTTTAACATGCCTACTAAAACATATGAATGTAAAATAAGTAGAACGCCTGGTTAGATGTAAGAGAGGGCCTGATGGCCCTAATCTTGCCAGGTTAAATAAATAAAGATAATCGCGCAAAAATACACCTTTCGCGGTACATTTTTTTCCCTCAGCACTTAAGCACAACTCCAAAGAGGGGGAAACCTAAGATAATCATACGAACCACAAATGTAGCCATTAAAACAATGAAATCTTTTACAATAATTATTTTCGATTCGTCTACTTTTTTGGTTTTACTCTAATAGCCTAAAAACAGATTAGTTTGCACCCAGAATTTGCTTGAAACGACATTATTATGTCTGCAGCTGTAGGAGACGGATACGGGATAGATATTTATTCTGCCTACAAAAAGACGCTCATTTGCATCGGTGATATTCCGACACACATCTTCACTAATTTGTATAGGTGCATGTGATTTCTGCAGCTGTAGGAGACGGATACGGGATAGATATTTATTCTGCCTACAAAAAAACACTCATTTGCATCGGTGATATTCCGACACACATATTCACTAATTTGTATAGGTGCATGTGATGTTCTATGCGGCAATCGGTATGGTGGAAAATGAAACTTCGTACGCCGCGATCGCAGTGTAGACACTTTTATTGCTCCAAGAAAACAGGTTTCAACAGTCTTATGCTGCTTTCATCTGATCTGCTGGGGTTTGCTATAAAACTGCTATGTTACACTGCATGGAGTCAAAGGCTAAAAGGCACTCACCACGAATACATGTCATGATAAAAATCCAGTCGATAAAATACACAGTAATGGTAAAATACACACAAATGATAATAAGTACACAGCAAAATCCTCGTATAGTCCATGCAACCTGTTGGTGAACACGATTCTCACAGGCTTACATGGACGATACGAGGATTTTAGCTGTATAATTTTTATCATTTGTTTGCATTTTACCAACTGTGTGTATTTTTCGACTGGATTTTTATCAAGACTTGTATAAGTGGGGAGTACCTTTTATGCTTTGACTTCATGTAATGTAAAATGGCAATTTTGCAGCAAGTCTCAGAAGATCAGATGATGGCAGCATAAGACTGTTGAAACTGTTCATCTCGGAGCAATAAAAGTGTCTACAATGTGTTCGCGCAGTATGAACTGTGTTAGTTATCACTTTTTATTCACAACATTTAAATCTTTTGTATTTACAGTTGTTTTTCTCCCCTTCATAATAATGTCCTTATTCGCTGTAACTGCAGCAAGTAACTGATAATTTGTTGCGCAGGTGGCGATGGCAGTCGACGTATCTTCTGCCGGAACTCTGGGTACGCCGAATTATAGAGAGGCGCGGAAGGATATAATGTAGTGCAATGTGGGCATGGCCATACTCGGCTGCCTTTGGAGCGCCGTGTATTGTCGGTTAGAACAATGCCGATCCTTCAGACGTACACAATGTGGTTAAGTCTCATTAATGACAGAATTTTACTGTGTGTTTTAGTAAGTATGCTGAATGCATCCGCAGATACAGAACGAGGACTCTTCTTGCAGCTTTATCGGCTGTGCAGATAGATGCCCCACATTATTTGAGACAGTTGCTTATTCGGTGTGGAGATTGTTTGATACAATGTTTCTGATGTAAACATATTTGTGGATTAATCAAAACGTATTGCCTTAGGTGATATTAATTCCAATAAACAATTTCTCAGATAACTCATTACATACGAGGTGGTGCTAAAATGTTCTTGGCTTTGCTTAGAAACAACAAAGATAGAGCGTACAGCCACACAAATTCGACTTTCTTCTAATATTTCGGCTATATGCTGTCCAGCTGTCTTCAGAGTGAGCCGAGGTGACTGACGCTCCAGCACTTGCTCCGTCAGTACCACTGCGCATGCGGCCACAGACACACAAGTTGCCAGAGACGTTGATCGGTGACAAAGAGGTATTACATACTCATGGAATTAGATCTATGGCTGCGAGATCGATCCACACGGTGATGTCGAAGTATTACTGCTAGCTGCACCGTTGCGACGTCTTTGTGACTATATTTCAGAAACTGCCGAATTCCATGATTTGTCCAAGCTCAAGCCACTATCTCTATTAGTTAAATTAGCCGCTAACCGAATTTCAGTTGCTTCTTTCACTACTGAGTCCCAGAAAGGACGGAGCAAGTGCTGGAGCATCAGTCACCTCGGTAGATTCTGAAGATGCTGGGCGGTATACAGCCGAAGTGCTAGAAGAAGAAGTCGAATTTATGCGGCTGCACGCCAGAAATTTTGTTTGCACCCCCGAAAATATGAAGATGCAAAATAAAGGCAGAGTATTGCAATTACTCATTTATTCAATATATTCTCCTTGAGACTGATATCCTCGGTAAATGGTTGTTGCAGCTTTTCTTGTCGATGCAGATGAGTCATTTGGTCGGCCAGGAAACCAGATTTTCGCAACCTCTTTGACATCTTCATTGCCCTGAAAACTGTTACCCTTCATGTGTCTCTTCAAGTCCAGGGGTTCTACGTATGGCGAGTAGGGACGATGGTTGAATAAATGGTAGCCCAGGGTCATCAAATTGGCATACACAACATTGGAAGACTGCGCATGGCGGTTGTCATGCCACAAAAGTATCACTTTGGTCAACATCTCCATGACGTTTCTCTTAATTGCTTAGCTCAGCTGGTCCAGGAGGTAGGCATAATATTTTCCGGTTATAGTAGACCCTGCGGTAAATAGTACACGAACAGAATGTCATCTTTGAACCAGAAACCAGACGCCATCATTGTTTTGGCCGATTTCTGTGTACGGAACTTTCTCGGCTGTGGCGATGTGCTGCGGAGCTATTCTTTTGATTGTTCCTTGGTTTCAGGGTCTTCAATACGTAGCCAAGTCTCATTCTCCATCACTTATCCCGCCAAAAAGATCTCTGGAGCTTCAAAACGGCGCAAAATGGCTTTCGATGTCTTGACGCGTCCCTTCCGACGACCACAGGTCAAGTATTTCGGCACCCGTGTCGCTGAAAACTTGCGCATGTCTAGGAACACACTCCCAGGAGACGTCCAGCATCCCAGCTGCCATTTTATAGGTATTCTTCGGTTCTCATGAATCAGCTCATGGACAGCACTGGAATTTGCAGTGACTGTTGCGGCTTGAGGTTCGTCTTCAACAGTGAACTGACCGACCTTGCAGTTTTCACAGTGATACAGGAAGCATACTTTTTTGCTAATGTCTGTGATCTCTCACTGTGAATGGCGTTTGCGGTTTCTTCCTGGAGGAACAAACACTTCACAACGTAACTCCAGTGACGATAAATTTGCTTGTGAGTCTGTCATCTCTGCTATCACCTGTACAGAACAAATTCTAGGAATAGGGAACACCTAATATTTACTGAATTGCATATTGCGATGTCAAACTCACATTTGCTTTCTACTTCAACTATAAGGCAACAAAGCCAGGAATTTTTCAGGACCCCGGTAAAAGAATTAGAGTAAACCCACTGTTGTCAAGCAGAATTAAAGAAGGATTTATTTAAATATGTTTCATGTGATCGTGACAAATGTTGTATCTGATGTAATTAATTAATTACTGTCACCCTTACCAGTCCGCGTGCAGAAGCAGTTACGTAACTATGTCTACTACATGGAGACATTAGTTTTTACTTGCCTGTGTACATCACCTGAAACCAAAAGTGACATTATGTAACAAACGATTTGCTGAAGGCTGAAACTACTGTGATGCACCTGTGTGGACAGAAAACACTGCGTCTGTAATTGTAACGAGAGAAGTTCTCAGGTATCATCTTGTACGCTGTTACAGACGTTTTCTGTTTGCTTGCTACAAAGAAGGGTTGAAGAAAGGAATGGAGGACGTAAAACCTGCAGCGCAATAATGCAGGTTTTGAAGCGAACTTTCAACCGTTAATGATCTACAAATAATTTCGTACCAGTTCAATTCAGCCATTTTTTTTCATATTTGTCTTTCAAAGTAAGTTGTCTTTAGTTCACCTTCAGGTTATGACAATCGCGCAACGATGATAAACTGTTACTCTACTTCACTTCATTGGTATTCTTCGGGACAGTAAACATAATGTGTATTTTCAGGAGTACATTAATGACGGAGTTTCACGTAAGAGGAACAGCTACAGGGTATTTTCATATTTTGAAGAGTACAGAGCACTTTGCTCTCGTGACAAGGAAAGGCAACTCACTGCCGGACCCCTAGTACAAAGTACAGCCTTTATCTGATACGCTGTTCATTATATCAACCGTAGCAACGTGAAATGTGATATTGTTCACACGCTCAACTGTAAGCGTGTAAGTTTTCAAAGAAGGAGGTGGTGTAGAGCGAGTCGAAAATGTGACAACGCAGCTTTGAACCTGCCGCACTGAGGTACAACAAAAGGAGTCCCCAGAGCAGGGAACAACAGAAGCAGAGAGACGTTCTCGGAACGGAGGGCCAGCGGTCGTTCAGCAGGTCTAATTGAAGAGGATTTCTCTCTTTACTCACATTCGCGCTTTCTGTGCGTGCATGACTGCCTGTGTTAAGTGTGACTATTAATTCTAAAAGGCTGTAATGACTGTACGAGGAGTGCTTATAAAACTCATTTTGATAATTTAAATGGGCAAATGGCGAAACTTAGTCTTTTCTAGTAGCACACAACAGACCTGATACCCTACAGACCTCTTCGGACGGGTAATACTTCTAGCCTGACGCAAGTGCCCTCACAAGGACGTACAAACAGATGGACAAGTGGCAGGGGAAGGCAGTTGCCTCCACAACGTTATCTCTCCCCAGACCCCGTTCACTTTGGTGAAAAAAATTGACCTCCACAAACCGATCTCACATCCTACCAACCCACATAGACGCATCAATTCTTTATCCGTTTGATGAATCAGACCATACAATGGCAGATGACTAGCGGCAATTATATCCGCAGCCAATTGCCATGAATGTCATCAGCATGCTATGTCACAGTCCAGATAACAGTGTACAACAGCCTGTATCGTTTGGCTACTATTCATATGTACCCTTAGTTCTTACCTAAGGAATCCTTTTTTAGGAGTAAATGTATAAAATATGAATACAGTTTTCTAAACATAGACATGAGCTATACGAATAACAAACAAAAATAGTAATCGGGATCATTACGAAGATCTGTTCAAAACAATGGCATTTTAACTGTAACTTGTGTGTACAATTACCAATCAGCTACGCACCTGAAAAATATCCTTGCTAATTACCAGCTGTGCCCATGACCATGGAACAAGATGCAGATTGAACTAACATTTACCGTCAAAGAACAAACAAAAATATAAAAACATCATTTCATACCAAGAAATAAAAGTGTCCAATAAAATGCCCAGGAATCTGCAGCGGAGTGTGCGCAAATATGAAACTTCCTCGCAGATTAAAAGTGTGTGCCGGACCGAGACTCGAACTCTGGACTTTTGCCTTTCGCGGTCAAGTGCTCTACCAACTGAGCGATCCAAGCACATCTCACATCCTCTCCTCACAGCTTTACATCTGCCAGTACCACAGCTCCTACTTTCCAAACTTCACAGAAGCTCTCCTGCGAACCTTGCAGAACTACCACTCCCGCAAGAAAGGATATTGCGGAGACATAGCGGAGCCACAGCCTGGGGGATGTTTCCAGAATGAGATTTTCACTCTGCAGAGGAGTGTGAGCTGATATGAAACTTCCTGGCAGTTTTAATCTGCAGATTCGCAGGAGACCTTCTGTGAAGCTTGGAAAGTAGAAGATGAGGTCCTGGCGGAAGTAAAGCTTTGAGGAGGGGACGTGAGTCGTGCCTGGGTAGCTCAGTTGATAGCCGGCACGGTAACTCAGCGTGTTCGGTCAGAGGGTTAGCTGCCCTCTGAAATAAAAAAAAAACTCAGTTGTTGGATCAACGGCCAACTGAAACGGGTGTCTTGCGACGTCCGCCCAAGCAGATACAACGAACGAAAACGAACAAAATGAGATTTAAAAGAAAAAGTTTGTAGAGCACTTGTCAGCGAAAGGCAAAGGTCCCGAGTTCGAGTCTCGCTCCGGCACACACTTTTAATCTGCCAGGAAGTTCCAAAATGCCCATAATTAAAGAGAAGGAAAATGAGACTGTTAAAAAAGTGCCTGTTAAGCAATGAATTAATACAATGAAGGATTACGTGGATAACATATAGCAGGTCTCTGATAAAAAAAGTAATAGTAGCAGGTAACAATGATAAAAATAAAACCTCTGTCATTTCACACCATAATATCGGACAACATTCTTTTTCTTTTCTGGAGAACTTACTATAGAGTCCTGTAAAGGATAATACTGATCGCATTAACTTAGCGGAACACTTTTTTGCTTTGTTTCGTAAACTTTATTATAGATTTAGGGTTGTAAGCCAATTTTCTAGTACACAACTGATTCCAAAGATGGAAACTAAGTAAAATTTGGCACAAAGTGGTTGCCATCTTTGGGATCAGTTGCACACTAGAAAATGGGGCTTAACAATCCGAAACTTGGGTCGTACAATAATAATAAAGTTTGTGAAATAAGACAAAAAAGTTTATCGTTCAGTTCAAAATGTTTCACTTATAACTCAGCATTGAATAAATTAAGGGATGGTATTGATATTTTACTCTCTTTCTGAGCTCAACATTTCATTATTTATGGAAGGATAGTGACTCCGTTTTTCAGGCAAGGAAATTGTATGTTTCTTTACACAAAACAGAAATCAAATATCTTAGCCGTGGTCCTGATAGCGTGTGTGTTGTTGCGTTATTAAACAATGTTTGGTAGTGAGTGTGGTGATCGGTATTGATAACAGGATAAAAAGTTTATCAGTGGCCTTTGACATCATTAAATAACTTCTTTGAAACACGCAATGATATCTTTTCCGCGAGATAATTAAAACTTCATAACTATTCATCCATTTTGTCAAATTATTTCGCAGTTAGTAAATTCTACATGTAAATCACGATTCTGGAGACCCTTAATTCGACTCTCTGCGGCTGCTACAACCTCCATTAGTTACGGGAATTGGTGGAAGTCAGGGGTCGCTACATGTGGCGAACAGTGTGAATATTCCTACAGTTCATACTTCCCATTCCCTATGCTTTCACATTTGTGGACAAGTGCAGTATCCTTCTGAATTGAATTTCTTTTATAGTTTAATGCTCTTCCCGAGCAAATTTGCTTCGTGTTGGTCCTGAAGACGTGTGTAGTATTCAACGGTAGTTGTTTTACCATCAACTTTTTCCTTCCAGAAACATAGTCCGTAGTATTTCCGTCACGCGACTCTGCTTTTTCCAAGTGGGGCTACCTATACTGTTCGCTTCAACAAGACGGTTTGCTTGGTGGCTGATGGCGGTAGCTATTCCGATAAGAGTTGGGTGACCTGGCTCATTAGCAACAGCTATTCGGTGCTGCCAACCTAGTCAACGTTAATCAACACCGTGTGCAATGGGCCCACGTAGTAGTAAAGCAGACGCAACAAGTGGATGTAAAGATCACAGAAATGTTACGTGTAACTCAGTTTGAAAAGCTCAGGAATTAAGAAAATCAGTGAAAATTAGTGAAAAGATGCTGGTTTTAATCCTTCAGATATTCCACATAGTCTCCGTCCACTTGAGTCCAACGCACAGTATGTTCATACAACCGTGAGAAACTGTCACAAAAGTCTTTCCGTGGGAAGTTATTCAACACGCATATCGTATTGGCTGGAATGTCGGATTAAGTAGTCAAAGTGCTGCCCTTCGAGTGAGTTTTGGCACATTGTTGTTTTGTGGTAGGTTCGTCTTGTCCGCGTTTTGCATTTCAATGAAGTCGCAGAAAGTGTCCATGCGTCGTTGGTTTTATTCGGGAGCCAAGATGTGCAGAACAAACTTTGCACATACTTGTCTTCTTCAAACCATTCTGGTGAATGTCTTGAATACTTAGTTAAGAGATGACTTTTCATTACGATTTATGACGCACCAACATCGACACGCTATTGGCGACACGTCCACTAATTAACACTACCTGCTCACAACTGACAGGTCAAATGCACGTCTGTTGTGTACCGTTTGTAGTTGAAGTTGCCACCGTAGTTACTGAGCTGACGTCATTTATACGCCAAAACGAAATATGTCTCTGAACTTTTTGGACCAACGGTGTATGCCAGTTTTTTAAAAAATAGTTTTTAATGGTTTAAATTTTTTTGACATCCTTAGCGAATATGCTATTTGGACACAATGTTCAAAGCTCAAGTTGAGGGCAACCGCAAAGCAGGTGAATATCGGTCCGACGTCACGCATCGTCTACCAAAACAATTTTATAATATTTGCAAAACAATTACTGTCGGCAGTCATCAAGAGGTAAGTCGGCTTAGAGAGGACGATTAATACCGTGACTCCCTACTTACCAGGGGACCTCCCCATTGCACCCCCCTCAGATTTAGTTATAAGTTGACACAGTGAATAGGCCTTGAAAAACTGAACACAGATCAATCGAGAGTTGTGTGGAACTATGAAAAAAATTAGTAAAATATACAAACTGAGTAGTCCATGCGCAAGATAAGCAACATAAAGGATAAAGGACACTGGGAGTTAAGGAGCGCCTTAGTCCCGTGGCTAGCTAGAGCAGCTACGGAAGTAGAGGTCCTGGGTTCAAGTCTTCCCTCAAGTGAAAAGTTTAATTCTTTATTTTCACTTTATGTGACAAACTCTTATGTTTTCATCACTTTTTTGGGAGTGATTATCACATCCACAAGAAAACCTAAATCGGGCAAGGCAGAAGAATCTTTTTACCCATTCGCTAAGTGTACAAGTTAGGTGGGTCGACAACATATTCCTGTCATGTGACGCACATGCCGTGCGCCAGTGTCGTATAGAATTATCAGACGTGTTTTCCTGTGGAGAAATCGGTTGACCTATGACCTTGCGACCAAATGTTTTTGGTTCCCATTGGATAGGCACGTCGTTTCGTCTACTAATCGCACGGTTTTGCGGTCGCAAAACACAGACACTAAACTTATTACAGTGAACAGAGACGTCAATGAACGAATGGACAGATCATAACTTTGCGAAAATAATATTTTCAGTCGAGGTAATACTTGAACCAAGGACCTCTTTTTTGTTTTTGTTCGCTTTAGATTGGACGTCGGAAGACATCCGTTTAAGTTCGTTGCCGATCGATTAACTCAGTTTTTTTTTATTTTATTACTGTGGGCAGCTAACCCTCTGACCGAACACGCTGAGCTACCGTGCCGGCTGGACCTCTCGTTCCGCAGCTACTCATGCTAACCACGGGACCACGACGCTCTTGAGCTCATATTCTCCTTGATGTTGCCTATCTTGCACATGGACTACTCAGTTTGTATATTTTACTAATTTTTTTCATAGTTCCACACAACTTCTTCCTGTTTTCTCGATTGACATGTGTTCAGTTTTTCAAGGCCTATCCACTGTGCCAACTTATAACTAAATCTGAGTGGAGTGCGATGGGGATGTTCCCTTGTTAGACCGGCGATGTCTTTCAAGAGTGTCGCGGTGAGATCACATTTCATCCACCCTAACAAATCGGTGCACCATGTCAGTTAAATTCTTTTAAAACTGGTCTAAACATTGCTTAGAAATGTTTTTCCGGATTCTGTTTACGTCATTATTCAAGACATGTGGGACTACGCTGCCTGATACATAATTCTTCAGAGGACAGGCACTATACGCAGTCCTCTGCGATGCTTAATGGGTCAGCTATTCCGTACCCCTATAATCGCCGGTGGCCCAGCACCGCACGGCACACTTTCTCCATGTTTTCATCGCCGGTTACTGTTTCTGTATGTCCTTCACGTCTTTGATTGTAACGGTCCAGTATGTGGCAGCTGCAGGAAACAAGTAGTCTTGTATGTGTTCAGTAATATCGGAAGCGTTTCCGCTGGTGACAAATGTCAAAAACAGAACATCTTGTGATGACGAGGCATTCCAGTTTATGTATCTGATCGAAACATATAGGGGAGTTTTTCATTAAAAAATCCTTCAGTTTAGAGTCTACATTTTCTGTATTAAATGTGTGTACTATAAAATAAGATTAACGGTACTAACCACCCTAATCCTCCGACTTCTCGTAACGTTTCCCTATAAATTTCATTCTTCCTCTATTTCATATACATGCCAGCAATAATTAGATTAAAACCAGTCCCAAAGTCTCTCAGAATAGATGAACAAGGGCAATGAAACAGTGTTGTAATTGTAAAAACAACAATCTCTAAATGTGCCGTCTGATAAGTTCATGCAGTATTGTATAATGTTTCCGTTGCTCCGACACCACCTCATTTCGGTGACCCTGCTTACTGGAGTTACAACATCCATTATTTCAGAATTTTCGTTGGAAATACGCGTAGGATAGTGTATATGTTAGGAGTGTGTGTACTATTACTTGGAGTCACACAGAGTGGAGAATGCAAGAGAGATTTTCTAGGTCTACGCACAGTGCTGTCGGAGGAAATACGAAAGAA
The DNA here is from genome assembly GCF_023897955.1 of Schistocerca gregaria. NCBI lineage: Eukaryota > Metazoa > Arthropoda > Insecta > Orthoptera > Acrididae > Schistocerca > Schistocerca gregaria. Next base: position 495,585,465 of record NC_064921.1, on the reverse strand, counting down.
AAAGTTTGTTTCATTTAAGTCAAAAGTATAGTTAAGTGAGAAACTTTTCACGTTCAGGAGCCCCAGCAGGGCTTTCATAATGACTTTGTCAACTTCGCAACTCATGATTATTCATGTCAATAATCCAAATAACTAGCAGATGCGACTAACTGTGAACAGTTAACAGACATACAATATTTACATTCCACGAACGGGTTTAAAATAATCTTTTGTGGAATGGTCCTTATATTAAAATTCACAAATGGAAGGTTGTTTCTCATCGTTTACGTCGTGAGGAATAAAAAGTATCATTTTCGTACAAGACTCATACTAATGAGCTTATTGGTACCTATACATTAACAAATAATAGAACGAAGGAAGGTAGGTTGCGATGTACCAGTTCGTTTCGAACAGAGTCACTAAGCGTAAATTAACTGATATGGGAATATATGGAAAGAGGAGAATGGAAATGAGCGTATGGCGTTATTGGCCGGGAGGTCCCCCTTACGGGGTAGGTGCGGCCGCCTTGGTGCAGGTCCTATTACATGCGTCGCCACGTTGGGCGAACTGCGCGGCGGATGGGGATGAAATTATGATGAAGACAACACAACATCCAGTCCCTGAACGGAGAAAATCCCCGACCCAGCCGGGAATTTAACCCGGGCCCCTTAAGACGGCAGGCCGTCACGCTGACTATTCAGCTATCGGGGTGGACAGGAGAATGTAGTGACCTTATTGAAGGTAAAATCCTCTCGTTCGGTGTTAAAAATATGTGAAAAACGTGAAACTGTATGGAGACGAACAAGTGGCTAGTTAAAGTTCTGGGTCTGACCACTAGGTATTCTAAAATGATCATATGGCAAATTTGGTGTCGCATTGCTCGTAAAAGACAAGTACGTGGATTCGAATCCTGGTTTGACATAGAGTTTCTACTTCTCGAATTGAAAGGCGTCTTTTGCAATCACCATCCATGAAATTATTACTTATAAGGAGTAACCTGGCTTCATTTATTTCAGCAGATTGATTTTCTGTTCTTGCTTAATGTATAGTCATGCATGGGAGAAGGACTGTGTAGCAAAGCATCTATATCTATTTAATTTCCTTTTTTTATATGTGTATGCCCGTGGTCATTGCATTTTTGACTACTTTCTCTTAGAACTAATATCAGTAATAAGGGCCGAAGACTTCTGGCTTAATAAGTCGCCCTCGTTCTGCAAACGGCCTTGTCAAAGAGGGCGGAAGAGCGGACAGAGTTTCAGGAGGCTCTCTTGCACTTGAGTTGGGAAACTACCCGCAAAATGGGAAGAATCAGCAGTGATCAACGGCATAAGAATGCAGAGGACAGTGGAAACCACTACATTAGAGATACATTTGTATCCACAGGACGTGTGACCTGTAATTGAAAAATGTCATTGTGATTCTGTATTAGCCCTCCGTTCGAATCTCTGAGAGGGGATTGCCAAGAGGGAGATGACCATGAGAAAAAGATGGAATAATCGACGATGGGATGACATTCAACGAGTGAGAGTATGGGACGTCAGAAGTTTGAACGAAGCAGAAAAGCTTGAAAATCTGAAAAAATAAATGCAAAGGCTTAAATAGATAATGTGGGGGAGACTGTGATGTGAAATGGAAAGAAGCTAACTGTTTCTGTTCAGACGAATATAGGGTAATATCAACGGCAGTAGAAAATGGTATAACTGGAGTAGGATACGTTATGAATAAGAAGGTAGAGCCGAGAATGAGCTGTTGTGAACACTTCGATGATGGGGTTGTTCTCATCAGATTCGACAGCAAACAAACGCCGCCAGAAACAATTCAGGTATACATGTAAACATCACAAGCTTATGATGAAGAGATAGTGGAATTATATGAGGATGTGGATGGTGTAATTCAGTAAGTAAATGGAGTTGAAAATCTAATAAAGATGGGGGACTAGAATGCTGTTGTAGGGGAAGACGTAAAAGAAACGATTGTGGGAGAATATGGGCTTCGTATTTGGAATGAGACAGGAGAAAGTCTTACTGAGTTCTACAATACGTTTCATCTATTAATAGTGAATACTCTGTTCATGAATCACAAAAGAAGGAGGTATCTGTGGGAAAATCCCACTGACACGTGAGGTTTATAGCTCGATACAATAATTGACAGAGATTACGAAATTAGATATTGAACTGTAAGGCGTACCATGGAGCAGACACGGGCTCAATCACAATTTATTAATGATGAAGAGTGGACTGAAATTCAAGAGAATCTTCCGAAAGAGTAATTACGAAAGGAAGTGGGATACCGAAATACCGAGGAATGATGAGATGCGTTTGAAGCTCGCTAAGGATGTGTGTATTGCCGATACGAATACCAGAATAAACAGTTCAGTTGACGAGCAGTGGGCAGATAAACAAAGGTACAAGAAAGCTAACTGAGTAGAAACCTTGGGAAACAACTTCATTGATGGACGAAAGTAGTAAGTACAAAAGTGGTCAAGGAAAGACAGGAACGCAGCAATGTAAATCCCTTACGAGTGAATCAAATAGAAAGTACAGAGCAACCAAGACGAAATGGCTACGAGAAAGATGTGAGGTATTCGAAAAATGAATGTTGCTCGGAAGGACTGATGCAGTTAAGGTCAAAACACTCATCGATGAAATTAAAAGCAAGGGTGGCAACATTAAGAGTGCAAAGGGAATTCTACTGTTGAACTCAGAGGAGAGAGCAGATTATTGGAAAGAGCACATTGAAGGCTTCCATGAGGGGGTGCACTTGTCTCATAACGTGATAAAAGAAATTGGAGTCGCTAAGGAAGAGATGATCCAGTATTAGAGTCAGAATTTGAAAGCACTATGAAAGCCTTCAGATCAAATAAGGCAGAACGGATAGACAACATTACATCGGATTTACTGAAACCTCTGGAGCCTTGGCAGCCAAACGCCTATTCGAGTTCGTGCGTAAAACCTGTGAGACTGGCGATGTATCATCAGACTTTCGGAAAAATATCATCCACAGAAATCCGAAACTAGCGAAAACAGGTAAGTGTGAGAAATACCGTAAAGCTCATTCATCAAAGATGTTTATAAGAATAGTATGAAGAAGAATTGGAAACAAAATTGACGGTCTATTAGATTACGAACTGTTTGGGTTTAGGATAGCTAAAACATGAGAGACCGTTATGACGTTGTGTTGTATAATGGAAGCGAAACTGAAGAAAAATCAAGACACAAAATGTTTTTGGAAATTTGTGCTAAGGTTTTATGAGACCAAACTGCTGAGGTTATCGGTCCCTAAGCTTAAGCTCTACGTAATCTAACTTAAACCATCTTACGCTAAGGACAACACACACACCCATACCCGAGGGAGGACTCGAACCTCCGACGGGGGGACCGCGCAGACCGTTACAAGGCTTCCAAGACCACGCGGCTACGCCGTGGGGCCAAATCAAGACACATTCCTAAGATTTGTGGACCTAGAATGAGCGTTCGACAATGTAAAATTGAGCAAGACATTTGAAATTCTGAGCAAAATAGCAGTGAGGCATAGGGAAAAATGGGTTATATACAATAAGTACAAAAACTAAGTGGGAATAAGAAGACTGGAACACAAAGAATGAAATGCTCGGATTAAAAAGGGTGTAAAACTGGGATGCAGCCTTTCGTTCCTACTATTCAGTCTGTACATTGGAGCAGCTGTGACAGAAATAAAATGAAAGCTAATGGAGGGTTTTAAATTCTGGTGAAAGGGGAGGGAGACCCATTGTTAGTGCAATTGACTCCCCTACTTATCAAATATCTAGGTATCTAGCTACACTTCTACAACCATACATTCGTAAGATTGATTCTTATGTGAGGGATTCAAGTCATTTTATTGAGAAAATTGAAGGTCTAACCTTGGTTCCTGAAGACATTCTGATCAGTTTTGGAATTGTATCTCTGTGTACTACGATTCCGGCCAATGAAGTTATGGTTTACATAACGGAAGTTTTCCCTGAAGATTTGACCACTCTGTTTAGACACTGTCTCACATCTAGTCAGTTTCAGTGGGATGAGGAGTTTTATGAGCAAGTGGATGGTGTTGCCATGGGTAACCCGTTCAGCCATGCGATTGCCAATTTTTACATGTAGAAATTTGAACAATTAGCGTTGAATAAATCAAATCAGAAACCATGTTGTTGGTATCGTTACGTAGACGACACATTCGTGGTTTGGACACACGGTAAAAAAGCCTTAGACGAATTTTTGGATTATCTTAATAGCGTAAACCCTAAAATTCAGTTTACCATTCAATTGGAAAAAGATCAGGCCATTTCGTTTCTCGTTGTGTTAGTCATGAGGCAGACCGATGGCAGTCAAAAACATAAAGTGTTTCGGAAGTGCACACATACTGATAGATACTTACATCAGAACTCCAGTCATCACCCACAACAAAAAAGAGGTGTAATCAAAAGTTTAGCGTACAGTGCAAAACGAATTTGTACGCCGGATCATCTGGATACGGAACTGAATCATCTGAAATATGCCTTAGAAAAGAATGGGTACTCAAACACAGAAATTAATAGAGTTTTAAGACCTAATTACAGCAGGCCAAAGGACAAGGATGGTACACAGCAATGGAATAACACGGTGTCTTTACCTTTCATTAGTAAGGTTACAGATCGAATTGGCAAAATTTTGCTGAAACATAAAGTGAAACCGGTATTCAGACCTACCAGAAAAATAGGATAAGTACTTCTTTCTGTTAAAGAGAGAAGGCCACCATTATAATATTGCGGTGTGTATAAAATTCCGTGTACTTGTGGCAAGGACTATATTGGTACTACGAAAAGAAGTGTGAATACGAGGGTAAAGGAGCACAAAAGTCTTTACCGACTGGGAAAAATAGATAAATCGGCCGTTGCGGAACATGCACTTCAGTCAGGTGACAATGTAGTTAAGTTTTCTGAAACTACAGTTTTAAGTGCTACCACGAACTATTATGCACGACTGAATAGGGAGGCTATTGATATTTATAAACATGAAGATAATTTTAATAGAAAAGAAGAGGCCTTGAAAGTAAGCGAGATATGGACAGTGGCGTTACAGAATCGGTAAGTGATTTTTATCTATGACGGACTATTATCGATAGTTACATTTTATCTTTGACTAGTTTTCTCTCTGCTACTATATGCAAGCTAGACCACGCCCACTTTCCTCGGTATTTAGGCCGCTCTCCGACGCCCGACTCGTCAGTCGGCAGGACTCAGCTGGACCAGCCATACCTCTGAAGACGTCCAACATAGTATTGGAGGAAACGTTAGGAATAGAAGAATTCCCTGGACCACGGCCACATAACCCGGAAGAATTACCAACAACAGAATATTAATAGACAGTACACCGTAAAATGTCAAAACTAGTGAGAAGTTGCAAAAACGTGAATAGCGCGAAACTTAACAACCTAATAGATGATCACGAAGTGGACGAAGTTAAAGAATTATACTGCCTTTTAAGCAAAATAACTAATCAAGGACGAAGCAAAGAAGACATAAGAAGCAGCCTGGTAAAGGCAAAGAGCTAATTCCTGGCTAACAGACGTCTATTAGTGACAAACATTGGCCTTAGTTTAAGAAATTTCTATGACTGTACGTTTGGAGTACAGCATTGTATCGTAGTGAATCACGGAAGGCGTGAAAATCGGAACAGAAAAGATTCGAATCGTTTGAACTGTAATCCTGCAGAAGGATCTTGAAAGTCAGGTGAACTGATACGGTAAAGAACGAGGAGGTTATCTGCAGAATTACCGAAGATAGGAACAAATGGAAAATACTGACAGTAATAAAAGACTGGATAATAAGACAATTGTTAGGACATCATGGAATAACCCGCATGGTACTAGAGGGAGTTGTAGAGCGTAAAATCTGTAGGGGAAGAAGGAGACTGGAATACACCCAACAAATTATTCAGGACGTACGAAGCAAATGCTATTCTGAGATGGCGTGATTGAGGAGAGGAATACGTGGCAGGCTGCAAGAGACCAGTTAGAAGACTGATGACTCAAAGGAAAAAAAACAGCATCTTATGTTACGGAATCATAATTCACCGTGCTGTATGAATGTGTGGATAATTGGAAGTGGATGCGTGATTATAGAATCGGAATAGCTTTCTTCGTTCTCGTTATAGAGGTGTGGGAGCGGCCGTTAAGTTTAATTTTCACGCTGGCTTGTGGTGTTACTGGGTCGGTGACAACAGTTTCTCCGGTTCTTTTTAGAAAGTACTTCTTGCGGTTCGTCAGGCAGACCAACGTGCAAACTGTGTAAATTCCGAGCGAACTCTGTTCAAAGGCGAGGGGCTTGAATAAAAGGCGTTGGCGTTTTTAGCCTCCACTCCACAGGACAAAGGGCCTCGTGCTGCAGTGTCGTTTCTTGATAATTGCCTGTCTTGCGCACCCAGTCAGTAATGTTTCACCAGGTCACAGGGTCTGGAAAGTCTTAGAAATTTTTTGGGTTAGTGCGGTGATGAACATAAACCTTTTGGTTGGGATTCCGGTTAGTCTTTCGTTTCATCAGTAGTGAGTAAATTGAGATATCAAGGGAGTTACGTAGTTAACTTCTGCGTGTGTCAGTTTCATTAACTTCAGCCACGTTTTTCAAAGGACGATCTCATTTCATTACTCACCCACGTCAGGATTTTTCCATTGCGCTTTACAGAATTTGAGTAGAATGTATGGTCACAAGTCAGTTTTGATGGAAACAGCTTGATATTATTACTAATTATTAGGATTTACTTTTATGTAGTGAACTTACGTTCTGATGATTTCTTTCCCACCTGTAACGAGTGTTTGAGTTTCAGTGCTTACACAAGAGCATTCGCGTCCCATACTTATGACACAATGCTTCGCCGACAGATTTACGTCAAGAGAGATGTTAAGACCCCAACTCCTCAGAAGCTTTATTTTTAGGGTGACCTTGCTTTAGTGGAAGAATGCTAAAATTGAGGCGAGAGTACCATTCTGATAGTAAATGTTTTCATACATGAAATATAGATCGTTATTATTTTCATACTTTCCTCCCCTGTGCTTTCCACCACACCCTTACACCTGCTGTGTTTTTCTTTGGATTGTTCTCGAGACATTTTGATGCTACAAGTTAAATGAACCACCCAGCATAAAGCAGACCAGAAGATAGACAGATTTCAGAAAGCGGAAACAAGGAACTGCCTAAACATGGTAATATTACATTGAGACCAACCTAACTTAATAAACTCTAACCACCGACGATTTTCAGAGCTGTTGAAGTCCTCAAACTGACAAGCAGCAAGGTAAAGACACATCTGATAAGACTGGTTCACCAATATCCTATAAGGAGTCTAACGTGATTTCTTGACATGTCGGCTCAATTTCTACTCCACTTCTTGTCAGTGTAGTATACGACATCCTGCAAGATTCTCTGTAGGTAGACGTTAAGTGTCCCTGAATCTGCAGAAACTCAGCAACTTGTCTGCGCCACAGTCATAAAGCAGGAAATCATCATCGAGCTAATGTTGTGCATGGTTCATAAACGCCAACCAAATAATAGAGTGCATCGCAAAGCTAATGATGTGGTTCGCCATCCTGACATACATTTATTTCCATATTTCCAGAGCGTACGAACAGTGAGCAAGTAACATGATTAAATACAGCCTCATACCCATATTGTACCGCAGATCTCTGAGACGAGCGTGTCAAATATTTCAAGATCTTGAGATTACCCACGATATTATAAATTTAACACGAAGACGTGAAATTCCTAGCCCCAATGTTTGTTCTGTGTATTTGGTATCGATGCTCTTATTGTTGATGAATTGTTATAATACGTATAGGTTTTCTGTCACCCCCAGCAAAATCATACAGCTAGTGAGGCATCTAGTCACAAGGCATGAATTATGTCCAACTCACAGATTATCTGTTTTCGAACTTTAAGTTCTGTAACAGAGACAGGAAGGAATTTAACCTACTTTGTGACTTGAGAATCGATCACACTGTCTGTTGAAGTAAGGCTCTCGATCCTGGTGAGGAAAAACCCAGAACAGTCACCGTAGACCTGGCGCTCCTACAGTTGTGTCGATAACGTTATTTACGGCACAGATTAGACCCTAAACCGATCCCTTCGCAATTTCGTAAGCTTGTGCTCTGCTAGGTAAGTTACGCGAACTTCCTCAGAAAATCTTACCGTTATACTTCATTCGTGAAATTATAAATATTCCATCGTTTCAGTAGCTTGGAAACAAACATAATTTTTCTGTTTCAATTTAGTCACTGATCCAACACTGCTTCACGGCTTCTTACCAGGGAGGCGAGGGGGGGGATGAACACTTTCTTGAGCGACAATCTGTGCTACTCAAGAAGATAGTTCATTAGCTCTGGCACAATTACGATAATTGCTGGTCTAACTTCAATTTGTCGCTCAAGCGCATCCCAATCATTCACCAGAATTCAGACCAGAGAAACACGCTGCCTGAAAAGTTCGGCCGATGACTTTGTCACGTAGCATATCATCCACTAATTGCACTATATGCGGGCGAACATTTTGACCAACACAAAACGGAATATTATACCAATAAACCTTAGTTTCTGCATAGTATTTAGACGCATATGTGGACAAACGCTTTACTGCCCACACAATCAGTCCGCAACTGTAATAATGGAATATTTTTTGCATAAATGTAGAATTGTTTCTCGATTCATGACCTCTGCAGATGTAAACGGTCCTAAACCAAGTATCTATCCGCGGTTTTAGAAAAAAAAATTAAAAACTATTCATTTTTGTATTCAGCCATCTATAATCTTCCTCTATCCAAAGACATCGTTGTATTTGATGAGAAAATATCATGGAACCCGGTTTTGTAGCCAAGGTCACTAACATTCGCTTGTACAAGACAGTCAACTCTAGCCTGGGGAAACGTTTTCGTTACCTGTATTTGGCCAGCAATGGATGGAGAGAGGAGATGCCGTGAAATTACTGATCGTCACATGTGTGTCGAGTGTCCTGGGACCTCTCCACATATCCTCATGGATTGAGGTGATATTGCACTGTTGGTGAGTCGTCCATTGGGCGGAACGTGCATCCCGGTGGCCTTTTTGCTGCCATTTAAGACAACTGTACTACATTATCTGGTTTTACGCAGGCATTTCAGTAAACCAAGCTCCACACACAAACATGCTCAACGTACACAACATTCGCCCTGCGTCAAGGAAAGGTGCTACTGCGCGTGTATGAAGCAAATCTTTCCAACTAAACGGCTGAACGTACCCTCAGAAGCACGAAGCCAAATGTGCCGCACGACAGCAGCAGACGCTGATCAGCCAAAATATTATGACCACCTCGAAAAGTCTGAATGCCACCGTGACATGAACCAGGAAGGAAGTAAACAACCGGAGCAGAGTTGAAAAGGGGAAATCCGCTGACATGAGCGAATATGACAAACGGCAGATTAATGTCGGCGCTTGGGAACGAGCATCTGCTAAACGACCAACCTGATAGGCCGTTCGCGTGCTACTGTCGTGAGCTGCTATAGAAAATGGAGGACAGTGAAACCACGACAGATGACAAGGTGGTGGACGTCCAGGTCACATCACAGCACGTGGAGGTCGCAGGCTTGCCCCTCTGTAAAGCAGGACGTGGCAGATCTCACAAAAGGGTAGAGCGGTAGTTCAGGCACAAGTTTTTCAGAACGCACGGTTCAGCTCACATTACTGAACATGAGCCTCTGAAGTGGACAACCACTACATGTTCCATCCCAAATTACGACTGGTGTTGGTACAGAGTCATGGAGATTGGACCACGGATAAATGGAAACTTGCCACCTGGTTTCTTGTTATGCTGGGTCGGTGGTCGTGTCCACATACGCCGTTACACAGGGGAATGGCTTCCACCGCGTCACTAACAGAGCCCGGTGGGGGCAAATGGTTCTAATGGCTCTGAGCACTATGGAATTCAACTGCTGAGGTCATCAGTCCCCTAGAACTTAGAACTACTTAAACCTAACTAACCTAAGGACATCACACACATCCATGCCCTAGGCAGGATCCAAATCTGCGACCGTAGCGGTCGTGCGGTTCCAGACTGTAACGCCTAGAACCGCTTGGCCACTGCTGCCGCTTCCGGTGGGGGCAGTATTATGCTATAAAGTCATCCACAAGGGCTCCCATGGAACCTGCGGTAGTGACCCAAGACATCATGACTGTTGTGGTCTACCTACGGGCAACCTGCACCCCTTCACACTTTCTGATTTTCCACAATGGTGGTGACACCTTCAGCAGGTGGATTGAGGGGCATGATAGTGAATTAACGTTAATATCATGTTCACCAGATTCGCTGGATTTGAAACCAATGTAACACATCTGGGATACTATCGGGTGATCGCCCTGCTTTTACAAACTACCAGCATGTAATTTACGAGAACAGTCTGACCTGACAGATTTCTGATGCTATGTACCTCCGGAAGCCTGCCAAGGACTTGTCTAAGTCATGTCGCGCGGAATCGCTGCTGTATTACGTTCGGAAGGGAAACCAACACTCCATTAAGCAGTTGCCAATAAAGTTTGGTTCACCGGTGTACAATGCATACGTATACAGGGATCATCGTCACGGAAGTGATTTTGAGCAGTCTACATTAGTTTGCAGCCTTCTGTTGCTGTTCATTACTGCTTACTACACCTGAGCTGTGTTCTGTAGCCCCACGCGTTGTCTGAAAAAAAAAATCTTATATAGCCGAGGTCGCATAAATACCTCTTTATCCGAGCTCGGTTGTAGATAGTTTGTTATCAAATAAAACATATCGCTCTTTCTCATTCCCCAACACGAGAAACTTCAGTCAGATAACCATTACCTAACGGTGCAGCCAATCGTCAGCGGCTTTACCTCCATCTTCGTGTCAAGCGTGTGCTTCAATCAATTTTTAATATTGTCCTATCGGTGGAGCGATCTCCGGCTTCAGAAAACAGATACCATATCAAAATTATGTAACAGCACAATATCTAGTATAAAGAGTTTCTTACGGCACGAAGACTGTAAAATAGTTACATAGTGGACTTACGCTGCTACAAACGGTTGTTAGAAAAGTCTGACAAACATGCAAAACATAAAAACATAATCCGTATTTAGTTTCCTCAGCTTCTTCTTCTTCCTAGAATGACTGTTTCCTTCAGTATCCCTCAGTCTACCGTAGGTGGTCACTCCATCTTTTCCTTGGATGACCAGTTTCCTCAGCGAATAATTCGATCTTATTTCTCCCGTGTCGGCCTGGATCTAGGCAGCGATGAAAAACTAATCGCAGATTTCGCTATAGCGGCAATGTCACTGTTGATAAACCGTTTTGGAAACTGTATGAGAAAATGGCTTTTTTTTGGTACTTCGTACAGAAATAACTATTAAGCAGTGGAGCGGGGCTTTCGTTGAAGAAAACAGTTATAAGAAAACTTGGTAGTTGTGTGGTTAAGTTTATTGACACAGACATAAAAATTCAAGAATGTTTCTACAACTGAACTTTGAACCCAGAAATGGAAAAACTACAGCTTACCTTTTGCAAAAAGCTGTTATTGCCTAAATAGTAGACAAATAAGGTAGAGTCTCTGAGTTAGGATACCGTAACTTTAGTCTTGGTCAATAAGGTAGAGTTTAATGGAAGACTTCGTTGATATAGTTTGAGTAGTTGCCCTTCATTGACAACCGACATATTTAAGCTAATAACCGCGTGAAGATATCTTGATACTCTTCCGGTATTTATCGTTCATTTTATGTCAGAGTGGGGAGAGCTAAGTACTGCAGTATTTTTTTTAAATTAGTATTTATAAAGCAAGCCATCAGAGTCTGAATGTCACAAGCGTGACATTGTGATCAAAGTATAAAACAAGTGGACAAATATTCCGGAGATCCTCGAACCCGCGTTCAGCGTGGAACATAGTTCGTTTTCCTTCTCACTTTCTTGCACACAACGTCGATGTTGGTGCGAGGGTATGAGAATACTAATGTCGAACGAGATTCATAATACCATGTGGGTTGTGTGGACTTTGAATTACTTGTGCTCTGTTTAAACATTCAGTTTTGAAAAGACCCCGCGAACTTTTCAGTAAGAAATCAAAAACACGACATAAAAGTGAAAAGCCAATATGTTTCAGATTATGTATCAACATGAGATGTTACTTGTTTTAAGATTCACTGTTACAGGGACGGAATACATCGTGGTTGCCTTCACACATATTCTTTGTTAGTATAAACGATCATAAAAATCTATAGTAGCTAACTACAGATAAAATTACGCTCATTTTGTTTTTTTAACAAATGAAAGATTACTTTCTCTAGAATAAATGACTTTCGTGATAATATAATAGGTTCCACTTTATCGTATTTTCCTTCCAAACGTGCGTGTATCTAGTATGACACGCAATTTTCATACTATTTTTTCTTGCATGCGCAGAAAACAACGGGTCTAGATACCTGAAGAGTGGATATATAGATGTGTCAACTATCCTTATAGATCCATAACAAAAGTAATTTTTCCATTGGGTGCCCTTGAATTAAATGAGGAGCAGTTACATATCACCATAATATTTTGAAACAGACACTCGTTGTTATCCAAATAGCGTGGCGCACCAAAGGTTCTCTCAAAAACATTATGCACAATAGTTTCCAGTGAACAAATGAAAATCAAAGCGGTAATATCAGCTACAGACCAAACATCCAACTCTATCAAGTTAGTATACAATCAGTGAGGGCTGAAAAAGCTATTGTGTGACGGAGAGAGAACTATCTTTGCATATTTGACATTTAATGGCAATACGCTTTGCTGACATATAACACAGCGAACCAAATGTCCGTGTATGGCACAGCAAATTTTTCTGAAAGGAAAAGTTGAGTCTTTGAACACCATATTAAAGTAATCTTCATGTTGGATAGTTATTATGATATTTATAGGTTAAGATCCTATTGGCTAACAATATTTATCCTTACGGCGACAATGAAACTATAGTCACTGCCGTTACATTACACACTCGTTAACATCGGAAAGAGGGAAACATACGATTAGTCTTTTAGTGTACATTCCCTATTGGAAACTCCAAAGCTTGCCGTGTTTCGAATAATTTATTGCCTCTATAGCAAGACTGTTACTACTGCACCCGATAGCAAAACTGATAGGCGGTACGTAAAATGTCAGCTTTCTGTTGCGAGCCAGTCTGCAGTTTTCAGAGTACTGCGGCTTTTACAGAGAGTAATGCTATGTGTACTTGAATTAAAGTAATATTTATTGGAAATTTGTATTACTCGACTTTTCATTTTTCCTCTCCATTAGAATGAATAATAAAGTAGATGCCATCTGTACACAAAACGCTGCTGTTGAAATTCCTAATGCACTGTCGCATGCCACAAGAGTGATTCACAAAACCACGAAGTGAACAATGTGTTCAGAAGGGAAAACAAAGAGCAACATGATTCGTCATCGGTTTGTTTACTCCGCACGAGAGCGCCACAGGAATTGCCAACACATTCCAGAGGTAGACGTTATAAGAAAGGCGCTGTGCCTTATTAGAAAAATTCCGAGTCCCACGCTCAAATGGAAGTCAAATACGAATTGCTTCTTTAAATTTCTTCCGTAATACATTTCGCATAACGACCATGCTGGCAGAATTAGAGGAACTTGGGTACATACGGAGAAGTGCAAACAATCCTCAGTTCTGCGTGCCATTCACGAATGCAATAGTTACGGAGAAGGGGGGGGGCAGAAATGATCCTGGTACGCTGTGTATCCTCCTCCTTTTGCACTAAGGTATCTTGCGGAGTAAAAGTGCAGATAAGAAAAGCATGTGCAAATGTCCTCAGCAGTAAAGGAAAAGGACACTGCCTGATGCAAAAAGAATGTCAGTGCAGAAGGGGACAGAAATAGGAGCCAGTCATTTGTGTGCGAAATTGGTATGAGCACTTTTCTAGTTTTCTGTCGTATATAAATACCACGAAGGCACGACTAGATGCTGAAGATCAGGCAACACTGCTCTCTGCAAACCATGCGCTCGACATGAGAGGAAATGACCAATGGCATCGAGATGCTATGACAATAATAATAAACAATTGAACTGCTTGTTTTAATGAAGAGCTTATGAATGCTATATCGGCGCCTGTGCGCGTTGGTGTCGCACATGAATAGCGAGCACTGCATGCAGGCTTGCACACACACACACACACACACACACACACACACACACACACACACACAGAGTCAATTTTTACAGTTAGAAATGGGAATCCTAGAAACGGAATCGGATAGCAATTATTGCCTTCGGTGTAGCTACTCTTTTACAGTAATAGTTCTTTATTATCTACGACAAATAGCAATGGATAAAATTAAATTGTCACAGTTGGTTGCACTCACATTCGCTGCTGCAGCCTCGTGATTGGACTGCGGTCCTGATCACGTAAAAACTGAACCACATATACAAAGTGAGATTTTTGGTTGCGTGTCAAACTTCGTTATTGAAAATGCTGCAGCTTTCACAGACGTAAAACCAAATGATCAGTTAACATCAAAGTGTTAGTAACAAGTAGTTACATCTTTGGTACGGATGAAAACCTATAGATGAGTTCAGTGGACATGCAGAACTAGCTGCACCACCATTGCTGATGAACAAGGGAAAATTGCTTCCCCAGCTAATAATCTGATGTGATTACAACCAGGTAATCACTGATGTTTCTGACACGGGCCAGCGCCAAAATATTGTAGAGCACCAGCAAGATCAATGTACCCAAACTAAACTCCTAGTTGAGATGTCAGCCCCTGACATTCTTACCGATGGCATCAAGTGAGTGGAACAGTGATGACGGATAGATAAGTAAAAGCGTGATGGGGAAAGAATAATCGAGTGCAGGAGAAAGCTGAAGGCCGCGGCAGAGCCGCCAGCTCGTACGTACCGGTGGTGGCGAGCTGTGACGGCGGAGTCTGACGGGCGCGAAGCGGGACGCGTCGTGACGAGCGGGTAGCGGCGTGGCGAGGGGTCGGTCTGCCGCGTGCTCGCGTTGGCTTCGGCGCGGCGCGGCGGGCGACGCCTGACTGACGGGACTGGAGCGCCGCTGGAGCTGGAAGCTGTGCCTCGGGGCGGCGCGGCGGCGCGGCGCTACTGCTCATGCGCCAACACGTGCCCCAGGCCGCCTGCGCACTATCTATCGCTCCTTAAAGGGGATTTTCTTCGCGACGGCTGCGTCTTAGCGGGCGCGCAGTGTCGCCGTGGCCGTGCCGAAAGAGGAACGGCCACTCCGCGCCCACACACACAAGAGCACACACACACGTGGCCCTCCCTTCCGGGCGCAGAACAAAGATCTATCGCATATACCGTCCACCAGTTCAGCCCCCAAGGGATTTATTCCAGCTTTTATTTCTGCTGGCTTTCTTCCCGCCTGCCTTTTTCGAATAAGCGCTATGTTTCAGTCGAGTCAGGTACGGAACATTAAACAGTGCGGTCACCGACCAAATACATTCGTTGTTTCCTCTACGGTCGTTCTGGCTTCCGCTCGTGTTGCTTCTTCGAGACTATCACTTTCCTACCGTATCTGCTGTTCCGGTGGTTCTTCGGTGCAGTATCGCAGGAAGGAAAAGAAAATTGGGGTTCAAGCTCTGGTCGACGGCGAGACCGTTAGAAGAGGAGCACAGACTGGAACCGGGCGTGGAAGGCAATTGAATATGCCATCTTCCATGGAATCGTTGCGATCTTCATATAAAGTTCCAGAAAGAAACCATGTAATACCTAAGGATGAATGATAATAATGCTTCTTTCAGTCAACTGCTCACATTAATTCTACAAAGAATTGTTGTGAATCAGTATTTCACTAGGGACCAACCTTAGCTTCACACAGATGACACTAAGTATCTACAGCTGGTTGATTTGTCTGGCATAGTGGTAATAAAGTGTGTATAGAAGCCTTCCTCGTTAATTAGCCTGTCTATTAGTGAAAACCCCGTAAAAGGTCATAAGATTACCCGTCCTATACATAAAGAAAAAAAGTGTTCTGGGAAAATCAGGAATACAGAAATACAAGTCGCTGACGAATGAAATAAATAGGAAGTGCGGGAAAGCTAAGACAAAATGGCTGCAGGAAAAATGTGAAGACATCGAAAAGGAAATGATTGTCGGAAGGACAGACCCAGCATACAGAATAGTCAAAACAGCCTTCAGTGACATTAAAAGCAAGGTTAATTACAGTGCAACGGGAATTCCACTGTTAAATGAAAAGGAGAGAGCGGATAGGTGGAAACAATACCTTGAAAGCCTCTGTGAGGGGGAAGATTTGTCTGAGTTGATAGAAGAAGAAACAGGAGTCTATTGAGATAGGGGATCGAGTATTAGAATCAGAATTTAAAAGAGCTTTGGAGGACTTAGATCAAATAAGGCAGACGGGATAGATAATATTCCATCAGAATTTCCAAAATTATTGGGCGAAGTGGCAGCAAAATGACTGTTCACGCTGGAGTGTAGAATGTATGAGTCTAGCTACATACCATCTGATTTCCGGAAAAGCATTATCCACACAATTCCGAAGACGGCAAGAGCTGACAAGGGCGAAAGCTATCGCACAATCCGCTTCACAGCACATGCATCCAAGTTGCTCACAAGAATAATATACACAAGAATGGAAAAGAAAATTTGGGTTGCGCTAGATGACGATCAGTTTGGCTTTAAGAAAGGTAGAGGCACGCGAGAGGCAATTCTGACATTGCAGTTAATAATGGAAGCAAGACTAAAGAAAAAGCAAGAAACGTTCATAGGATTTGTCGACCTGGAAAAAGCGATCGACAATGTAAAACAGCGCAAGATGTTCGAAATTCTGAAAGAAGTATGGGTAAGCTAGAGGGAGAGACGGGTCACATTCAATATGTACAACAGCCAAGAGGGAATAATAAGAATGGACGACCAAGAAGGAAGTGCTCTTTTTAAAAAGGGTGTAAGACAAGAATTTAGCCTTTCACCCCTACTGTTCAGTATGTACATCGAGGAAGCAGTGATGGAAATAAAAGAATGGTTCAGGAGTGGAATTAAAATTCAAGGTGAAAGGATATCAATGATACGATACGCAGATGACATTTCTACGCTGAGTGAAAGTGAAGAAGAATTACATGATCTGCTGAGTGGAATGAACAGTCTAATGAGTACAGAGTATGGACTGAGAGTAAATCAAAGAATGACGAAGTTAATGAGAAGCAGTAGAAATTAGAATAGCGAGAAACTTAACATCACGATGGATGGTCACGAAGCAGATGAAATTAAGGAATTCTGCTACCTAAGCAGCAAAATAACCAATGACGGTCGGTGAAAGGAGGACATAAAAAGCCGACTATCAATGACAAAAAGGGGATTCCCGGTCAAGAGAAGTCTACTAATATCAAGTATCGGCCTTAATTTGAGGGAGAATTTCTGAGAGTATACGTCTGGAGTACAGCATTGTAGTGAAACATGGACTGTGAGAAAACCGGAACAGAAGAGAAGCATTTGAGATGTGGTCCTACAGACGAATGTTGAAAATTAGATGGACTGATGAGGTAAGGAATAAGGAGATTCTGTGCAGAATCGCAGAGGAAAAGAATATGTGGAAAACACTGATAAGGAGAAGGGACAGGATGACAGGACATCTGTTGAGACATGAGGAAGTGACTTCCATGGTACTAGAGTGAGCTGTAGAGGGCAAAAACTGGAGAGGAAGACTGAGGACGTAGGTTGCAAGTGCTACTCTGACATGAAGAGGTTAGCACAGGAGAGGAATTCGTGGCGAGCTGCTTCAAACCAGTCAGAAACGTGACGAAAAAAACAAAAAAAAAAAGGTTTGAAAGACTTTACGATATGAATAGATACAGAATATATATACAGATCTATACATTCTGTTGAAACTTCTTGCTAAGTGGAGTTGTGGCGCTTCTTTACTGCCTTTCTCGCCAGATACCATCCCCCTGTAGCTGACAGGCCCCTACTGCCCATCACTTACATTGTCACGTTAAAGTCAAGTAAATACGGCTCGCAGAAAACAATACATACGCTATACACTCATCATTACCAGGATTGTAAATTATCTACAGAAACCTTCCTCCTTAGTCAGTCTATTAATGAAAACAGTACCAAAATCTCTACAGTAGTTCCTGAAATTAGCCTTGAAGCGCAGAGAGAAAAACGTGGCGGGGGCATTAATTTATAAAATGTGTAGATAAAGACTTTTTGCTCACATACTCCGCCTTGCTTTCCGCATCTGTTTGTCCCTCCCGCCCGTCCCCACCCCTCCACCCCCCATTCCAGATCCTCTCCCATCTCACCAATTCCTACCCCTACACATCTACATCGGAAACTTCCGCCTATCTTACGCTATCTGCATCTACAAACGTACAGCGCAAGCCAACGTACATTACATACATAAGGGTACCACGTACCGTTACTAGTCTTCCTTTCGTGTTCCACTCGCAATTGTTTCTTATTTTTCTGGTCTTTACTCGCGACAGTAGAATAGTTCTTCAATCAGCCTAAAATGCCAGTTCTCTGAAGAGAGCCTCGCGAAAAGAGCGTTCTTCCCAGTACGGATTCTCATATGAGCCAAAGAATCATTCAGTAATATCTGCGTGCTGATGCAACCCACCGGTAACAAATCTAGCAGTACGCCTCTGGATGGCTTCGACGTCTTCCTTTAACCAGAATTGTTGTGGATCCGCAAACTACACTCATGCTCATAAATTAAGGATAATGCTGATACATGGTGATTCAACAGTCTGGTGAGCTGTTTGCGGGTTTATTAAATCACCTCGGGGTATGACGATGCGGTGCATTTGAGCTGCGGTCGTCGCACGGTGGTGCTGGCAGCAGTTCACATACGCTGAAGTGTGTTGGTGCATGTCAGAGTACGGTGCAGTGAATAAGTGTGCAGACGTTTTCAGACGTGCTAATGGTGTCTGTGTGTTTAAAATGGCTCAAAGAACACATATTGATGACGTTATGTGGGATAGAATACTAGGGCGACTGGAGGTTGGTCAAACACAGCAGGTCGTAGCACGGGCACTCCGTGTGCCACAAAGTGTGTTGTCAAGATTATGGCAACGATTCCAGCACGCAGGAAACGTTTTCAGGCGTTACAGTACTGGACGTCCACAGTGTACAACACCACAAAAAGACCGATATCTCACCACCAGTGCCCGCGGACGGCCGCGGAATACTGCAGGTAGCCTTGCTCGGGACAATTCCGCAGCCACTGGAAAATTTGTCTCCAGGAATACAGTCTACAGACGACTGAACATACATGATTTATTGACCCAGAGACCTGCAAGATGCATTCCACTGACCCCTGGTCACAGGAGAGCCCAAAGAGCTTGGTGTCAAGAACACAGTATCTGGTCATTGGACCAGTGGTCCCATGTTACGTTCACGGACGAGTCCAGGTATAGTCTGAACAGTGATTCTCGCAAGGTATTCATCTGGAGTGAACCAGGAATCAGATACCAACCCCTTCATTTCCTTGAAAGGGACCTGTATGGAGGTTGTGGTTTGATGGTGTGGGGTGGGATTATGATGGGTGCAAGTACACTCCTGCATGTCTTTGACAGAGGAACTGTAACAGGTCAGGTGTATCAGGACGTCACTTTGCACCAGTATTTCCACCTTTTCAGGGGTGCAGTGGGTCCCTCCGTCCTCCTGATGGATGATAACGCACGGCCCCACCAAGCTGCCACCGTGGAGGAGTGCCTTGAAACAGAAGATATCAGGTGAATGGAGTGGTCTGCCTTTTCTCCAGACCTAAACCCCATTGAGCACATCTGGGATGCTTTCGATCGACGTATCGCTGCACGTCTTCCAACCACTACGACACTTCAGGAGCTCCGACAGGTAGTGGTGAGGGAATGGTAGGCTTTACCCCAGCAGCTGCTCGCCACCTGATCCAGAGCATGCCAACTCCTTGTGCAGCCTGTGTACGTGTGCATGATGATCATATCCCATATTGATGTCGGGATACATGCACAGGAAAGAATGGCGTTTTGTTCACTTACAGATCTGTGTCGTTTGTGTTCTCTATGTGCCTCAGCTATTAGCGCCAGTTTCCTGTAGTGCCACGTTGTGTGGCACCACATTCTGCAGTTATCCTTAATTTATGAGCACGAGTATTCCAGTAACACCAGTCCTTCCTTCTGATAACCGACTCTGGTATGCTGCCGCGCCTTCACATACACATCCCACCGTCAGTACATCTACACACACTCTACATCCTATCCCAATGCCACTTCAATCGACTCCCACTTCCATACAATGAAATCCGGCTCAATATTTATCCGTCCTGCCGACTATAATTTCCCACCTCTCCCACTCCACTTCAGGGTCGCTGCCCCTCCTTCTCCCTCTCCGTCTCCATCTCTGCCCATTCCTTCCCCCTCTCGAAACAACAGCCGTCCGCACCCACCAAACTTCTCCTCCGTACCCGCATTCCCACTATCCACACTAACACCTACCATCATTTGCGTGTATGCCAGCCAACAGCCTATATGTTCACACCAAAACCCTTACATCCTCCCCGCCAATAACAGCCATTATCTTCCTGTCTCCACAGCCACTTTTCCCCTGCGCACGTCCTTCAGCATTTAGTAAATGCCCAGTGCCCCTTTAAAGGTACGTCGCTGTTCCTTCTTAATATGTTTTAATAACCTACTTCTTTTTCTTTTCAATTACCATTTCTTTATTTCAGTTTCCAAGAAACAAAGAAAAACAAGTACCTGCTGTCTGTTTATATTGACCTCACCAGAGCTTAAGTCTTCGTCCTGCTCCCACTATTAGTGCATTTGGCAGATGAAGAACCTTGACATGCCTATCATGTTTATCCGCAATTTATGTTACTTACTAAGCAACAGAACGTTAATTATAGGACAAAATGAGGGATACGCAGGGCCCTTACACTAGCAAAGGTTTGCCTCAGAGTAGGAGCTTACTGCCGCTATTTTTCAATCATTACATTGCGAATCTATATTCACTTCTTCCACATAACGTCAAAACGATACAATCAGCAGACGACTTCTCCTTCTGTATAACAAGTTGAGCCCCAAGGAATGTTATCTTTCAGATGTCTCTCGCTACTGAAAAATTTCAGGGTTTTTTCATCGCAATTCTTCACAAATGTCGCCAGCCAAATCGACGGCTTGCACTCACACGCGCAAGCTCCAATAACGATGCTACTGTGCCCTTTAAGTACACCTGTCGAATAAGCTGTCAAGTACCTTATCCTCTATATCGACCGGAAGCTTCCTTGCTCCACGCGCGTGGAGCATATCCTACATAAAAATGAAAAGGAAAATTAATATTGTGCATTCATTTATGCGGGGATTGTGGCGTGCCAGCCCAAGACTGACTCTGTATCGTTCGCTAGTCCACCCTATACTGGCTACGGTTGTCTTTTCTAAGGTTTTGCAGCTGATAACGCCCTACAAACCTTCGACGGATGCCAGTATAAAGACATCAGCTACTGCTCAGCTACTCTGCGATCACCCTTTATGAATGCTCTTCTTATCGAAGCTAATGAGCCTCCACTCGAACTCAGAAAACAATGCATTGGGTCTGAGTACCTGCTAAAATATGCACAATTTGGACAAGATCCTTTATTTTCGATGATTCGGATGTCGGGCAGAGAAATGCTGTAGTAATAGATACTGGTTTGTAAAGAAAGTTCCGTTAATAGTATATGTTTTATTATATTTCGCCACTGTGTCACAAAATCGCAATAGTTCCGCACTTTCCATGTTTCATGACAGATTACAAAAACACAATAACAGATTTAGACATTCTAACAGATACACTAGACTTGGAATCTAGTCGAAAGTGCGTTTGCCTAGAGCCTGTCGTCTGGTAGATCAGTAGCTGGTGCAAGTTCTTTTAGATGTTGCCATTTGGGTGAAGAGGACGAAACGGGATCAATGTAACACAGAACCAGCCCCGAGCGGAGGAAACCTCCGATCCGGTCGGGAATCGAACCCCGTCCCTCGCCTAGTATTCTGATGTGCTGATCACTCAGCTCTGGAGGCTTACATGGAATTTAACATGTGCTCAGAACTGCTAAAAGACTTTTAAAGTATTTACGAACATGCGCACCGTCTTTACACAGTCGGGTCACGTACTACAGATTGAGGTGGAAGCGCATATTATGACGAACAAAAACACCGCAGTGCCCAAGTCCAGCTCCATATAGAGGCACTGGTGCTTACGGCGGAGCTCACCGCAATACCAGACGGCGAAAAATATGCTGACCGCTTAGATACAACCATTATTACGACGGAGCCGCGATCAGCATTGCTGGTCATACTAAATCATGTCGTCAATAATACAAACAGTTATTTGGTGTATCAGAAAATATACTGTATTAGAGCTCTATAGCTTCCAATAAGAATATCAGAATGCATCATGGTATTAGAGGCAATGAAATTGTCGACATTCTCGTTAAGAGTGCCGTGTAACACGGGGCAAAGGCTTACGGACACGTTCCTTCACAGACCTACTACAAGACTTACTGCAGAACCTTGTGCAACAATAAGTTTCTCCTGTTGTACCAACGAAGAGGAAGGCATTATGCAACTGTAACTATCACATATCCCTCCACGAACTTGATATTTCCTTGGTATGTACTACAGAAATGTTTTCTGGTTACCGTGTTCCACCTCCGTTTTAACCATGAACGGTTCCAACTGCACATGTATCGGCACAGCTGACTGATTCACCCTTATGTGATTACGGCACGGAGGAGGACATCGACCACAACATTTTCGGCTGGCCACTGCGATACCACGTGACAAATGAATTACTGCAATGCTTGGTGCTTAGTGAAGAACAGCTTCCTACCAGTGTGATGTCTGTACTCAAAGTGCATGACGTATCATTGTACAGACATATATATCACTTTACAGGAGCTGAACGTATCATGGGGTAACTGTTCTGTGTAAAACAATTTAAATGTTCTATACTACTCTTGGGTATACGAATGAATGTGTGAATGTGGTTGCACATACCTTTTAAACTGTAGTACATCAAGCATTGGTGGCTGACTGGATAATGTCCTTTTCAAGTTACGCATCGTTAAATCTTGTAGCCATGTCTTTATTTACACTGAAGCGCCAAATAAACTGGTATAGGCATGCGTATTCAAATAAAGAGATACGTTAACAGGCTAAAGACGGCGCTGCGGTCGACAATGCCTATACAAGGTGGAGAAAAATTATGTCACGAAATTTTAACCCTGGATAGCTGATGCCAGTAGGAACCAGAATTACTGTTATTGTATAGGTCGACAACGCACCATTTTTGAACTACGGAAAATTGGCGCGACGCGCTCCGATTGGCCTTGGGATTGCCCTGTTTCCGTTCGTCGGTTGACGTGCAGCGCTATGGTTGTCGGCTCACACATACAGACGTCCCTCGCCCCGCCCCGTCACCGCCCCAGCGTGATACGCACACGTGTCGAATAGGTATTGCTGTTTGACTCCGCCTCACGTCAGAGGCATTCGTACGTAAGCTTCGCTTCGGAGCACACACACATCACCTACGATTTAGTCATATAGTAAGCGTGGTGGCGCAGTATTCGTTTGAAGAACAACGAGATATGGTTGTGTTGGGGACCCCGGCGGACTCGCCCCCAAGCCGCCAGAGTGGAAGGCTGGCGTGCTACCGCCGAGGGTGTTGGCCGCCTTGGATACATCGCGATCTCCGGCAGCAAAGCATTTGCGGTCATGTGTTGCCCAGAGCATCCGGCAACAGAGCAACTCCGCGTCCAATGGTGTCAACATTTCTGTAATTTAAAAATTGTGCGTTGACGACCTACACAACATAAGTAATTTCGATTCCTTCTGGCATTAGCTATCCAGGGTTACAATTTCGTGACACAATTTCTCTCCACCCTATATAAGATAACAAGTGTCTGGCGCGGTTGTCAGATCGCTTACTGCTGCTACAAGGGCAACTTATCAAGATTTAAGTGAGTTTGAACGTGGTGCTATACTCGGCGCACGAGCGATGGGACACAGCATCTCCGAGGTAGCGATGAAGTGAGGATTTTCCTATAAGACCTTTTCACGAGTGTGCCATGAATATCAGGAATCCGCTAAAGAAGCTTTACGCCTCTCCTGGGCCCGTCAACACTGGGCCCAACAATGGGCCTGTTGATGAGTGGAAACATGTTGCCTGGTCCGACGTATCTCGTTTCAAACTGTATCGATCGGATGGACGTATACGGGCATGGAGACAACCTCATGAATCCATAATACCTGCATGTCAGCAGCAGATTTTTCAAGCTAGTGGAGGCTCTGTAATGGTGTGGGGAGTGTGAAGTTGGAATGATATGGGACCCCTGGCACGTGTGACATGTATGTAAGGTGACATGAATGTAACCATCCTGTCTGATCACCTGCATCCATTCATGTCCATTTTGCTTTCCGACGGAATTGCGCAATTCCAGCAGGACAATGCGACTTCCCACACGTCCAGAAATGCTACAGAGTGGCTTCAGGAACACTCTTCTGAGTATAAACACCTCCGCTGGCCACCAAAGTCTGAGCATTCGGGAGGGCGACGGTTCAATCCCGCGTCCGGCCATCCTGATTTAGGTTTGCCGTGATTTCCCTAAATCACTCCAGGCAAATGCCGGGATAGTTCCTCTGAAAGGGGACGGCCGACTTCCTTCCCCATCCTTCCCTAATCCGATGAGATCTATGACCACGCTGTCTGGTCTCCTTCCCCAAACAACCAACCAACCACCCATCTCCAGACCTGAACATTATTGAGCATATCTGGGATGTCTTGCAACGTGCTGTTCAGAAGAGATCTCGACCTCCGCGTGCTTTTCTGCATTCATGGGCACCCCTGAAAGATTCATGGTGTCACTTCTCTCCAGAACTACTTCAGACAATATTCGAGTCCACGCCACGTTGTGTTGCGGTAGTTCTACGTGCTCGCGGTGGTCCTACACGCTATTAAGCAGGTTTACCAGTTTCTTTGTCTCTTCAGTGTATATCGTAATTCTTTTGGCTGAAGAATGGGGTATTGTATGGCTGAAAGGCGTAGCATTCATAGCCTGCCGGAGAGGTGGGGGAACGTGCTCGTGGTGGTCCTACACGCTATTAAGCAGGTGTACCAGTTTCTTTGTCTCTTCAGTGTATATCGTAATTCTTTTGGCTGAAGAATGGGGTATTGTATGGCTGGAAGGCGTGGCATTCATAGCCTACCGGAGAGGTGGGGGAAATGTATCAATATCAATGGAGATTATTTTGAATAAAATATTGTTTATCAGTTATAAACAACAGACGTTAATTATTGTCATCATGTTCCGGTTCTACTACACCTGGTAAACGACAGTTTAGTTGTGATGTGTTACAACAGATAAAGGAATCTGTAACCACTGACGACAATGCCAGAAGTTACTCCAAAATCGTAACACATCACACCCATATGTCGTACTAACACATGTGAATCCACCTGATGATGGAGGTTTATGCCTTCTGAACGCATCGTGGATGTAAATAAACAGTAACTAATAGCAGTAAACTTGCTGTTTCGTTTGATATCAATAACAATCACAGTAAAGCCTAACCTAGTCTGTTCGCATTTAAAAAACTGCTTACAATTGTCGATAGCTCCTCAGAAGCGACACATTTTTTGGGAGGCTGTACTGAGCAACGCCACTGAACAGTGTATGACTGAAAACAAGTGATTTTTAGCGATGACTCATGCTGTGGCAATCCCATGGAAGTGTTTGTGTTTGGCGAATACCTGGAGAATTTTACCTGCCATGAAGTGTCGTTCCTATAGGGACCTGGAGAGGAGGTGGTCGTGTTACAGTGCGCGGTTCTTTTTAGTGGTTGTGCTGTGGTCCCTTTATTGCACTTAAGAAAATGTTAAACGTTGAAGGATATGAACGAATTTTACAGCGTAGCGTACAGCGTTCTCTCATAAACCAGCATCTGTAGGCAATGGTTTTTGGACAATAACATTCGTGATATAGAGTGATCTGCCCAGAGTCCTGAGCTGATCCCAATGCAACACCTTTGGGTTGTGTGAGGACATTGACTTCGCTCCAGACCAAAGCCTCCACTATCGTTTCTGGTTTCGGCTATTGAGACAGAATGGGCTACCTTTCTCAGACAGAACATCAGATAGCTTATTCAAAGTGCGACAGCTGAGTTGTTTAAGCCATCATAAAGGCGAAGGGTTGAAATGTACCATATTAATGTCCAGTAATAGATATCCACATACTTTTGATCAGGTATTGTACGTCTACAGCAGCGAGACGGTCCTTAAGTCTTCTAATAAATGCGGCCATGTGCTTCATCAGGTATTGTACGTCTGTAGCTGCGAGACGATCCCTACGTCTTCTAATGAATTTGTTCATGTACTGTGGTCCTGTACAGTAATGAGAGATGACGGATAAGATTAGACGGAATTACGACATTCTAACTGCATTAATATCAATAAAATTTACTTACGACAGCATTCCCATTCTTTGTTTCTAATCGGAATGGTACTTGTAACACGATCAAATATTCTTACTAGTCTAAGAAGCGTCTGTCACATTTCAATTTTTCTCGCTCGTCCTATTCATCTACATCAGACAGGGAACATGAAGGCCTACTGCTACACTCCACAACTGTGGCGGCAGTAATCTGAGCGGTAGTTTCAGTGAGGTAGCATAGGCAGTGTTATCTAATGTTCGGTATCTATGCCTTTTATAACTGTTATGGTACGAGAACTGTATACAGGGCGTATCAAAAAGAATCATCCAATTTGGCAAGTCTATATTTCTGAAACGAATAAAAATATGCAATGAATTTGGTTATTTGATGAACAGGAAAGTCAAAAAGTTTTTTTCATACCTTTCCATATGCCCCCTTGAGATACACGACATATGTGAATGCGGTACTCAAACTGTTCCCGCGTTGCAGAGACATGTCTTGAGATGCAGCCTGCACAGCTGTTGTTATGCGATGTCTCAATTCATCGTTTGTTGTTGGTAACGGAGGCACTTGAGCAGAGTCTTTTATAAAACCCCACAAGTAATAATCACACAGTCAGGTCCGGTGACCTTGGAGGCCAGTAAGGTACAGATGAATCATTTGGTCCAGTGCGAGTGATCCATCGTTCAGTAATTCTTTGCTTTAAAAATTCCAGCACTTCCAGTGCATGGCGGTGGTCCATCCTGTTGGCAAATGAAGTCGTTCGAATCAGTCTCCAACTATGGAGAAAGGAAGTTCTCAAGCATATCTAAATATGTGCATCCTGTAACAATATTCGTGAGAATACAGTTACTGGATGGACCTTTTCTCGCGAAACTGCACAAAACTATTGCATTTTGGAGAGTCCGTCTCGTGTTGTACAACTTCATTTGCTTGTTCCGTTCTCCATATTCTCATATTATAACGGTTTACCTTTCCTTTTAAATGGAATGTTGCCTCGTCACTAAACACTAAGCGTGGAAGAAATTTGTCGTCTCACCAAGAACGCAATTATATAATTCCACACGTTGTTGTTTATCACCGTCACGAAGAGCTTGCAGTAGCTGAATTTTGATTTGTTTCATGTGTATACGTAGACGCAACACACGCAAGATGGACACCGGTGCCATGTTGAGCTGTCGAGTTGCACGGTGAACGGATCTCTGCGGATGTCTTGTGAAACTACGGTGGATGCGTTCGATGTCTGTATCGGACACTCGGGGACGACCAGGCGGTTTGCCTTTACACGAACAACCTGTTTCTTGGAATTATTCATGAATTATTATTGTTATCGTTTAATGCTCTATGCTGTACTGCTGTAGTATGAAAGTCACGCTGAACAGTTATTACTGCCACGCACAGCCCAAAACGTAGAACACAAATCAATTTCTGTTGTCCCTACGCCATTTTTAGTAGAACTGAAGTGGGCGGACACTGCTGCTACTTATCGGGAACATGTACAACTCGAGAGTTTGCTCTTTCCAACAGTATGTTGTTCACGCACATATCTCAAATAACATAATAGTTACGACTTTTTTAGATCGGATTATTCTTCTTGATACACTTGTATTTAATTGGCAGATGCACATAAGGGTGTACCCGTGGTCTAGGGGTAGCGTGTTTGATTCATAATCAAAACGTCTTCGGTCCCGGGTTCGATCCCCGCCACTGCCTGAATTTTGATAATAGACAGCATTGGCGGCCGAAGACTTCCGGCATAAGAAGTCAGCCTCATTCTGCCAACGGCCTTGTTAAAGAGGGCGAAGGAGCGGATAGAGGTTCAGGGCACTCTCTTGTCCTAGGGGTGGGAAATTGCCCCTAAAGGCGGAAGAATCAGCAATGATCAACGACATGAGGACGCACAAGGCAATGGGAACCACTGCATTAAAGACACGTAACGTGTATCCGTAGGACATGTGGCCTGTAGTTGAAGAAGTGTCATGATGATCTCTCCACTTGCAAAAGATTCCGGAATAGCCCCCCATTCGGATCTCCGGGAGGGGACTGCCAAGGGGGAGGTTACCATGAGAAAAAGATTGAATAATCAACGAAAGGATAATGTTATACGAATCGGGGCGTGGAATGTCAGAAGCGTGAACTTGGTAGGTAAACTAGAAAATCTGAAAAGGGAAATGCAAAGGCTCAATCTAGATAAATTAGTGAAGTGAAGTGGAGGGAACACAAGGATTTCTGGTCAGATGAGTATCGGGTAATATCAACAGCAGCAGAAAATGGTATAACAGGTGTAGGATTCGTTATGAATAGGAAGGTAGGGCAGAGGGTGTGTTACTGTGAACAGTTCAGTGACAGGGTTGTTCTAATCAGAATCGACAGCAGGTACACATGCCGACGTCGCAAGCTGAAGATGAACAGATAGAGAAAGTGTATGAGGATATTGAAAGGGTAATGCAATATGTAAAGGGGGACGAAAATGTAATAGTCATGGGGGACTGGAATGCAGTTGTAGGGGAAGGGGTAGAAGAAAAGGTTACAGGAGAATATGGGCTTGGGACAAGGAATGAAAGAGGAGAAAGACTAATTGAGTTCTGTAACAAGTTTCAGCTAGTAATAGCGAATACCCTCTTCAAGAATCACAAGAGGAGGAGGTATACTTGGAAAAGGCCGGGAGATTCCGAAATCAGATACTGGATTGTAAAGCGTACCCAGGAGCAGATATAGACTCAGATCACAATATAGTTGTGATGAAGAGTAGGCTGAAGTTCAAGACATTAGTCAGGAAGAATCAATACGCAAAGAAATGGGGTACGGAAGTTCTAAGGAATGACGAGATACGTTTGAAGTTCTCTAACGCTATAGATTCAGCAATAAGGAATAACGCAGTAGGCAGTACAGTTGAAGAAGAATGGACATCTCTAAAAAGGGCCATCACAGAAGTTGGGAAGGAAAACATAGGTACAAAGAAGGTAGCTGCGAAGAAACCATGGGTAACAGTAGAAATACTTCAGCTGATTCATGAAAGGAGGAAGTACAAATATGTTCCGGGAAAATCAGGAATACAGAAATACAAGTCGCTGAGGAATGAAATAAATAGGAAGTGCATGGAAGCTAAGACGAAATGGCTGCAGCAAAAATGTGAAGACACCGAAAAAGATATGATTGTCGGAAGGACAGACTCAGCATACAGGAAAGTCAAAACAACCTGTGGTGACATTAAAAGCAACGGTGGTAACATTAAGAGTGCAACGGGAATTCCACTGTTAAATTCAGAGGAGAGAGCAGATTGGCGGAGAGAATACATTGAAAGCCTCTATGAGGGTGAAGATTTGTCTGATGTGATAGAAGAAGAAACAGGGGTCAATTTAGAAGAGATAGGGGATCCAGAATTAGAATCGGAATTTAAAAGAGCTTTGGAGGACTTACGGTCAAATAAGGCAGAAGGGATAGATAACATTCCATCAGAATTTCTAAAATCATTAGGGGCAGTGGCAACAAAACGACTATTCACGTTGGTGTGTAGAATATATGAGTCTGGCGACATACCATCTGACTTTCGGAAAAGCATCATCCACACAATTCCGCAAGCGGCAAAAGCTGACAAGTGCAAGAATTATCGCACAATCAGCTTAACAGCTCATGCATGGAAGCTGCTTACAAGAATAATATACAGAAGAATGGAAAAGAAAATTGAGAATGCGCTGGGTGACGATCAGTTTGGCTTTAGGAAAAGTAAAGGCACGAGAGAGGCAATTCTGACGTTACGGCTAATAATGGAAGCAAGGCTAAAGAAAAATCAAGACACGTTCATAGGATTTGTCGACCTGGAAAAAGCGTTCGACAATATAAAATGGTGCAAGCTGTTCGAGATTCTGAAAAAAGTAGGGGTAAGCTATAGGAAGAGACGGGTCATATACAATATGTACAACAACCAAGACGGAATAATAAGAGTGGACGATCAAGAACGAAGTGCTCGTATTAAGAAGGGTGTAAGACAAGGCTGTAGCCTTTCGCCCCTGCTCTTTAATCTGTACATCGAGGATGCAATGATGGAAATAAAAGAAAGGTTCAGGAGTGGAAGTAAAATACAAGGTGAAAGGATATCAATGATACGATTCGCTGATAACATTGCTATCCTGAGTGAAAGTGAAGAAGAATTAATTGATCTGCTGAACGGAATGAACAGTCTAATGAGTACACAGTATGGTTTGAGAGTAAATCGGAGAAAGACGAAGGTGATGAGAAGTAGTAGAAATGAGAACAGCGAGGAACTTAACATCAGGATTGATGGTCACGAAGTCAATGAAGTTAAGGAATTCTGCTACCTAGGCAGTAAAATAACCAATGACGGACGGAGCAAGGAGGACATAAAAAAGCAGACTCGCTATGGCAAGAAAGGCATTTCTGGCCAAGAGAAGTCTACTAATATCAAATACCGGCCTTAATTTGAGGAAGAAATTTCTGAGGATGTACGTGTGGAGTACAGCATTGTATGGTAGTGAAACATGGACTGTGGGAAAACTGGAACATAAGAGAATCGAAGCATTTGAGATGTGGTGCTATAGACGAATGTTGAAAATTAGGTGGACTGATAAGGTAAGGAATGAGGAGGTTCTACGCAGAATCGGAGAGGAAAGGAATATGTGGAAAACACTGATAAGGAGAAGGGACAGGATGATAGGACATCTGCTAAGACATGAGGGAATGACTTCCATGGTACTAGAGGGAGCTGTAGAGGGCAAAAACTGTAGAGGAAGACAGAGATTGGAATACGTCAAGCAAATAATTGAGGACGTAGGTTGCAAGCGCTACTCTGAGATGGAGAGGTTAGCACAGGGGAGGAATTCGTGGCGGGCCGCATTAAACCAGTCAGTAGACTGATGACCCAAAAAAAAATACACATCATAAAACACTAAACAAAATGCCTGTGTAATGAGCATCTAAATTAACATCTATAAACATGGCGGAAGGTACTTTATACCACTGCCAGCAATTACATTTCTTGATGCACTCACAAACGGAGCGAGAAGAAAATGATTTAGTTTACTGCCGGCCGGAGCGGCCGAGCTGTTCTAGGCGCTTCAGTCTGGAACCGCGCGACCGCTACGATCGCAAGTTCGAATCCTGCCTCGGGCATGGTTGTGTGTGATTTTCTTAGGTTAGTTAGGTTTAATTAGTTCTACGTTCTGGGCCCGTGGTCTAGGGGTAGCGTCTTTCGTTCATAATCAAAACATCTTCGGTCCCGGGTTCTATCCCCGCAAGTGCATACATTTTGATAAATAATCAGCATTGGCGGCCGAAGACTTCCGGCATAAGATGTCAGCCTCATTCTGCCAAGGCAATGCTACTCTGAGATGAAGAGGTTAACACAGGAAAGGAATTCGTAGCGGGCCGCATAAAAAAAAAATTCTAGGGTTCCGATGACCTCAGATGATAGGTCCCATAGTGCTCAGAGCCATTTGAACCATGCAGTGTACTGTGCGGTCGAAATCTCCCGTACTATGTCCTTCCAGTTCTTACAAGCGATGAACTTCGCGCGTAGATCGTTTTGCATTCTGTACAAGTGTTGGTTCTCTATTTCCAATAGCGAATCAGGATAGTATCATCATTTACACTAGATGGATCGCCATCTATTCTCAAGCAACATTTTCGTGAAACTCTTATTGATTGAGCAGACCGGTCACACGTCTAGAAACACGGCTCTGAATTGCCTCGATGTTTCCATTTAATTCCACCTGTTGGATCACAAACTCTGGTACAGTACCCAAAATCGTTCGCCCAAGCGTTCTGTAGGCAGTCTAATTTACAGGTACGCTACACTTAACCAGAAATATAACAGTAAACAGTAGTTACCTATTAGTCGCCTCTACAGTTGCCCTAAGTGCATAATTCTTGTCGTCAATCGACGTGATTCAGTCAACCAGTGAAAACATTAATACAGTATTAGATCGTTCTAGACATCTTTCTCGCTACCCATACCCAAAAACTTACATTTGCTCACATTTAAGGCTAACTGCCAATCACAGCACGGAGTATAAATACTGCTACAGTCACTACGAATCCTCCCTGACCTTCTCTCACTCAACGATAAACAGTTCCTCATGAATCCTCCGTCTTCTACATCTACATCTACATCTGCATCCATACTCCGCAAGCCACCTGACGGTGTGTGGCGGAGGGTACCCTGAGTACCTCTATCCTTTCTCCCTTCTATTCCAGTCTCGTATTGTACGTGGAAAGAAGGATTGTAGGTATGCTTCTGTGTGGGCTCTAATCTCTCTGATTTTATCCTCATGATCTCTTCGCGAGATATACGTAGGAGGGAGCAATATACTGCTGGACTCTTCGGTGAAGGTATGTTCTCGAAACTTTAACAAAAGCCCGTACCGAGCTACTGAGCGTCTCTCCTGCAGAGTCTTCCACTGGAGTTTATCTATCATCTCCGTAACGCTTTCGCGATTACTAATTGATCCCGTAACGAAGCGCGCTGCTCTCCGTTGGATCTTCTCTATCTCTTCTATCAACCCTATCTGGTGCGGATCCCACACTGCTGAGCAGTATTCAAGCAATGGGCGAACGAGCGTACTGTAACCTACTTCCTTTGTAGTCGGATTGCATTTCCTTAGAATTCTTCCAATGAATCTCAATCTTGCATCTGCTTTACCGACGATCAACTTTATATGATCATTCCATTTTAAATCACTCCTAATGCGTACTCCATTTGTTTGTTGGATGTATTCTTCTCCTACGATTTTATCTTCTACAGCTCTTCGTACTATCATAGAAGTTATTCCATGATGTCTTAAAACATGTCCTATTATCCTGTCCCCCATATTATCAATCTTAAACATATTCCTCCACTCAGCAATTCAGCTGAGAATCTTCAAATTCCTTATTTTGCTAGTCAAACTGATATTCAAAATAATTCTGTAGAAGCACTTCTCAGACGCTTCGGTTCTCTTCTTTTCTGGTTTTCCCACAGTTTATTATTCACTACCATAAAATGCTGTGCAGCAAACGTACACTCGCAGAAATTTCTTCCTCAAATTACGGTCCATGTTTGTTCAAAATGTTCAGATGTGTGTGAATTCCTAAGGGACCAAACTGCTTAGGTCATCGGTCCCTAGACGTAAACACTACTTAAACTAACTTATACCAAGAACAACACACACGCCCATGCGCGAGGGAGGACTCGAGCCTCCGGCGGGAGGGGCCGCGCAGTCCGTGACATGGCGCCTCTAACCGCGCGGCCACTCGGCGAGGCGTCCACGTTTGACAGAAGTAGAGTTCTCTTGGCTGGGAATGCGCTCTTTGTCTGTGCTAGCGTGATTTTTGTGTCCTTGTTTCATTCGTCAGGGGATATTTTGCTTCCATGTAGCAGAATCCACTAACTTAGTCTATTTCGCGGGCCCCAGTTATGAAATTAAGTCTACTGCTGTCTCATTTCCGCTAATCCTCAATCTATGGTGTTCACTCATTACGCTGTTCGACAGGTCCTGCAATTATGTTTCACTTTCACTGAGAATAGGAAGCGATCTCTGTTAAATTTAGTCTTAATATTTAAAACGAGAGATAACTGCAAAGCTTCAGTTCTGCGACGTAATTACTTCTTAGTTTTAAATCAACCATAAAACTTCAGTGAAGCAGTTATCCAATAGACGGTATTCAAAATATCTTCATTTTGATAGTTTCAGAATAAATCACCACACCGACACATTTATTTTCTCTTTAACATTTTAAACAGCTATATTGCACAGATATATATTTCATAGCCGTGTATGCAAAAGTAATCGTGGCTGAATGTGAACAATTACAATGTTATAGTAACATGATAGATAGTCATCTTTTCTGTTGTTGTAATAAAAACGTGCAATGGCGTCTTGTGGTTGGAGACATACTCTCGTAGTGTATGGCTTTCGGTTCGGCCACAAGCTAGTACGGCATTTCCTCGTCAGCAAAACAGAGCCAGAAGACGCCTCCACCGCTGTCAAGTATTCGTGTCGTACATGAAACAAACATGGAAAACACATTCTGCAGCGTCTACTCAATATACTTAACATAACAGAATCGTTAATTCTTCATCAAGCAACAGAATAAAATACTGCACCATGTGTTGTGAGAGTGGCGAGATTCGTAATGATGTAGACTAGGTTGAACCACTACAAGTTTTCCACGACCCCGGGCCTATTACAAGTATATCTTAGCCTCCTGTGATTTTTGAAAAATACACTCCTGGAAATGGGAAAAAGAACACATTGACACCGGTGTGTCAGACCCACCATACTTGCTCCGGACACTGCGAGAGGGCTGTACAAGCAATGATCACACGCACGGCACAGCGGACACAACAGGAACCGCGGTGTTGGCCGTCGAATGGCGCTAGCTGCGCAGCATTTGTGCACCGCCGCCGTCAGTGTCAGCCAGTTTGCCGTGGCATACGGAGCTCCATCGCAGTCTTTAACACTGGTAGCATGCCGCGACAGCGTGGACGTGAACCGTATGTGCAGTTGACGGACTTTGAGCGAGGGCGTATAGTGGGCATGCGGGAGGCCGGGTGGACGTACCGCCGAATTGCTCAACACGTGGGGCGTGAGGTCTCCACAGTACATCGATGTTGTTGCCAGTGGTCGGCGAAAGGTGCACGTGCCCGTCGACCTGGGACCGGACCGCAACGACGCACAGATGCACGCCAAGACCGTAGGATCCTACGCAGTGCCGTAGGGGACCGCACCGTCATTTCCCAGCAAATTAGGGACACTGTTGCTCCTGGGGTATCGGCGAGGACCATTCGCAACCGTCTCCATGAAGCTGGGCTACGGTCCCGCACACCGTTAGGCCGTCTTCCGCTCACGCCCCAACATCGTGCAGCCCGCCTCCAGTGGTGTCGCGACAGGCGTGAATGGAGGGACGAATGGAGACGTGTCGTCTTCAGCGATGAGAGTCGCTTCTGCCTTGGTGCCAATGATGCTCGTACGCGTGTTTGGCGCCGTGCAGGTGAGCGCCACAATCAGGACTGCATACGACCGAGTCACACAGGGCCAACACCAGGCGTCATGGTGTGGGGAGCGATCTCCTACACTGGCCGTACACCTTTTGTGATCGTCGAGGGGACACTGAATAGTGCACGGTACATCCAAACCGTCATCGAACCCATCGTTCTACCAATCCTAGACCGGCAAGGGAACTTGCTGTTCCAACAGGACAATGCACGTCCGCATGTATCCCGTGCCACCCAACGTGCTGTAGAAGGTGTAAGTCAACTACCCTGGCCAGCAAGATCTCCGGATCTGTACCCCATTGAGCATGTTTGGGACTGGATGAAGCGTCGTCTCACGCGGTCTGCACGTCCAGCACGGACGCTGGTCCAACTGAGGCGCCAGGTGGAAATGATATGGCAAGCCGTTCCACAGGACTACATCCAGCATCTCTACGATCCTCTCCATGGGAGAATACCAGCCTGCATTGCTGCGAAAGGTGGATATACACTGTACTAGTGCCGACATCGTGCATGCTCTGTTGCCTGTGTCTATGTGCCTGTGGTTCTGTCAGTGTGATCAAGTGATGTATCTGATCCCAGGAATGTGTCAATAAAGTTTCCCCTTCCTGGGACAATGAATTCGCGGTGTTCTTACTTCCATTTCCAGGAGTGTATATTCACTATTACCAGTTGATTGTTCCTACAGTCGTCTGTTACAATTTTTCCTCTCTCATACCTATTACCAAGCCTGTACTCTACCTTATCCTTTTTTTCTGATCTCTCGCCTACAAACGCGTTCCAGTCCCCGTGACTATTAGATTATCATCTACATATGCATATTGAAGTACTCATTTACCTCATTATCCTCCATCCCTGACGACAGCACGTATATCTGATCGCTGTTGGCGTTGGTTTGCTGTCGATTCTGATGAGAGCAACCCTATCACTGAACTGTCGCAATAACTCTCTCTCTCTCTCTCTCTCTCTCTCTCTGCCCTACCTTCCTATTCATAACGAATTCTACTCCCGTCCTACCATTTCCTGCTGTCGTTAATATTTCTCTGTATTGGTCTGACGGGAAATCCGTATTGTACTTCCATCAAGCTTCAGAGGACCCATATTTCCGATTTTCCAGCTTCCCACCACGTTTAAACTCCCGTCATTGCCCACACCTACTGAAGGAAAGACAATGTTTCGCTAGTTATTCGATCTTTTCTTCATGGTCATTTTGCCCTTGGCAGTCTCCTCTCGAAGATCCGAATGGAGAACCAATCCGACATCTTTTTCCAATTCAGAAATCGTCACAACAGTTTTTTAATTACAGGCAACATGTTGTGAGAATACATACTGTGTGTCTAGTGGTTTCCATTGGCTTCTGCATCCTCAAGCCGTTGCTGAAGCTTCAGATCTTTATTGGCAGTTTCCCACACCAAGGACAACAGAATGTCCTGAAACTCCATCTGTTCCAGCGCCCTCTATGACGAGGCCATCCCGTTGGCGGAAGAAGGGTGTCTCCTTATGTCGGATGTTTTCGGGCGCCATTACTGGTTATTCTTATTCGAAATTTAACCAGTGATTGGGCTCGAACCCGGAATCCAGGACATTTTGATTAGCAGTCATAGACCCTATACATATTAGACGATTGCCAGAACGAAATACTCTATTACTAAAAAGGCCGTCGAGCCAGACAAATATTTGAAAACTTATTCCGTATGTTTAGACCATTGTTAACAGTGTAAAACAGTGGTTCTAATACTCCTGAGGGGGGGGGGGGGGGGGAGGGAGCGAGTCGGGGGGCGATTTAGAGGGGGTGGACTGGTGGCAATGGGAGATGGGGGGGGGGCTGAAATGACGTGCGAGGAGGGCCCTATGTATTGAATAGAGTTCAATAACAAAAAATTCCGTATATTTTTTCCTTCGAACAACGAAGATGCTGTTCGTCTTTATATAATTCCTCCCGAGTTCAAAGCAGGCTATCAAATTATCACAGTCCGGCCGTACATTCCGAATCTGATGCACTGCTACCAATGTCATCGTTTTAACCACACTAGAACATCTTCTCTGAACCCCTGCCAAATGTGTCACCTGTGGCTGGGATGCACACGAGGGCGACTGTCGCCTCCTTCTGCCCGCTGTATCAACTGCACTGGCAGTCATGCCACCTCCTATCAGCGTTGTCCCGTGTATCTAGATGAGCGGGCTGTCCAAGATTCGGGTAAAGGAAAAAGTGCCTTACCCCGCAGTTCGCAAGTTACTGGCTAGTCGCAAACCCTATGTTCTCTCATCTGGCACCTGATCTTCTGTTATTGTTACCCGGTCGACTATAGTGAAACCACGGTCATATTTTCAGCATTGTCTGAAATGTCCTCAACTATCGCCCGTAGTGCAAGTTTGGCTGCTGTATCTCGACGCCGCCTTGCTGTCATCCAGACTTTTCGAGGTCGTGAGGAAGGCGTGACTACAGCACGAAGCGGTTCCTGATTGGCGACAACCTGAAGACGCCAGTGGTCCATCACGTGTTAGAGGGGAGAAAGATAATCCACAGGTGGAAACAAGAAGGTGTGATTACAACTACATGTTGTTAGACTTCATGAAAACTGCACTCAGTTCATTCACTTCATGAAAACTGTACTCAGTGTTAAATTGCATAACAATGTTACCTGCTGATGCATAAAGCCTAAGAGCTTAAAGAGACACCTTGAAACCGAATGTCCTGAAGTGACCGGAAAACCTAAAGAAATTTTTGTCAGGAAACTAAATGTTTCATTGTCTACGAGCAAGACATCTGCTAAAACCAAGAATGTGACTTCCTAAGGCTCTTTCGGCCTCTGAGCAGATTTCGCATAGGATTGTTAATTGCCCCAGCAATGATTAATATGGTATCGCCAATGTTTGGTGACTCACTTGGTCAACAGTTGAAAAGAATGCCTATTAACTCTAATGACAGGATGCGTTGAAGAATTTTAGTCATTTCTGGCAATTTACTCGAGCATGTAGTTGATAACTTGTGCAGCAACTTTCCCATTTCAAGTGCACAAAGCGACTTATATTCTTAAAAATGCTGTTTTGATTGCTTAAGTCCTCGTTGATGAATGTAGCGTTAGAGGAGAAATGTTTTTCTGTGAGCCGGTACTGAGAACACCTACACCCCAAAGCCCTTTTGACACAATCAGTAACCTTTTTAATCAAAACGGAGTATCAGGGAATAGGGGCAATGGAGTATGTACAGACGGAGCTGCTCATCATCTGTATTCATGGTGGACTGCAAGCGAAAGTGGAAGCTGCAGTTAATGATGCAATACAATAGGGCCTATGGACTCACTACACGATACATCGGGAGGCTCCGGCCGGTAAAAAAATCAGCAAACCTCCCATGACGTGCTGCATACGGTTATATAAAACTACAAACTAAAGGCTTTTAAAAGTGCTATGTGAGGAGATGGGCACTGAAATACTCATTTCCTCATTTTTAGTCATGATCGACGGCTTTCCGGAGGTAAAGTACGAATGAGGTATTCTGTTTCTTGAAGGAGAAAAGCCACCTACTGGAAGACTGTATCAGCAACGGAGATTTTCTATTGAAAATGACCTACCTCACTAACATTTTTGAGAAACTAAATGTTATTAATACTTCACATAAGGATAATTAGGCAACTGTACCATCTTGGAATGAAAAAATT
The DNA here is from genome assembly GCF_023897955.1 of Schistocerca gregaria. NCBI lineage: Eukaryota > Metazoa > Arthropoda > Insecta > Orthoptera > Acrididae > Schistocerca > Schistocerca gregaria. The sequence continues at coordinate 495,546,409 of NC_064921.1, read as the reverse complement.
ATGGCATTCATATAGAAGTTAGAGCTGTGGCAAAACTGACTGAAAAGTGTTTCCTACTTTAGTGTCATTGTTAAAGGGCACTTATTCCTATACTTCCGATGGAGATGAAAACCAGATCGCAAACTATTTCAGCGACAATATTGATACAATTAGTTGGATTAAAAACTATTTGCATATGCTCCTAGACTATCATGTCCAAATATATTTATCTCATTTGAGATACCTGACACAAGAGTAAATTTATCGACGTATCATAACTAGAGTTTAGGATAGATGTTAGCAAGGAATTCCCAACAATGAAGCAAAATGGTCATGATTCCTTTTACAACAGCTTACTTATCAGCGTTGTCGACTATGAATTCGAACTACCTTCAAAGCTAATTGTTAGCAAAGCATTTCAAGTGACTGTTTCTGCCAATTCCAGAGAAACTTTTCTCTCTAAAGCCAATTCATCCATCACACTGAACGTTAACTGCGATTCCCCAGTTGCTTGTCCTTGCTATCATTGTGATTTTGTTTGTTCTGTTGTTATAGGGGTCTTCACTCCGAAGACTCGTTTGGTACAGCTCTCCTGTGTGAGTCTATTCATCCCCGAATAACTACTGCAACCTACTTGCTTCTCAATCTGCTTACTGTATCCATCTCTTGGTCTTTTTCTACGATTTTTCCCCCACACTTACCTCCAGTATAAAATTGGTGATCCCTTGGTACCTCACACTATGTACTATCAACTGATCCCTTCTCTTGGTCAAGTTGTGCAACAAATTACTTGTCTCTGCAATTCTTTTCAATACCTCCTCCCTTCTCAGTAGTTACATGATCAACCCATCTAATCTTCAATGTTCTTCTGTAGCACCACATTTCGACCGGCCATCCAGTGTGGCCGAGCGGTTCTAGGCGCTTCTGTCTGCAACCGCGCGACCGCTACGGTCGCAGGTTCAAATCCTGCCTCGGGCATTCATGTGTGTGATGTCCTTAGGTTAGTTAGGTTTAAGTAGTTCTAAGTTCCAGGGGACTGATGACCTCAGATGTTAAGTCCTGTAGTGCTCAGAGCAATTTGAACCATTTCGAACGTTTCTATAATCTTTTTCTCTACACTGTTTATGGGTTCATGTTTCACTTCCACACATGGATACACTCCAGAAAAATATCTCCAGAAAAGACTTCCTAGTAATTAAATCAATATTCTATGTTAACAAATTTCTCAGAAAGGCTTACCTTGCGATTGCAAGTCCAGTTACTTCGCTGCCCAAATAGCAAAACTCATCCACTACTTAAAGTGTGTCGCTTCCTAAACTAGTTTCCTTAGCATCAACTGATTTAATTCGACTACATTCCATTATCCTTGTTTTGCTTTTGTTGATGTTAGTTTTATATTCTCCTTTCAAGACACTGTCCATTGCGTTCAACTGATCTTCTAAGTCCTTTGCTGTCTCTGACAGAACTACAATGTTACTGGGAAACCTCAAAGTTTTTATTTCTTCTCCATAAACTTTAAGTCCTATTCCAAATTTTTGTTTGGTTTCCTTTATTGCTTGCCAGTGCACAGATTGAATAACACTGGAGACAGTCTACGACTCCGTGTCACACCCTTCTCAACCAATTCTTTCGTTTCACACTCCTCAACCATTGTGTCGTCTGCTTGCTGTACAAGCTGCAAATAGCCTTTCGCTCCCCGTATTTTGGTCCTGCTACCTTCAGAATTTCAAAGAGAGTTTTCCAGTCAACATTATCGAAAGCTTTCTGTAAGTCTACAAACGCTATAAACGTAGGTTTGCCTTTTCTTAACCTTTCTTCTAAGATAAGTCGTGGGGTCAGTATTGCCTCTAGTGTTCCTGTATATCTCCGGAATCCAAACGGATCCTCCCTGAGGTCGGCTACCACCACTTTCTCAAGTCTTCTGTAAGGAATTCGTGTTAGTATTTGCAACCATAACTTATTAAATTGATAGTTTGGTAATTTTCACACCTATCAGCAAATGCTTTCTTTGGAATTGGAATTATTATATTCTTCTTGACGTACGAGGGTATTTCACCTGTCTCATACATCTTGCACACCAGACGCAAAAGTTTCGTCGTAGCTGGCTGTCCCATGGCTATAAGTAATTATTACGGAATATCATCTACCTAAGGGCCCTTGTTTTAACTTAAATCCTTCAGAGATTCGTCAAATTCTTCTCGCAGTATCTTATTTCATATTCATCTATGTCCACTTAGTTTTCTGCAATATTGCCTTCAAGGTGATCTCCCTTGTATAGACCCTCTACATACTCCTCCCACGTTTCAGCTTTCCCTACTTTGCTTAGGACTGGTTTTCCATCAGAGCTCTTGCTATTCATGCTGTTGCTTCTCTTTCCCCATGAACCTCTTTCATTTCCCTGCAGACGGTGTCTATCTTTCCCCTAATGAAATATGATTCTAAATACTTGAATTCGTCCTCCAGCCATTCCTGCTTAGCCATTTTGCTCTTCCTGTCAGTCTGATTTGCTATACATTTGTATTCCCTTTCGCCTGCTTCATTTGCCGCATTTTTAAAGTTTTTCCGATTGTCAATTAAATTCAATATCTCTTCTTTTGTCCAAGGCTTTCTACTAGGTCATGACTTTTTACCTATTTGTTTTTCTGCTGCCATCACTTTAATCTCCTCAACCTACCCATTCGTCTTCTATTGCATTCCTTTCACCTGTTCTAGCCATCTTTTGCCTAACAGTTCCTCTGAAAATCTCTACTGCCACTGGTTCTTTCAGCTTAGCCAGGTCCCATCTCCTTGATTCCCTATCTTCTTGCAACTTCTTTAATCTACAGTTCAAACCAATAAATTAAGATTAGAGTCCACATCTGCTCCTAGAAATGTATTATAATTCAAAATCTGGCTCATAAATCTCTGCCCAATCTTTATATAATCAATATGAAACCTTCCGGTGTCTCCAGGTCTCTTCCACGTATGCAGTCTTCTTTTATGATTCTGAAACCAAGTCTCAGTGATTATTAAATTTTGCTCTGTACAGAATACTACCATGCGCATCCCTATTTCATTCCATTCCTCAGTCCAGATTCATCTACTGTGTTTCCTTCTCTTCTCTTCTCTTTGCTATTATTTAATTCCAGTCTCCCATGACTATTACATTTTCGTCTCCCTTAAATATCTGAATCACCACACATTTCTTCAGTCTATTCATCAACTGCGGAGTTAGTTAGCATGCAAACTTGTACTACTATCAATCTTGGCTAAGATAATGCTTTCACTATGCTGTTCGTAATAGCCTACCCGCATTCCTATTTTCTTATTCATTATTAAGCCGACTCCTGCATTACCCCTAATTCGTCTTATATTGATAACCGTGTGTTCACCTGACCAAAGGTCCTGTCCCTTCTGCTACCGAACTCCACTAATTCGCACTATGTCCAACTTCATCTTATCCACTTCCATTTTAAAATTTTCATACCTCCGTGCCTGATTAAGGGATCTAACATTTCACGCCCCTATCCGTTTAATGCCAGTTTTGTTTCTCCTGATGAATACATCCTCCAGAATAGCCCTCCCCCAGAGATGCAAATGGGGGACTATTTTACCTCCGGAATACTTTACGCAAGAGGACACCATCATCATTTAACCATAGAGTAGAGCTGCCTGCCCCCGGGAGGAATTACGGCTGTAGTTTCCCCTTGCTTTAGACGTTCGCAGTACCAGCAAAGCAAGGTCGTTTTGGTTGATGTTACAAGGCCAGATTAGTCAATCATCCAGGCTCTTGCGCCTGCAACTAATGAAAAGGCTGCTGCCCCTCTCCGGGAACCACACATTTGTTTTCCTCTCAACAGATTCCCCTCCATTGTGGTTGCAGCTGCGGTTCGGGTATCTACACTCCTGGAAATTGAAATAAGAACACCGTGAATTCATTGTCCCAGGAAGGAGAAAATTTATTGACACATTCCTGGGGTCAGATACATCACATGATCACACTGACAGAACCACAGGCACATAGACACAGGCAACAGAGCATGCACAATGTCGGCACTAGTACAGTGTATATCCACCTTTCGCAGCAATGCAGGCTGGTATTCTCCCATGGAGACAATCGTAGAGATGCTGGATGTAGTCCTGTGGAACGGCTTGCCATGTCATTTCCACCTGGCGCCTCAGTTGGACCAGCGTTCGTGCTGGACGTGCAGACCGCGTGAGACGACGCTTCATCCAGTCCCAAACATGCTCAATGGGGGACAGATCCGGAGATCTTGCTGGCCAGGGTAGTTGACTTACACCTTCTAGAGCACGTTGGGTGGCACGGGATACATGCGGACGTGCATTGTCCTGTTGGAACAGCAAGTTCCCTTGCCGGTCTAGGAATGGTAGAACGATGGGTTCGATGACGGTTTGGATGTACCGTGCACTATTCAGTGTCCCCTCGACAATCACCAGACGTGTACGGCCAGTGTAGGAGATCGCTCCCCACACCATGATGCCGGGTGTTGGCCCTGTGTGCATCGGTCGTATGCAGTCCTGATTGTGGCGCTCACCTGCACGGCGCCAAACACGCATACGAGCATCATTGGCACCAAGGCAGAAGCGACTCTCATCGCTGAAGACGACACGTCTCCATTCGTCCCTCCATTCACGCCTGTCGCGACACCACTGGAGGCGGGCTGCACGATGTTGGGGCGTAAGCGGAAGACGGCCTAACGGTGTGCGGGACCGTAGCCCAGCTTCATGGAGACGGTTGCGAATGGTCCTCGCCGATACCCCAGGAGCAATAGTGTCCCTAATTTGCTGGGTAGTGGCGGTGCGGTCCCCTACGGCACTGTGTAGGATCCTACGGTCTTGGCGTGCATCCGTGCGTCGCTGCGGTCCGGTCCCAGGTCGACAGGCACGTGCACCTTCCGCCGACCACTGGCGACAACATCGATGTACTGTGGAGACCTCACGCCCCACGTGTTGAGCAATTCGGCAGTACGTCCACCCGGCCTCCCGCATGCCCACTATACGCCCTCGCTCAAAGTCCGTCAACTGCACATACGGTTCACGTCCACGCTGTCGCGGCATGCTACCAGTGTTAAAGACTGCGATGGAGCTCCGTATGCCACGGAAAACTGGCTGACACTGACGGCAGCGGTGCACAAATGCTGCACAGCTAGCGCCATTCGACGGCCAACACCGCGGTTCCTGGTGTGTCCGCTGTGCCGTGCGTGTGATCATTGCTTGTACAGCCCTCTCGCAGTGTCCGGAGCAAGTATGGTGGGTATGACACACCGGTGTCAATGTGTTCTTTTTTCCATTTCCAGCAGTGTATATCGCTGACGCCCGCAGGCCAACCCACCCACGGTGATGACCATGGTTCATGGGGGGCGGGAGCGTCAGATTATCGGGCAGTTTCTGCCCGCACTGTGGTGTTCCCACCTAGTCCTCCATTCTTACTACTTTGCATTTACCCTCTCTTTCCCCTTCTCGCTTTTATTGGATGGGGGAACAGTAGTTACTGGAATAAGTACTTGAACCTCTCCTCGAGGAGGACACGTTTCCTTGGCACAGCCCGGCCGAGACGGTATGAAGGAGATTGCGTTTCCTCAATTACGGCCGCGAGGTCATTGTCACGTAGAATAGTGGCCCCGCAGACCCCGGCACGTAGCGCTGCAGAGATGCTGCCCGTAACAAGCGGCGGACAGGCGCACTTTAGGCTCGCCCTGCGCCTCTACGCCTCGCTGTAACGGCGAACAGGTAACGTGGTGTGGGTTATCACTTCCACCCAGTGCACCCACTGCACAGGCAGACCAGCTGACGACTTTCTGTTCTTATGAGTAATTTCCACCGCGAGATCGCATACAGAGCCGATTCGAAAATGTTTTTCCATATAAGGGGCTTTTGATTTAGCGTCCCTGTCCCCTCCTGCCTACCACCACCTTGCCATGCCTCCTACAGTTTCACCCCTTTCATTTTTCCTTAATATTTTTGGTACACACAGTATACAAATCTTTCACTGAGATTGATTCTGGCCGGCCGCTGTGGTCGAGCGGTTATAGGCACGGTTCTAGGCGCCTCAGTCCGAAACCACGAGGCTGCTACGGACGCAAGTTCGAATCCTGCCCCGGGCATGAATGTTTGTGATGTCCTTAGGTTAGTTAGGTTTAAGTAGTTCTAAGTTCTAGGGGACTGATGACCACAGATATTAAGTCCCATAGGGCTCAGAGCCATTTGAACCATTTGATTGCTTCTGGCGCCACTCTCGGCTTCGTACCCCAAGTGACCGCTACTAATTGTGACATGTCCTGTACAGAAATCTTACACATATGTGAAATAACACTGGTGGCCCACTTTCAGCAAAGTAGGTAACCACTTTCTCAGGAATGCAATGAATACGAAAGGAAATCGAATTAAAAAAATTGATTTGTCTTCACTACTGCTTCTCTCTAACTTTTTTGAAACGTGGAGAAGAAGGAGACGTGTTTTGTGATCCAATAAAAATCGTGCAAGAAGATCCTTTACTCTTTCTCTGTGTACCGCATTGAAACTCTCTGACCTTGCACTTGGGCGAAAGAGCCCTTTGCGTTTCTGGACAATGACAAATGGATGCGGGAGTCTTTACTGTCGTTTAAAGTCTTCCTGTGAAATGTCTGACTCAAAAATATACATTTTTGTAAGTGGACAAAAGTACCAAAAATCCCTTATAGTCGACTAAACATTATTGGTTCACGTTTACGATAAAAAACTTGCAAGTAAATCAAAGAAAGACAAGTATTAATCCACAGCAAATTGCACAGCAGTAAAAATGGTGAAACGGACAATTTTTTCCGCATTAAGCGCGTAAAATTAAACTTCATTTACATATACGTAATCTGGGAATACTTTAGTATACAGGGTGAAAAGTATTTAAACCAACAAACTCTGGTAGGGGACTGAAAACAAATATTTTGCCCTAATGTCATTTTTTCATATGAGGAGTATTTCAACCGGTAGAGGAAGATTTCTCTAGTCGCAAATTAATTAAACCCACATCCACTTTTCCATTTTTTATGACCAAGCGACAACACATTAACAAATGATTCAAATGGCTCTGAGCACTATGCGACTTAACTTCTGAGGCCATCAGTCGCCTAGACCTTAGAACTAATTAAACCTATCTAACCTAAGGACACCACACACATCCATGCCCGAGGCAGGTTTCGAACCCGCGACCGTAGCGGTCACGTGGTTCCAGACTGAAGCGCCTAGAACCGCACGGCCACACCGGCCGGCCAACACATTAACACAACTCAATTTCAATTACATTAGATTTTAAACAATGCCTCCATTGACACGTAAACAAAGACTACACCGTCGGACCCCAGGAGTATACTGAATTGTTCCTGCTGCTGCTACTATTGGAGCAACCAGATCCTCTTCTGATGCAACAGGAGTTGCGTAAACAGTATTGCGCATCTAGCCCTGCACAAAACAGTCCATAAGTTACATATGTGGGGATCGCGCAGGCCATAGTACAGGACCACCTCTGCCAGTCCACTTTTCTGTGAACCGTCGGTCCAGGAATCGACGCAAACGACGACCGAAATGTTCCGCCGCCCTGTCCTGTTGGAACCACATGCGTTGTCTTGTAGGGAGCGGGACGTCTTCCAGCAATTCTGGCAATGCTCTGGCGAGAAAATTGTAAAAGTGCCTGCCATTTAGTGGCCTAGGTAGCAGATACGGCCCAATTAAACAGTCCCCAACAAAACCGACCCACACATTAACAAAGAACTGCACTGATTGAAGGATCCCGCTCCACATGCTGCAAGACAGCTTCCTCAAATTGCAGCGTTCTTACCATGCGACGTCGTCCCTGTGCAGGTAATCTGCTAAATGATCTGGTCTCACGCAGACATTGGTACACAGCAGCAAAGGTCGTATGATGCGGGATACGGCGATTAAGATATTGTTGTGCAGCTCATCCGTTTGGTGCGCTACGTAGTACACACCAACCATACCAGTGTACTCTCTCCAGGTGTATCGCTCCATTAGTAAATGGAGACAATGCACTACTACACTGGTAGACAGCAGTTGCCTACAACTGAAGAGCGCAATACGGCCTCTAACAACTGACGACCGTAATACGGCCTCCACCGGTTTAAATAATCCTCACAGGAAAAAAATGACATTAGGGAAAAATATTTGTTTTGATGTCCCCTACAACCTTCCAGAGTTTGTCGGTTTAAATACTTTTCACCCTGTATAAAATTATGAAATATATTTTCTTATAAAGGTGCATACTGCGTGTGTATAAATATAATGAATGCACTGCTCGCAAGTGTTTACCTACTGAAATTTGTTCGATTAGACGATAGACCTAGAGGCAACTTTCCACTCGCCGCTGCTCTCGAGCGATACGCATCGCATGCACACCCTGTATCTAACCCTATGGTTTGTTACCACAATTTAAATGAAATTAAGTATGTTGTACATTTCGGCGACGACGTGTAATGATACTTATGAGTCCTAAGTTACACAGGATTGAACGCTACATTACGTGACCTAAAATATAAAGAGGAAGTATTTTTTTATCCGTGGAGATAGGTAAATTTTTAGTACTTACCATTGGAAAGTAAAAGGCTCACACAATCTTATAGCTGAAAAAATGAAGAAATATTGGGCAATGTCTTTACAATTTCCTTCCTCTTCTCTTTATTTCTTCTTTTCGTAGTTCAGCTGCGGTAAGCACTCTTTGTTTCACTCATGTCTTTCACAATTTAAACTTATAATTGAACAAATCATCGCTAGATTTACAACGTTTGAACGTCATGAGCCGCGCGCACAGACTGAAATAATTTCAGCTAACGAGGCGGTTGGCGGTCGTTCTTTAGTATTCGTTCTCCTAGTGTGTACGCGCCTAAAGAAACATTCTGTGAGACAGATATCTCTTACCCACCCTGCAACTCATGGAAACAGGATTCTAAAAACATGTAGCTCGCAGGTGGTCGGGCGGCTGTCACCAGGAAACTAAAATACTTTCTTCTGTTAATTCTTCCCTCACGGCAAGAGTAGCCATACGAGCAGCAAAAACAAGCGACGAATTGTGGCTGTAGTGTGATGTCAATATGACACGGAGTTTGCATTGATTTTTTCGAGAACAGAACTGCAGGAAATGAGCTTATTGGATGTTACGTTTTTGTCGGTTTTGAGTGGGAGATTTTTAACATCAATACAATTCTGCCATTGGAGGAGAAAATGTAACTTTTTAATGATTGGTAGACGAAATTGTCTAGGTGAAGTTCGCAGATAGTTTTCCCACTAACACGTAGAACACAAGAACAGTGGCTTCTAGTGCTGACGGGAATGGACTCTGGTTTCTGATGCTCAAATTTTTCCTCGGATTGCTAATTGTTCGGAAGTATGGTAAATGACAACAGGTACAGCGGGAATAAAAATGATCACGTTTAGTTTGCATTTAAGTCTGGATTCAACCAAAACTTTACAATGAACCAGAATAGCGCTTTGTCACCTGCTAAAGTGTCTGTTTTGGTGAAACTATGCGCAGATGTTGCTGTAGGAGGGCGATATTTTGGGAGATAGAGAATCATGAAAATATGCAGTACAATGTGACAAATATGTCACCGTGTTCAGCAAAAATAAAAGGACTTCGTATATAAAATAATTTGGACTGCAGGTTGTAAAAGGAAGGACGCAGATATGCATGTGATAACACGCTGGTGGCGTCTAATTGACGCATCATCAAACTTCCACTTCCCAGCGGAATCAAGCCGCTTACACATAAAATGAATTTGTGCAGGTAACTAGTAATGGTTCATACAGGTGATCAATAAGACAATGATACATTTTAACTCATTATTAACATTATTTTCCATAATTAACTTAGAGATACAAAAACGGCGATCTTACGTTTATAGGTACAGAAGAAGTGGTCAGAAGAGGGAACCCAAGAGACCCTTCTTTGTTTTTATACAAAAGAACAACAGAATTACTCCATGGACTCCAAAGTACTGAGTGCAATAATGTACATGTTTCTCGGGATTCTACTTAATTACATGACAAAATTTAATTTGTTATAGTAACCACACACTGCAGCAACGGACTGCTCACGTTACATCAACAAGTACGGTAGGAGTAACTTGCAGGACCGGCACGAACGGAACTTAGGGATTCAACATCATCTCCGGTTAGCCTTCGCACGTACTGTCAGAGCTGCATGGACAACTTAAGTTTCTCTTTTGAGCCACACAGTCAGTGTTATTAATGCGTACACAAGTTGTGTTAAATCCATTAAGAAAATGTCCGCCCCCAGTAGCTGAGCGGTCAGCGCGACAGACTGTAAATCCTAAGGGCCCGGGTTAGATTCCCGGCTGGGTCGGAGATTTTCTCTGCTCAGGGATTGGGTGTTGTGTTGCCCTAATCTTTATCATTTCATCCCCTTCGACGCGCATGTCGCCCAAGTGGCGTCAAATCGAAAGACTTGCACCTGGCGAACGGTCTACCCGACGGGAGGCCCAAGTCACACGACGTTTACATTTTACATTAGGAAAATTCCAGTTCCCCACCATTGAACTTCGCCAATAGGTATTTGAATTATTTCAGTTTCGTCTTAATCAATGTTTAATTGTGCTCCCAAGTAACTTCATGTTAAGGCTTTTTCATTATTTTGTGCAATTACACTTTTTAATAAATTTATAATTGCACAAATTATGTTTATCATAAATGTAATATAGTTAGAAAACCATTTATTAAGATGTAGTGTTTGAATAAAAAAATTGTGAATACCACAACTGAAGTTTTACTGCTAGAGCTGCAAACTTCTGAAGCGTTAATAATTTCATAATTTGAACTTTCATAGCTGTGAAAATTTACATTTCATGATAACATACGATGCGAAGTAAGATGACGTTTACTTAAATGTTTTTGGACCGGACCGTAAGAAATCATCGGTGCCAATTACAGTCGTACTTAACAAATTTTATTTTCGGTAGCTCAGAGTTGTGAATGTCCAGTAACGCAACGCAACGTTCTTTCGATACCAAATCATAAGAAACCACCGTTCAAAACCAGCTGACGTCTGTTGTATAGTAAAATGTCCGCACGTTATCTATGCAATATTTATTACTCATCTCTCTCCTTAGTCGAACTTCCAACATACCCTCCGGATTTGTCTGTCAGATATACACACGATACTGAAAAGATTTCGGATAATTGAAACAAACAAAGAACTTAATTTTTTCAACGTCTTCGTATTTCATCCAACTCGGTGGCTGAAAATCGTTCTGTTTAGACCGTTTCCCTCGTCCATCCTTTCCAACATATTTTCATTTGGCTACTGATATGTTCACATTAATATTAAAACCTTATGTAATATTACATTTTAAGCGCTTCCGGTTTTCACTTCTCTTATTTTTTTCGCAGTCCATGTTTCATTTCCAAAAATATCTGTGCGCCAGAAGGTTTTCGGAAAAGTCTTTCTCAGCTTCTTGTCTAACTTTGATACCAGTCTGCTGGTATCATTACCTTTTCTGACAATCTTGTGTAACTTGCGTCGTAAATTGTAAAATCCATTCTCCTCTGAGTATTCTCCATTTATTGCATTTAGTAAGTCATTGCTTCTCATTTTAACTGACTTCATGGGCTTCATTTTTCTTTCATAAACCTTAACTCAAAATCTACGCTAAATGTAACGTCTATTATATTCACCCGGTATTACAAATCATTCTTATTTTCTCTTAGGTATCACAACAAAAGACATAGATGCTGAAAAAGACTACTGACCTGTCTTGTCAGACAATGATTGTATAGTTTTTGTTATTATTATTTGTGACATTGTTTAAGACGGAAACCACATGAATCATTTACATGAATGACCAAATAAAGCTTCACGTTTCATCAAAGAGTATCGTACCTCAATTCAAATATTTTTTATGATCGACGAATTCATGAAAACAGAGTCTCTATTTTGGTCCGAGGCGCATTTCGGTGGTGTACATAGATGAAAATCAATTGGACTCTTCCGAGCGAGACCACTAATATTTTTTCTTATTTAAGGCGAAACAATGGGAGTAGTAGACCTAAAAGGAAATCGTACATCACTACAACGAAACACATCAGTTACTACAGACTTAGACGGACTTGCCAGACCACATAGGCCTACGAGCGCTTTGACATCTGCAAAAATCCGACGCCTTGGGTTCATTGTTGTTGTGTAAGGTGTCAGGCAAATCCAACACCTTCCATGAAAACCCTGACATGATAAGCAAATCCAGTAGTATTTCATATAGCTCCGAATAAATCGTGACAGTAAATTAACCAAAGTAATACGAGTAACGAGTGAGCAAATGGAATACCACAGACTTACACTAGAATGCCTAAATGCATGTTGTACCTTCCCACCGAGAGCCCGACGTAGTTCCGAGGGGAGAAACGAGAACAGAAGCCGAGAGCAGAACCGTGTTATGCTAGAAGGCCATACGATAAGGGACGGACTGGACACCCACGTCGCCAGCTAACCACTAGAGCCTCACCATCGGCACGTTTTAGTGTGAGACTTTTTCACGTCTCTGTTACGTCAAGGACCACTCTCCAGCCCATGTTAAAAGCTAGAGCCCTCCAGAAAAAACAGTATAGATCTTATGATAACACAAAAAGGGCCATTACCACCCGCAAGTTTTAGCGTAAGGCTTTTCGCGTGTCTGTTACATTAGGACCACTCCTCAGCCCATGTTAAAAGATAGAGCCCTCCAGAACAACAGTATAGATCTCACGATAACGCTAAAAGAACCACACCAGCTGCAGGTTTTAGCGTGAGAGTTTTTCGCATCTCTGTTACGTTGCAAACTTTAAAAACATTGTCCCACCACGAAAAGTATGACGTTTCTCATTGGATAGACAGAATTTTTGTAGGCGGAGCTTAAGGTTAACATTGAGACCCTGACTGGTCAGATGAAAACACACCCAGATAGTTTTTTTTTTAAACCAACTTCGGTAAATTGTAGTAAGGAGAAGCTAGAAAGAGTTGCTTCCGAGATGGCGAGGTGAGCGGAGCTGTGCTGCCCGCCGCTGCCCTGACGCTGCCTAAGCACCGACAAGGTAATGAACGCACGCGATGCTGCATTTTTGAGCGCATAAGGCTTCACTCAGAACTGCAGAAGTCTCATCTGTTACACCCCCTTTTTGCGTAATACTAGTGTCGATCGTTAATTAAAACTCATGGTGTTCACATTTGCCACTTGAAGAACAGATCTGAAACGCGATGATTTTTCTTTTATATAGTTATTGAGAAGCCACATCAGCCATTGTAATTTACTACAAGTTCGGTAAGTAATGATAGATAATTGAGGGTCACCGTAGACCATTTTGATAGTTTTTCTTTTGTGAAACTTAAATTAAACCTAGATTATAGATGTGATATGGCATAGGTCATCCTTCGATCGATTGTAGAACTTGGAAACCCATTCAGGGAATATTCGTTCACGTTTTTGTTGAACGCAGTTGGTTTTTACCATCCTGTATTAAAATATTTCCTTTTATCAATAGTGCAATTTATAAACGATATTTTGGGAGTAGAATAAAATTTCCAATAGTAAACTTAACTGCTTTTTCGACGTTATTTTACCACCTAACTAAAAATAGGAAAGCCTTGAACCCCTTCCACTAAATTTAGTTAGTATTAAGATTCTTTTACAGGGAGTGCAGTGGAGCTGACGCTGAGATAATTTACTATTTGGTTATATCATCGCTAGTCTCACTGAACTCTTCTGAATCGTACATGTCATGTGTGGTCTAGCGTCTCCTTACCAGCAACAGGTCCCAGGTTCAAACTAGTCAATTCCGTAAAAAACACGCTCAGAGCGTCATTGCGCGAAAGTGGTAGGGAGACACAATATAGAGCAAACAGACACCACCATGAATGTTTAGAGTTGGTCATCCTTCATACAGTCCCAACGAGGCCCCATTCGATTTTCAACACTGTGCTGCAAACAGCAACTTCCTCAAAGCTAAATGAATGCGAAACAATCAGCATGAGTACAGGGAAAGATATGTATAAATATTTTATACATGACATTACTAAACTAGAATTATGTTACTGTTGTCAGTCCGAAGACTGATGTAGCTGTCCAGGTTAGAGTACCTTATTCAAGTATTTATATTTATGTCTAAATTGTTGCTCCCTTTCTCCATTTCTGTCTACTTATTGTATTCAAGTCTTGGTCTCCCGTTACAATTGTCACCACTACACTTCACTCTATTGCTAAAGTAAATATCCGTTGACGTGTTAGAATATATTCCAACAACTTAGTCTTTCTGTTTGTCAAGCTGAGGCATGAAGTTTTTATTTCCGCTTTTCGATCACTGATTGTAAAAGCGTGCTCAGAACTAATGCATCTGATTTTTTTTAAAATTCTGTTTTCAATACCGGTTGAGATACTACATGTCACGCATATTACCCGGTTAACTTCCTACTTCACTGTCGCAATTTGCAACACTCAGTTTTTCAAATTTATCGTGTCACGTCGAGGTGTGTAACATAACCTATGTGATCAAAAGTATACGGACACCCCCAAAAACATGTTTCTCATATTAGGTGCATTGTGCTACCACCTACTGCCAGGTACTCCACATCGGCGACCTCAGTAGTCATTAGACATCGTGAGAGAGCAGAATGGGGCCTTCTGCGGAACTCAAAGACATCGAACGTGGCAGGTGATTGGCTGTCACTTGTGTCATACGTCTCTAAACGAGATTTCCAAACTCCTAAACATCCATAGCCCATTGTTTCCAACGTGATAATGAAATGGAAACGTGAAGGGACACGTACATATCAAAAGCGTACAGGCCGACATCGTCTGTTAACTGAAAGAGACTGCCGACAGTCGTAGAGGGTCGTAGAGGTAGGCAGACATCTATCCAGACCCTCACACAGGAATTTCAAACTGCATCAGGATCCACTGCAAGTATTATGACAGTCAGGCGGGAGGTGAGAAAACTTGGATTTCACGGTCGAGCGGCTGTTCGTAAGCCACACATCTCCCCGGTAAATGCCAAACGACGCTTAGCTTGGTTTAAGGAGCGTAAACACGGGAGAGGAGTGACGAATCAAGGTACACAATGTGGCGATCATTTGGCGGGTTTGGGTATGACTAATGCCCGGTGGACATCATCTGCCAGTGTGTGTAGTGCCAATAGTTAAATTCGGAGGCGGTGGTGCTATGGTGTGGTCGTGTTTTTCATGGAGGGGGCTTGCACCTCTTGTTCCTTTGCGTGGCACTATCACAGTATAGGGCATTGATGTTTTAAGCACCTCTTCAGTTCCCACTGTTGAAGAGCATTTCGGGGATGACGACTGCATCTTTCAACACGATCGAGCACCTGTTCATAATACACGGCCTGTGGCGGAGTGGTTACAAGAGAATCACATCCTGTAATGGGCTTTAAACGAGTCCTGACCTGAATCCTATAAAGCTCCTTTGGCATGTTTTGGAACACCGACTTCATGCCAGGCCTCACCGACCGACATCGATACCTCTCCTCAGTGCATCACTCCTTGAAGAATGGTCTGCCATTCCCCAAGATACCTTCCAGTACCTGATTGAAACTATTCCTGCGAGAGTGGAAGCTGTCATCAAGGTTAGGGGTGGGCCAACACCATATTGAATTCCAGCATTAGCAATGGAGGGCGCCACGAACTTCTAGGTCATTTTCAGGCAGGGTCCGGATGCTTTTGATCACATAGTTCATATATGTTAGAGAGTGAGAAACAGTTCAGAAAACTGAAGGCGTGAATTCGAAGAGTTCGTTTACACATGTAACAGCCTCTCACTCAGCATGGCAACGTCTGACCACATACGAGCGTTGTAACAAAATGGTTCAAATGGCTCTGAGCACTATAGGACTTAACTGCTGAGATCATCAGTCCCCTAGAACTTTGAACTACTTAAACCTAACTAACCTAAGGACATCACACACATCCATGCCCGAGGCAGGATTCGAACCAGCGACCGTAGCGATCGCGCGGTTGCAGACTGTAGCGCCTAGAAACGCTCGGCCACTCCGGCCGGCGCGCTGTGACACCTACAAAATTCAACGCCTTGGGTTTACTGTAGATGGTCATCCTTCACACAGTCCCGACCAGGCCTCATTCGATTTTCAACTCTTTCCAGAACAGAAAGGACCCCTTCGAGGACTTTACGTTGATAGTGACGATGCGATGCAAGCAGAGATAAGCGTGTGTCTCCGACAACAAAGTCAGACATTTTACAATGACGATATTAAAAAATAGGCCACTCACTGGGAGAAATGTGCTCATGCCCTAGATGACTTTGATGAGAAATAAATACGTAGACAGGAAGAATGAAGATGTAGAATGTTAATAACGTTTGTTTTATTTAAGAAGCTTTGAAGTTTTGGACGTAAGAAATTCGCAGGCATTACTTTTCATCACGCCGTCGTATATGATCTGCCCAGCCAACCTTCATCTTTCTTCGTAACAACTCATTTTTAAAAATTCTCTTCGTTCTTGTTTGTGCTGTTTATCGTCTACTTTCACTTCCCCATGAGGCTTCACGCCAATCAAATACTTTCAGAAGAGCGTAACACTTAAATTTATTCATGAAGTCATTTTTTTCTGCTTCAGTACTTGTTAGTAATAGTTATTAGTGACTTAAGCGGAAAAATTATTTTATAAATTTATAATGCAGTCGTTGACAACCAATTGCATACAACATGGAGAAATTAAAATTATCTTAAATTTATATTTGATGATGACATGTTTATATCTTTCAGAAGAATTTTTTTCTAGGGTGAATTTGATTTCCTCGTTACTTCTACCAAAGTGAGTTATTTTTCTACTCAAATAGCAAAAGTCATCTATTACTGCAGGATCTCATTTCTGAATCTATATCCCTCAGCGTCACCTGACCTAAGCTGACTCCACTACATTAACCATGTATTTCTTTTATTTGGAAAAAGATGTTAAAAAAAATAACGGACAAACAGCTGGAAAAAGGTCTACTTTAGTGCAGTAGACTTGCAAAGAAGATAATGGAGTAGAGACTAAAAAATGGCTCTGAGCACTATGGGACTTAACTTCTGAGGTCTTCAGTCCCCTAGAACTTAGAACTACTGAAACCTAACTAACCTATGGACATCACACATATCCATGCCCGAGGCAGGATTCGAACCTGCGACCGTAGCGGTCGCGCGGTTCCGGACTGTAACGCCTAGAACTGCTCGGCCACCCCGAGGACTGGGTGTAGTAAAGACTTGCAACACCTTTTCCCATGCACTGATGGCGTGCCTGGAATTGGGTGGAACGGATTTAGGAGAGTCTTCAAAGAAATTCGTTTATCTTTCCTTATTCAATACCTATGTAGAGAGGGCTGAAGACCAATTGAAGAGACAAAGATTTTTCAGCCAAACACCAAGGGGACGGGAAACGGGGAAGAGAGAATTTCAATTGGAATTATTTGGAAGGAGATTTCCAGCAGCGGTATTTGCATTACAGCCGAAGAAAATTCCCAAAAAACTTGGTCCGAAGTGGAGAATGGTAACTACACTCCTGGAAATTGAAATAAGAACACCGTGAATTCATTGTCCCAGGAAGGGGAAACCTTATTGACACATTCCTGGGGTCAGATACATCACATGATCACACTGACAGAACCACAGGCACATAGACACAGGCAACAGAGCATGCACAATTTCGGCACTAGTACAGTGTATATCCACCTTTCGCAGCAATGCAGGCTGCTATTCTCCCATGGAGACGATCGTAGAGATGCTGGATGTAGTCCTGTGGAACGGCTTGCCATGCCATTTCCACCTGGCGCCTCAGTTGGACCAGCGTTCATGCTGGACGTGCAGACCGCGTGAGACGACGCTTCATCCAGTCCCAAACATGCTCAATGGGGGACAGATCCGGAGATCTTGCTGGCCAGGGTAGTTGACGTACACCTTCTAGAGCAATTTGGGTGGCACGGGATACATGCGGACGTGCATTGTCCTGTTCAAACAGCAAGTTCCCTTGCCGGTCTAGGAATGGTAGAACGATGGGTTCGATGACAGTTTGGATGTACCGTGCACTATTCAGTGTCCCCTCGACGATCACCAGAGGTGTACGGCCAGTGTAGGAGATCGCTCCCCATACCATCATGCCGGGTGTTGGCCCTGTGTGCCTCGGTCGTATGCAGTCCTGATTGTGGCGCTCACCTGCACGGCGCCAAACACGCATACGACCATCATTGGCACCAAGGCAGAAGCGACTCTCATCGCTGAAGACGACACGTCTCCATTCGTCCCTCCATTCACGCCTGTCGCGACACCAAGTATGGTGGGTCTGACACACCGGACCAGTATGTCTCAGACAAAAACAAAAAAATACTAAAAAATTAGGCCCCTAGCGCAAGTAAAAGTATATATTTTTGTGTCTTTATGTGGATGACTTGCTGGGCTTCTCTAGTGTGTGTGTGTGTGTCGCTGTAGAAGGATTTAGAAGGGAATGTAGCCAGGAAGTTCTGTCAGTACAAAAGCCTTTATATGGCAATCGTTGAAATATGTAGATACTTCACAAAGTTACATTGGGATATTAATAACATCTGAGGCTGTAACATTACAGAAGAGCCGTAAGAGAAACGCATGAGAGATTATCGTGTGTAGACAAGGACACACACAACCATTTTTGCTGAGAAAAGCAGGTCTAAACTTCTATAAGACAAACGTCGATGTGATTAAAATTTTCATAATAAATAAAAATTAAAAATTCGGAAAGGCTTGATTCAAATGTGTACTTTTTATCCTCATATACTCAATGCTTTCATCCAGGAAACTACAGAGCATGTTTGCGGAACAATAAAGTTCAAAATTAATGGACAGACGATATACAGTTTGCGATATGCAGAGGATGTTGCTGTGGTCACGGAGTCGAAAGAAGATATAGAGAAGATCTCCACCACAATAGAAAGAATTTCCTGTAATCATTTGACATGAGAATAAATAAAAGAAATACTAATGTGATACTGTTGTAGTACTGAAGAAGAACATGAGTCTTTAAAAATGAGAAGTGGAAGAGAGGTTTTAGAAGCGACAGAGGAACATAACTGTAAGCAGAGATGGCAGAAGCCAGAAAGAAATTTCAAACAAAATAAAGCAAAAAAAAAAATTGCTTTCAGTCTGAGGAAGAACTGACCAGCAAGGCTATAAATGAGGACATCATTTGTCTGAAGTGTGGCCCGATACGAGTGTCTGACTTGGACAAGCGAAAGGACGGTTAGAAACACTGGAGATTTTGTGCTACAGAAAGATTTTGAAGATCAGCTTAAGAGAGAGTTACCAATGAAAAAATACTGATAAGAATACAGGTAACTATATCACTGTGGATACACATCAATTCAAAAAACGAAAAGAGTCATAGGACACATTTTAAGAGACAAGAAAGTCATTAGAAAAATAGCAGGCAGAGGTACTAAAGGAAGGAATTGCCAGTGACCGCTAAAGACGTCATACATGCTGTAAGTAGGCTGTTTAGATTTTTTTTATTGGTAACGCCACATAGCGCTCTGTATGAAAATCACTGGCTGTGCTGTGTGCAGTCTGTGGCTGGTTTTCATTGTTGTCTGCCATTATAGGGTTGGGCAGCGGCAGCTGGATGTGAACAGCGCGTAGCGTTGCGCAGTTGGAGGTGAGCTCCCAGCAGTAGTGGATGTGGGGAGAGAGATGGCGTAGTTTTGAAATTTGTAAGACTGGATGTCATGATCTGCTATATATATTATGACTTTTGATGACTATTAAGGTAAATGCATTGTTTGTCCTCTATAAAAATCTTTCATTTGCTAATTATGCCTATCAGTAGTTAGTGCCTTCCGTAGTTTGAATCTTTTATTTAGCTGGCAGTAGTGGCGCTTGCTGTATTGCAGTAGTTCGAGTAACGAAGATTTTTGGTGAGGTAAGTGATTTGTGAAAGGTATAGGTTAATTTTAGTCAGGGCCATTCTTTCGTAGGGATTTTTAAAAGTCAGATTGCGTTGCGCTAAAAAATATTTTGTGTCAGTTTAAGCACAGTCTTGTACAATTTTTCCAAGGGGACGTTTCAATATGCCAGATTATGAGTGATGCAAGTGAAGGAGAAGGCAGACAGTAGACTAGAATGGCGTGCTACTGCTCACCAACCTCACAGATGAACACTAGATAAGAAGAAAGCTAAGTATTCTCTTACGCAGCATACAGTGATTTTTAGAGCACTTAACCTTGTTACTCGCAGCTGTGCTTGCATATCGGTTGTTTCACTATGACTCGGCAGTACCAAGAGTCGAAGCCTGGTCCTCCTTATGGCAGCCATTCAGGTTGGCCACTCAGCTACGTTAGCAGCAGCTCGTGGTCCAATGGTTACCTTTTCTGCCTCTGGTTCATGGAGTCTAGTTTAGATTCCCACCGTCGGGGATTTTCCACTCCCGAGGACTAGGTGTTTGTGTTCTCCTCATCATTCATCATCATTCGGAAAAATGACGCTACTGGACAGTGAAAAATTGGGAATTTGTATGACGATGATAACCACAACCTTGGACGCACCGCAATCCAAAGCCATAATCATTATCAGCCACAGAGACGTCGGGTTTGTTCACGAGGGGTAATATAAAGTTTTAACTATCACCTGAAAAAAGGAGTTATTTAGTGAACAAAACAGCCTAAATAACATTTTATTAAGTAATTGTTATTACCCGTTATTCAATAACGCTCAATGGTTGACGCCGTCCTATACTTTAGTGTTAAATCGGAAGGAACTGGCAATAACAGCTGATAAAACGTGGCCTAGACGATTTTGTTTATTAAATGAAAAAATAAGTCACTAACTTTCCCTGTGACGAGACACCACCTCCCTTAAAACAAAATTACGAAACGGTTTATATGCCTCGAGACAAATGGGTGTTTGTGTTGTCCTCATCATTTCATCATCATTCCTGGAAGTGGCCGGACTGGACTGAGCAAAAGTTGGGAATTTGTATGGGCGCTGATAAGCGCGCAGTTGAGATCCCCACAAACCAAAACATCATCATAATCATCATATATGCAGGTACACACCTGCAGCCCTACTATCCCTGACATCGCCGCTAAATAGTGCAGGAGCACGCCCTACAAGGATCAAAATAATGTGGCGCATTCCGACCCCAAAGAAAGCAGGTGTTGACAGATGCGAAAGTTACCGAACTATCAGTTTAATAAGTCACAGCTGCAAAATACTAACACGAGTTCTTTATGGAAATACTGGTAGAAGCCGACCTCGGAGAAGATCAGTTTGGATTCCGTAGAAATATTGGAACACGTGAGGCAATACTGACCTTACGACTTATCTTAGAAGAAACATCAAGGAAAGGCAAACCTACGTTTCTAGCATTTGTAGACTTAGAGAAAACTTTTGACAATGTTGACCGGAATACTCTTTTTCAAATTCTACAGGTGGCCGGGGTAAAACTTAAGGAGCGAAAGGCTATTAACAATTTGTACAGAAACCAGATGGCAGTTATGAGAGTCGAGGGGCATGAAAGGGAAGCAGTGGTTGGGAAGGGAGTGAGACAGGGTATAGTCTACCCCTGATGTTATTCAATCTCTATATTGAGCAAGCAGTAAAGGAAACAAAAGAAAATTTCAGAGTTGGAATTAAAATCCATGGAGAAGAAATAAAAACTTTGAAGTTCGCCGATGACATTGTAATTCTGTCAGAGACAGCAAAGGACCTGGAAGAGCAGCTGGACGGAATGGACAGTGTCTTGAAAGGAGGATATAAGATGAACATCAACAAAAGCAAAACGAGGATGATGGAATGTAGTCGATTTAAGTCGGGTGATTCTGGGGGAATTACATTAGGAAATGAGACACTTAAAGTAGTAAAGGAGTTTTTCTATTTGAAGAGCAAAATAACTGATGATGGTCGAAGTAGAGAAGATATAAAATGTAGACTGGCAATGGCAAGAAAAGCGTTTCTGCAGAAGAGAAAATTGTTAACATCGAGTATAGATTTAAGTGTGAAGAAGTCGTTTCTGAAAGTATTTGTATGGAGTGTAGCCATGTATGGAAGTGAAACATGGACGATAAATAGTTTGGACAAGAAGAGAATAGAAGCTTTCGAAATGTGGTGCTACAGAAGAATACTGAAGATTAGATGGGTAGATCTTATAACTAATGATGAAGTATTGAATAGAATTGGGGAGAAGAGGAGTTTGTGGCACGACAAAAAGAAGGGACCGGTTTGTAGGACATGGTCTGAGGCATCAAGGGATCACAAATTTAGCATTGGAGGGCAGCGTGGAGGGTAAAAAACGTAGAGGGAGACCAAAAGATGAATGCACTAAGCAGATTCAGAAGGATGTAGGTTGCAGTAAGTACTGGGAGATGAAGAAGCTTGCACAGGATAGGGTAGCATGGAGATCTGCAACAAACCAGTCTCAGGACTGAAGACCACAACAACAACAACATGGATAAAGTGAAGTATAGAGCGTTAATTCTGTTTCGGCGTCAGCGGAAATATTGCTGCTGCGTCAGGCCAATCCAGACGGCTATAGTAGTGGCGACAACTAAAACCACCTACAGTTGACACATATGCGCAACAAAAGCTGAAGCAGTACGCATATCCTACAGCAGGACTCCACATAGACAGCGCTGCTCAGCCAAACGCCGTAATGACAACGACGGAGCGGAGGCGCAATCAGTGAGAGACTAACCCTAACGTGACGTCACTGGAGGCTGATTAGCCCTTCCCGGAAGAGGCTGCCCCCGCGGAGGACAGGCCGCCGCTGTCGGATGGAGCGCCCAGCTGAGCGCTGGCGCCGCGCTCGTACCGCGGCCTTCGTGAGCGCGCCGCCCAGGTATCTGTGAATTAGCCAGCCTGCGTGGTGGCGTGGTTCTCGGAAGGAGGTTCATTAGCCTTCTGGAGGCGGCTGGAGCTGCCAGCTTTGTGGGCCGTGTTGACACAGCGGTGCGGGCGACGACGAGCCGCGGCCCTTGTGCCCGCTCAACTGAGCCGCCCCGGCGCTCAGCGCCGACAGAGTGATTTTAAAGATTCACGGCGCCCGCCCGCACCGGGGCAGGCCTTTGTGTGCGAGCCAGCCGGCCGTCTGTTGTGGTGCGTGTGTGTGCGCACGCGTGCCTGCGTTTAGGCGCTCGTCTCGTGCGGCTTTGCGTGCCGCAACTGTGCTTCAGAGCCAAATTTATCGGTCGCACGCGACAGCAGGCGCTGCCCTATATGTCCCAAAACACGGCACATAAAAACGGGACTCTTCCGCGGCTCATGTTCAAATGCTTCAAATGGTTCAAATGGCTCTGAGCACTATGGGACTTAACATCTGAGGTCATCAGTCCCCTAGACTTGCCGGGCGGAGTGGCCGTTCGGTTCTAGGCGCTACAGTCTGAAACCGAGTGACCGTTACGGTCGCAGATTCGAATCCTGCCTCGGGCATGGATGTGTGTGATGTCCTTAGGTTAGTTAGGTTTAATTAGTTCTAAGTTCTAGGTGACTGATGACCTCAGAAGTTAAGTCGCATAGTTCTCAGAGCCATTTGAACCAACCCCTAGACTTACAACTTCTTAAACCTTACTAACATAAGGACATCACACACATCTATGCCCCAGGCAGCATTCAAACCTGCGACTCAAGCAACCGCGTGGTTCCGGACTGAAGTGCCTAGAACCGCTCGGCCACCGCGGTCGGCTATTGTGCAGTACAGATTCAAATTCTGAATACTGCACAATTTGCCCAGCGTAAGCAAATGGATCATCTCGGTTGGTTCCATTTGTGTTACATGTAGTCTACGGTGAGCCTCGAGGGGGTTATGAAGGCACCATTAGGTCATGGGCGGTTCCTTAGAAAAACCCCGGAAAAAAGGTTTATTTAGCGATTTTTCGAGAGAAACCGAGCCACAAATTCCAAGACGATTATGCACAGCGTACTACCTTGGAAACTTCATTGATATCTTTTCCCGTTTCTGAGCCGCATAGGTTCAAACTTAACCTCCTAGAAAACGTAAAATATGCACGTAAAATTCGGTGTGAGGCGATACATAAATAACAACGAAACGCAGCAAATTGATAGAATTTTAACATTATACTCTCTAGGAATTTATCTAGAAGTGTCGTCTTCCCGTTATCAGAAATATTTATCTCTTATAGAAAAACAACCTAGAATAATGGCGTTTCGGTACCAGAACCGAGCTGCAGATTCCAAGATAGCTATGCACAGCAAGTGTGTGTTATTTTTACTATGTATTCCTAAGTACTCGCTCTCGAACGACCTTGATAATTTTCTTGATACCTTCATCCATTTCCGAGAAACACAAGTTGAAAGTTGCTCTACTTATACACGTAAAATACACAGATAAAATCTGGTATGAGGCGAAAATGTCGATCATAATGTTACGTAGTACGGAGAAATGTGCTGTGAACTGTCTCCGTTATAACGTGACGCGTTCTGTGAACGCCGTGATATGGTACTGAAGCATATGCGAGGTTTTCGTGCACGTAAAATCCAGTCTGAGATGCACAATTAGTTATGTGTTGTCCACCCCCGGTAGCTGAATGGTCAGCGTGACGGATTGTAAATCCTCTGGGCCCGGGTTCGATTCCCAGCTGGGTCAGGGAATTTTCTCCGCTATCATCCGCATCGACTGCAGGTCGCCCAAGTGGCGTCAACGTGAAGGCCGGCACCCGGCGAACGGCCTGCCCGACGGGGGGCCCTATCCGTACGATTAAACAAATAAATAAGTTCTGCGTTATTTCAGTTTCACGTAATTAAACGATCAAGATTTTACTGACCTACGAAGTTCTTTTCACGTGAGTGACATACCATTCTGCAGCACGAATAGAAGGGAACCAGCGGAAAAACGTTCAGCTAGAAAAACAGAAAACGCGGATGTGTTCCTGTGTAAAGTACTCTGGCGGAAAAGTAAGGTATCAGTTGCATCGTTGTATTTTCCTCAGCACCTTTAAAAATTTTCCCAAAAATTTTGGTATGCGAACATGTACGCGCTTTTTTTATTCTCAGAGAGAAGGAGACAGCAGCAATGAGAAAGAGACGGAAAAGTAATAAACACTGGAAGGTAGCGGACAATGGTTGTGTTTTAGAAAGAGCGAAGGAGACCATGGCAGTGTGAGAGAAAAAGAAAGACACACTGGTAGCTTAACACTGTTGACAGCGACAGAAAAGTACTTGGAAAAGAGTGAAGGAGACAGTGCCATTGGGAGAGGAATAAAGAGACATAGCAAGGGGAGGTGAGTGAGAGGCAGTGATACTGAGAGGCAGAGTCTATGACAGTGATAACGATGGAGAGAGGAACAATGACGGTGAGAAGAAACAGCAGCAGAGGGAAGGAATGAATGAGACAGAAGCAGTAAACGAGTGGAAGATTGAGACAGCAACTGTGATAGGATATAGTCGTAGTAGGACAAATCGAATGAGACGGTTTAAAAGCTGTGAAACAATAGCGATAAAGTTTCCAGCGAAAATATTTTCTTTATTATAATTCGAGTCATGGATCACAATGTCTTTTTTTGTAATCAGGTTATTAATTTCGGTCGGTAATGACTATCTTCAGATCTGAAAAGTATGCGCACATAGAGAAAACCAAATTTACAAAACACTCGTAACTATACAAATGTAGACTGAAGAGCCAATGTCGTGTAGGGGCCCCGCGAGCACGCAGAAATGCAGCAACATGACGTGGCACGGACTCGACCAATGTCAGAAGCAGTTCTGATGGGAAGTGACACAGTGAATCCTGCAGGGCTGTTGATAAATCCACGAGAATACGAAAGGATGGAGATCTCTTATAAACAGCACGTTACAAGGCACCACAGATATGATCAACAATGTTCACGTGTGGGAAGTTTGGTGGCCAGCGGAAGTGTTTAAACTCAGAAGAGTGTTCCTGGAACCACTTTGTAGCAATTCTGGACGTGTGGGGTGTCCCATTGTCCTGCTGGAATTGCCAAAGTCCGTCGAAATGCACAAAGGACATTAATGAATTCAGGTGATCAGACGGAGTGCTTTCGTATGTGTCACGTTTCAGAGTCGTCTCTAGACATATCAGGGGTTCAATATCACTCCAACTGCATACGCCCCACACCATTACAGAGCCTTCACCAGCGTGAACAGTCCCGTGCTCACACGCAGGGTCCATGAATTCGTGAGACTGTCTGCACACCAGTGCGGGTCCATCCGCTCGATACAATTTGAAACGAGAGTCGTCCGACCAGGCAACATGTTTTCAGTCAGCAACAGTCCAATGTCTGTGTTGACGGGCCCAACCGAAGCGTAAAGCTTTGTGTCGTGCAGTCATCAAGGGTACACGAGTTGGCTTTCGGCTCCGAAAGCCATCATCGATCGATGATATTTCGTTGAATGGTTTGCACGCTGACACTTACTGACGGCCCAGCATAGAAGTTTGCAGCAGTTTGAGGAATGGTTGCACTTCTGTATCGTTGAACGATTCTCTTCAGTCGTCGTTGGTCCCGTTCTTGCAGGATCTTTCTCCGGCCTCAGCGATGTAGGAGATTTGATGTTTTACCGGATTCCTGACCACATTCAAACTCAGTTAAATCTTGATAACCTGCCATTGCAGCAGTAGTAACCGATCGAACAATTGCGCCAGACACTTGTCTTATATAGACGTTGCCGGCTGCAGCGCCGTATTCTGCCTGTTAATATTCTATCTGTTTAGAATTCTCTTTGTTTGAATACCCATGCCTATACCAGATTCTTTGCCGTGAAGCCATTTCGGCTTTGTCAAACAAATAAAGTATGATAAGTAATGAGCACCATTGAAAAGTACGTACTGCACATGGAAAGAGACTGTTACACTGCCGTGCAGCCTACATATCCGATAGATGTCGCGGATGCACATCAGCTTAAACGATTTCGAAGAAGTACATTGCTTATACTCAAGTGTATAAGAATTTGGTTCACGTTGTATAAAAGTAAATGTAGATGATAAAGCGGAAATGACTCTGCTTACAAGCCGTATAATAGATTTACTGGGAAAGGAAGCTTTATTAAAGCAAAGACAAATGTTAGAAGATCACGTAGTCTATTCACACAAGCAAAACAATTTAATTACAAAAAGAATTACAGCCTACTAATGAAAACATTATCAAATGTGGACAACGCACCTCGAGACGGGAGCTCGCAATAAACCACAGGTACAAAAAGTAAAACGGAACAAAAAGTCTTAGTACGCTACAGCATCACTGCCACACGTCATCTATACAACAGCGATAAAGTATAAATATCTTAAAATAGGTGTTATATGAGCTGAAAAGCTATAATAACGTATGTCGCATCAGAAATCCACGTCACTGTACAATATAACTGCTCATGACACTTCAAACGTTTGGCCCGTAAATAAAAGAAATTTTTTAATGGCCAGGATACGCTCGTGCATTCCACTCGATAGTCAAGAGTGGATAAAATTCTCAAAGAAAATCAGTGGGACGTCGTGAAAAATATTGCTGCTATCTATTCTTGCGACGACGAATAATTTCTTACTATCAAATAAGTTAAACAATTTTGTACGCTATGCACAATATCACTGTACAAGGAAATGAGTGTTAAAATTCATACAAAGAAAAAAAGCGAGGGAAAAGGAAGCAAAAGAAAAAAACTCCATGGGAGCCCCCAAAAGCAGTTTGCCAAAAACAATAAAATATTAAAATTCCCTTAGATGCAACATCCCCATCATTCCTTATCTGCTTCTAAATCACAAAGTGTAAAAAATAAAATAAAAATTTTATTTAAAAATATCTGTCTAATAGTTATCATAGCAAGTATTTTAGTTAATATATTTAGCGGATTTCTTTCAATACTCATGTGGATGACTTCACACACTTCATTATTTACGGTCAATTGACACTTTATCACCACACAGATATCTTGTTTGAATAGTTTTGACCGAGTGAGATGGCGCAGTGGTTAACACACTGGACTAGCATTCATTAGGACGACGGTTCAAACCTACGTCCGGCCATACTGATTTAGTTTTTCCTTGATTTCCCTAAATCGTTTCAGGTAAATTCCGGGATGGGTCCTGTGAATGGGCACTCCCGACTTCCTTCCCCATTCTTCCCTAATCTGATGGGACTGATAACCTCGCTGCTTGGTCCCCTCCCCGAATCAATCAACCAACCAAATAACTTTGCAATTCGATTTGATCGTCTGATGCCTTTACGAGACAGTAAATGGCATCATCATCTACAGACAATCTAAGAGGGCTGCTCAGATTGTCTCCTAAATCGTTTATAGATCAAGAACAACAGAGGGCCTATAATACTTCCTCGGGCAACGCCAGATATTACTTCTGTTTTACTCTATGTCTTTCCGTCAGTTATAACGAACTTGATCTTCCTGACAAGAAATCACGAATCCAGTCCCACAACTGAGACAATACTCCGTAGGAAAGCAATTTAATTAAAAGTCACTTATGAGGAACGATGTCAAAAGCCTTCTGGAAACCCAGAAATATGGAATCAAATTTACGGCCCCTTGTCGAAAGCACTCATTACTTCGTGGGAATAAAAGCTAATTGTGTTTCACACGGGCAGTATTTTTTGAATTAGTGTGGACTAGTTGTCAACAAATTTTCTTCTAGGTGATTCAAAATCTTCGAGCACAGTATATAATACAAAATCCTACTCCAAATCGGCGTTAGTGATATGCGTCTATAATTAAACGGATTTTTCCTATTTCCTCTCTTGGGTATTAGTATCACTTGGGCAGCTTTCCAGTCTTTGGTTACAGATCTTTTTACAAACGAGCGGTTATATATCACAGCTAAGTATGGACCTATTGTAACAGCGTCCTGGCCGTACCTGTGTGCTCGTCCAATGGCTATGGTGGACGCCAAAGCTGGTTTCCAGTATGCGTGGAAAGGAGGCTGTCTCTAGCCTGGAGATGATGGACCATTCGTTACCTTATCCCCCTAAATAGGCTGTGATGGAGGCCTACGTTGCTGATTCAGGGGAGAGTGATTTTTCCAGAATAGCAGCTGTTTCCCAACAACTGTTAGGAAATAAACTTTTCAATATTTTGGTAGGAAGCAGCACCTTATAGCAAGTGCAGCTATAATTACCAGGAAACAGCTAATAGAAATGAATGAATTCTCTTGCTAAGAATAGCTGTAAAGACAAAACGTTAATCGTGATGTCGGCTAGCGAACACCGTGATGAACCATTGCCAAGTAGGCATCACAACAGACACGTAACGAATACAGCGACACGCTGCTAACATCGTAGCAGGATGGCACAGCCCAAGTGAAAGAGCAACAGAGAAGCTCTGGAAATTTCAAATGAAATTTGAGGGAGAAAGGCACCATAAATCTCCCCGAAATGCTATTAGATGAATTTACAGAAACAATGTTTTAGGAATCTCCACAACCATTACGCTGTCACCCAGTTATGAGAGCAAATAGAATAAAGTAAGAGTGAAGAAGCGCGTAAATATCGCAGTGAATATTGTCATCCATTTCGCGTACGTTTCTGATTTGTTTGTACTACGCACTTGTGTCCTCCACCCACTTGTTTCCAGGGAAGTTGTGGATACAACGTCTCCAAATAGGTCGACAGGATGGAGAGGTGACACTTTTAGGCTTCTTTCTCTGGGGTACGGTGGAAGATTGAGTATACTACGAACCCCCAATGACACCAAAGGATGTGTAACAGTGTATTACCTTTGTGTGTGTGGCAGTATCTGTGGAAACACTATAATCTGTGGAGCGTTCACTTGTTCACCGTCTCTGCGAGTGTACTGATGTTGAAACGTTCCGTTAGAAAAATTGTACATGACTGTGCTTAAACTGACACACAATATTTTTGGTGCAACGGAATACGACTTTCAAAAATCCATACAAAAGAATGGCCCCGACTAACATTAAACTATATTGTTGTTGTTGCGGTCTTCAGTCCTGAGACTGGTTTGATGCAGCTCTCCATGCCAATCTATCCTGTGCAAGCCTCTTCATCTCCCAGTACCTACTGCAACCTACACCCTTTAGAATGTGCTTAGTGTATTCATCTCTTTGTCTCCCTCTACGATTTTTACCCTCCACGCTGCCCTCCAATACTAAATTGGTGATCCCTTGCCTCAGAACATGTCCTACCAACCGATCCCTTCTTCTGGTCAAGTTGTGCCACAAACTTCTCTTCTCCCCAATCCTATTCAGTACCTCCTCATTAGTTATGTGATCTATCCATCTAATCTTCAGCATTCAACTGTAGCACCACATTTCGAAAGCTTCTATTCTCTTCTTGTTCAAACTATTTATCGTCCACGTTTCACTTCCATACATGGCTATACTCCATACAAACACTTTCAGAAATGACTTCCTGATACTTAAATCTATGCTCGATGTTAACAAATTTCTCTTCTTCAGAAATGCTTTCCTTGCCATTGCCAGTCTACATTTTATATCCTCTCTACTTCGACCATAATCAGTTATTTTGCTCCCCAAATAGCAAAAGTCCTTTACTACTTTAAGTGTCTCATTTCCTAATCTAATTCCCTCAGCATCACCCAACTTAATTCGACTACATTCCATTATCCTCGTTTTGCTTTTGTTGATGTTCATCTTATATCCTCCTTTCAAGACGCTATCCATTCCATTCAACTGCTCTTCCAAGTCCTTTGCTGTCTCTGACAGAAGCTGAAACTATACCTTTCACAAATCACTTACCTCACAAAAACCTTCGTTACTCAAGCTACTGCAATACAGCGAGCGCCACTACTACCAGCTAAATAAAAGATTCAAACTACTGAAGGCACTAACTACTGATAGGCATAGTTAGCAAATGAAAGATTTTAATAGAGAAAAAACAATGTACTTACCTTAACGTTGTTCAAAAGTCATATTATATATATCAGTTCATGACGTCCAGTCTTACAAAGTTACTGTCTCTGTCCAGATCATCCGCTTTCACAACTCCGCCATCTCTCTCCCCACATCCACCACTGCTGGCGGCTGACCTCCAACTGTGCAACGGTACGCACTGTCAAAATCCAGCTGCCCAACACTACAATGGCGAGTATTACAACAATGCCAACCAGCCACTGACTGCACATAGCACAGCCAGTGATTTTCCTACAGAGTGCTACGTGGCGTTACCAATATAAAAAACCTAAACAACCTACTTACATATCCCCCCAGCTCCCCACAAAAAATTTTACAAATTGTTTTGGGCACTGTCCAATACAGATTAGAATAAAATTTGCATAATTACAGTAAGAGAGTTATCAAATACACACACTTATTAATACAATGTTGGTCAAAAGCTAAAATTTTCTCACAGTCCATAAAGACAGTCCTGATCATTCATCACAGTAAAACTGCTGTTTGTTTTCTCAAAGTCTGAGCAGTAAAAGACAATGCACAGGGAAGTAGTGGATTTCCATGCAGTCTTGAAGAAGCAGTGTTGTCCTTCCAACGGAAAGACAGTGCTGAATCTTGACATTCTGACAGGTAATGGGCCACAACAGAGCAAACCCACCGCAGAGTCAGTCAACGTTTTGAAGAATATTGGTAGGTATGTCATCAAAGAAGAGACCACTGTAGTCTTGTTAGAGATTACGGTATTGGTGGGCCACCAGAGGTGCAGACCCACTGCAGTCCTTGTAGAAATAATGGTATTGGTGAGTCATCAAAGGTGTAGACCCACTGTAGTCCATGTAGAGACGGCCAGCAACCATCTGTTGCGACTTACAGGTGCACAATCACCATCGAAAAGTCTTGCAGAGAATATAGCAAGTCCATGAACCACCATTTGTGCACTCACAAATTTTTTTAAATGTCCTTAGAACCAGCAAAGCTGTTATCCAGTCCCTTGCTGAATTATTAACACATGTGCAAACACTATCAGTCCCTACTTCTCACATATTGTCCATATACTATGACCAACAGAAATGTGTGCAGTGAAATGTAACTTACAAGTAACTTAATTTGATGAAGAGGTGTCAATTACAATTTTATAACATAAGAATACAATAACAAAGATACAAAATACATCATTAAAAATATAATAATACAGATAATATTTGTAGTAATACAGGGTTTACAAAAGAATCGAACTAAAATATACATCAGTGTTACAGGAATTATGACATAAGTAAATACATAAAAGGTTTCAATAACTTTGGAAACATCAACTTCAGACTTGAGCATTAAAACAAAACAGAAGAAATAACGTCTAAACATCTTTACAAAGTAAATAACATAGTATTAGAAAAATTCTACTATATAACAACATCAGCTAAACACATAAAGACAGGAAAAACACACATACACAAGGGAACATAAATGCATAGAAGGATAACACAAAAGGAAAGGACAGGGTTTGTTTTACTGCAGTAGTTTGCATGGAGATCTCCCTTTGTTCATCATTATTCCCAAAAAGTCATATCTAAGCCTACTTTCTTTATTCTGTTCACATCCTCTTTCAAAAATAGTTTTTCTTCACTGTACACAATATTTAGGCCAAACCATTTTCTTATAGCTTCTCAATGCATTTCTTCCAATTCATCATAGTTAGTTTCTTATATGGTCTACCCTCTCTTAAGCTAACTTAAATCTACTGAGCTCAGATGCTGAACTAAGGGATGAGGCAATGGAGCAGCACAAAACAATTAATACAAACAGCAATGACAAAAAAATGGAAATTGGCAAAGTAAGCAGCAGCAAATGCAATAACTTATCTAAACATGACAAAGCTAAAAATGGCCATGTTTAATACCTATGTCACATCTTAACACTAGGGTGATGCATCACCTTAATTTACACTACTATAAAGTTACCAGTCACTGACAAAAATTATGTATGCAATCCCTGTGAAGGGAAATGTCTTTTTGTGCTCCCTCATTTTTTTAAGTAGACCATAAAATGGTTATTTACTGGATCTTAGGCATAAAATATCTGTATTAGTACATCTATTAAATTTTATTTTAACCAATTCTGCAGTGCAGCTAGAGACTAGATGTTAAACGAAATGAGCAAATCTCTCAACTAGAAAGACAATAGATGTAAAATGTTTCTCATCATTTCATTAGGCATTTTAGTAAATTTCATAAATTTAGAGCTCCACAGTGTAATCATATGTTTTCAAGTTTGAGCGTGTCGTATTTGCGATGCTTTCTACAAAGAAATGTCAATAGCGAGGATAATGGCCTCTTTTTTTTCTCCACCTAATGGCTTTCATTTTTCAGACGACTATCTCTCAGCTGGGCATCCACAACGCATTACGTCAAGGTCACTTACCTTTCTTACCGACACATTTACGACAGCAGTTTTTGCTACAGTGACAATGTCATATAAAAATTTCACAGTTCGAGAATTTGCGTTGCAAATGTGTAGAAACAAAATCCTTTAAATATAACAGTGTCCAAAAAAAGTTCGCCAGCATTGTGATACATTCACACATTTACACACATTTCATAACTCTTAAAGTATGATTCCCAGCTTATTGATCATAAAAATACCTCAACAGCATAATACACATCGTCGTCATAAAAATAACCCCTCAGTCAAATCTCAAAATCGTCGTAGATTCCTCCAATAATTTCAAAACCTAAAAAAAATTCTCTGCTCATTTCAATAGTTTCATCTACCTCAAAAGTACTTTAAAAATCATTATCCCATACCAAATACATCATTAAAAGCTCTCATAGTATCATAAAGGTTCCGAAAAAAATATGAACAGTTCACAAAGTACCTACAAAATACAATTTCATGAGTGTGAAGTTATCTAATTGTGTAATTGCATAAACATCTGTCACTAACATAGTAAAAAAAAGTTTGTTTCTCTGTTAAATAATCAGGTAGCTGTGTAATTCTGTATTGGAGAAATACGGTACCAATGTGTAACGTTGTATAAGCAAATACCACATTAGCTTGGGCTCCTTGTGCTTGTCACACACATGGTACACAAAGTAAGCGTGTACTCCCCTGAGGATTAATGTAATTATACCCTCAGGTGTTACAGATTACAGAAATGGAATGAAATATATCACAGAAAACCTTAGTATCTTTGTAATTCAGAATCTTTAAAAATAAATGTTTTAAGTACAAAATTAATCAATGAAATACGTATACTGTAGCGCTAAACTGTGCGTCTCGTTGTAAGATAATCTCTGTGGAAGTGTCGTAGTTATCGTCCTTCGAAAGCTAAGTTCTGCAGAAGTCAATGTACTTAGCTCATGATAAACAAAAGTGAAATGCTTTGCGTATAGATATCTTAGTTATTACGCTTATTGCCATGATGAAGAAAGTACTGTGCTGTAACGTATTGTTGTGCTACGGAAAAGGCTGTCTCCTTGTAGCTATACCACAAAAGTTACTACTAAACATGTTTTACTTTCCAGAGTAATTCAGAAAAACTGTGCAGATATGAAACAGAAACACTGCAAAAGCAACATTGTAAATTGTCACTCATTAGGAGCGTCGTGATAAAATCGTGTAGCTGTCACATAAACTGTGTCACCTGGTATCTTACAGAATGTACTCTAAATCCAGAATGTATTTTCCAGTAAACCAAAATATTGCATTAAAATCTCATTAGCAGTACTGGTAAATGTTCTAAGTATGTGAGCCTTACAGTCGTTACGTAATCGTGCAACTAACAAGCAAGAATGTACACACGCAATAACACCGTGTCATCTGTGCACAATAACAATGCATTCGTAATTTCTGTTTAAATAAGTTCTCTTGGTTCTTGATTGGATACTTAACTTCAAAAATTGTTGCATGTTAACAGATTCTAAGTCTGGCAAAGCATACTAGTAATGTGAAGCGAAAAATATTATGGCAGAGACTAAGTTAAAAAAAAAAAAACAGATTATCTCTCAATAAACGATTGTACATGTGAAATGTGGTGCAATCTTTTACTCTTCTTAGTACACAGAGTTTCAGTTTCAACGCAATTATCATGTGGTTACGTCGGTAAGGAACACTGGAATTTTTCTCAAGGTTAGCGTCTGCCTTGTGTGAATCTCGCCAGTTCTGATGAAATTTAGGTCTGTTGTTATGATTATATCGTCTGTCGTCATGTCGGTAATTTCTGTAGTTTCTTTCTTGTCGGTTAAGTGGTGGAGAATTTCTCTCTGCTTTAGCACTGCACAGTGGACTGTTGCATCAGTAGTTATTCTGTCTCCCGTGATAATAATTATTTTGTCTGTTTCTATGATTGTCTCTGTCATATTCATTATTAGGGAAATGCGATCTTTCTCTGTAACTATTATTCTGCCAATGGTTGTCATACGGGTGGTGTCTGTTTTCGTCACGATTTGCGTTGTAAGAATAGCCTTGTCGTGTATTATTTCTGTCATCGCGGAATTGTGACAGATGTGACCTGTAATTGTTGCGCTCCTGTTTTCGTGTTCCGTGATTGCCAGTGTCAATTTACAGTTCTTGTAACAGTCCCTGAAAAGCTTCAGTGTCGTCTTTTCAACGTTCTGCTAAAATAATATGTCGTAAATGTTCAGGCAATTTGATTAAGCAAATGCGGCTGAGTTCCGAGGGGCTGTATGGGTTTGAAAGATACTGATCCTATGCAACATGTCTTCAAAATATTTCACAATACTGGAGAATACAGATTGTTCGAAATGTTTCATCATTATGATGCTGTGTTTTACTCGGTCTTGTGTAGCTTGAGACCAATATGCTGAGAGGAAGGCATGATAAAATTCTCCTTCACTGTGACAATCGTGAATGACCGATCGCATTCTTACAGCTGGTTCATTCTCTAAGTAGCCACACAAAAATTCTAATCTGAGCTGCAATGATCAGTTGGGAGGAAAACAATGAGAGAATTGATGAAGTCATGCTTGTGGATGAATGTCATTACCAGAATTCTTAAATGTTTTGAATTTACGTGTAGTAATGAACAGCTTATAGTCAAAATTATCGCGTCGGCGAGTCGCACATCGCTCATTGTTACTTTGTTTCGGCGGTTCCATCTCAAAATTTAATGCGCCTTGCCAATTTCTTTCATAATTTCCAAAGTGTCCTGTGTTATTATTTTGTGGTTGTTCCGTATTTCTATGTAACTCTTCCCGCACTGTGGCGCAAGTGTCCTCTGAAATATGTAATTCTTGTATTACTTGTGCCAACTGATCTTGTACTTCCCGGATTTCTCTTTTGTACTGTGTATTGATCTGATTTTGATTTTGTTTGAATTTTCTAATTTGTTCATACTCTTCAGTGTCAGTGAAAGCTACAGGTCTTGTGTCATTCAGATCATTATCTACCTTTGTAGATAAGTTAGTGAACTGATCTGAAAGTTCGGCTACTTTATTCGATAGTGAAATTATTTCCTCTGTGTGTTTTTCTGAACCAAGTTTCAGAGTGTCCATTTGTGTTGAAATCGTATCTACTGTGTCATTTAAGTTTTCCTGAGTTTTTCCAAGTTGCGTAACCGAATCGGTAGATGCAACTGAGTCAGTTTTAGCTTGCAATGTGTCGTGATTTTCATGAACAATAGTTTGCAGTTCTTTTATGGCTGCTTCGTGATTCTGTAATGCATTTTCATGACGCGAAAAAATATGTTAGAAATGCTCACAAATTTATGTTTTTACGTCATTACAGACGTTTTGACATTTAGTTTCAATATTATGTAGCTCAGTCGTTAAATCTTCACGTGTTTGTTCAAGTGTGGTGTCTAACTTCCGAAGATTTTGTTCCATTGTGTCTAACTTTTGAAGATTTTGTTCCATTTGTTTCAGATTTTGTTCAAGTGTTGTGTCTAACTTTTGTAGCCTTTGTCCCATTTGTTTCATTAACTGTAATAACAGTGCACTGGTGTCTGAAACATGTTCCTCAGTGCTATTCGTCAGTGCATTTGAACCGGCAATATTCGCATTTTGAATAGCAGAAAATGTGTCTTGATTTATTTGAGAAAACGGTGAGGACGCAAAACCTGAATCTACAGTATTTGCAATATTGTGTCCTGTCATTTCGGAATCCTGAGGCGTGCTGTTGCCGACAGATCGATCGATAATACTTCCCTGTCCACTAACTGTTTCACTGCCTACACCATTGTTTGCAGCCCGCTCCATTTCCCTGTGCACAATTACCAAATTACTACTTTGAACATTAGTTAATTCATTACATGGTGGCGCTAACACACTGCTTTCGTCTTCACTGTCGTTTCTCAGTTTACTTTGGAGCCTAGTATTACGTTTTTCACACGCCATTATTGTCACAATATTTCACACGACAACACAGAAAAACACAACTTGAAGAACAAAAATAAGAGAACACATTAACATAGCACTGAAAATAATATCTCGTTAATTGCAAGCGGAGCTGCGAAATACTTGGTGCAAATCTACATGCATGCTACAACTGTTTTACTGTACAAGAATGAAAAACTACAACTTCAAAGGAAATTCTCTCTACAATTACGCGCTAGCAATAAACAAAGGGTGCATTAATTGCACAAACTACAAGAAAAAATCAGATGATTGCAGTGAGGTATTCTCGGCTAAGGGTCAACATATGAAACGTCCCCTTAGAAAAATTAATGAATTATTGTGCTGATAAACCTCTTACATTATTTGATTTTCAAACAGCTGAGCAAAACTGAACGTACTCAGACATTACTCCCTTTACTTATTCTGATCAACACTATATATCAGTTCATAACATCCAGTCTTACAAAGTTACTGTCTCTGTCCAGATCATCCGCTTTCACAACTCCGCCAGCTCTCTCCCCACATCCACCACTGCTGGCGGCTCACATCCAACTGCGCAACGCTACGCGCTGTTAACATCCAGCTGCCCAACACTACAATGGCGAGTATTACAACAATGCCAACCAGCCACTGACTGCACACAGCACAGCCAGTGATTTTCATACAGAGCGCTACTTGGCGTTACCAATATAAAAAAACCTAAACAACCTACTTACAATGTTGATGGCGGACACGTCGGACACCTGTAGGTGTGAAAGTGTTCATCGGATATGACGTTACAGACTATTTGTGAGTACGTTTCCCATGCTGGATTTCATGCAAAAACCTGAACATTCTGTGGATGTATGCCACTAATAATCGTGTTCAGTACGCCAGAACCAAGACTCATACCAAACTCTATCTACAGTTTTCAGTTATGTAGAAAAGGCATATATGTACCATTTAAAAAAAGCTAACTTTGTGTTTGAAGCTGTGTTCGCTGACCTTTATGGATTATGCATTCCTGCCCATTGTGGGAGCCCCTGATATATATTCATCCATGGGAAACTCCATTTTTCACATTTTGTTTCGTTTAGGAAGTATATGAGGTAGCAAAGTTAGGTGGTGCAACCTGTATACATATATCTACTCTGACTAGTGGAGTTTATTTGTTTGACAGTATTACCTGATTCATCGAGAAAACGACCCCCTCTTCATGCACATATCAATCAGAAAATAAATCTCAACCTTCATTAACCCCAAACGAAAAACAGCGATGGTAGACCTGCTGGATAATTAAGAAGCTTATACACTCAATACAGCAATGCTGGACTTGAGACATTATCGTACAGAATTCCGCTAGCGCGGAACAGCAATGCCCTTTGACGCCACTGCTGTAGATAATGATCATCGTAAATTATTCACTGACTGCCACGGCTCTCTGATTGTGGATGAGGCATGTCGCTGTAATTGTGGTCGTCGATCATCGGCTAAGACGCGCTTTCCACCATGCCTTCGCACAAAATTCTCTGGCGCAGTTTCTTTCACAGCTTTGCACAATCCTCTTCAATCTACCGACACCCACGCCTAACCGATAATTTTCGCTGATTGTTATACCATGCTATATTTACCCACCAAACCGTGTCTGCACGTGAGTTGTGGAAAATGCAAAAGTGATGGCGCAGTAGCGAGACTGATTCCAGCACAAAATCCTGCGAATAAAACGAGTTCTGATAAATCTCCAATCAAATAACGAAATGTCCTTCCACTACCAGAAAAACAACCACTTCCACTACGTCTGGTTGACATTACTATTTTATCAAAGGCAGGTCGTCGCCTCAGCAACTTAGCACACATCAGAGGTCCTTTGGAAAGTAGCTTACAAGGCTAGGCCATTACTTTCTGCAAGCTGTTTTTCTCTCTGAACGTGGTTGTCGGTCACCTTAAAAAATACTCTCCATGAAACACGCTGAAGATTAGATGGGTAGTTCACGTAACTAATGAGGAGGTACTGAATAGAACTGGGGAGAAGAGGAATTTGTGGTACAACAAAGAAGGGATCGGTTGGTAGGACATGTTCTTTAGGCACCAAGGGATCACCAATTTAGTATTGGCGGGCAGCGTGGCGGATAAAAATCGTAGAGGGAGACCAAGAGATGAATACACTGAGCAGACTCAGAAGGATATATGTTGCAGTAGTTACTTGGAGATGAAGAAGCTTGCGCAGGATAGAGTAGCATGGAGGTCTGCATCAAACCAGTCTTCGTACCGAAGGTTGCAACATGTACGAAAAATGAGAAAGTGGTGCTCTCGCGTTTTCTGCGTTTCAGGGCAACCACGTTTCAGATATTGTGCAGGGCTGGGTTGTAAAACTATACAATACCTTCGATCGCCCCCTGGCGTTCCGACTTTCACAACGAAAACACCTGACTGTCTGGTCTCTACTTATGGTTAAGGGCTATTCTGTTTTCCATTACATTATCCGCCTGTCCCGTATCAAATCCAATGTGCTGTCTCTTCCCACGCATACAAATATTATCCAGAAAAGCAAGTAGAACTTGTAACGATACAGGTATCACTACAACACCAAGCACTATCTTTATTATTAGAATTATTAAATTTCGATCAGGCAAACTGTTCATCTTTATACATCATAACCTTGAAAAGTAACAGTTGGCCTGATGAATCAGTGGTCTGCTGTCACTGACAGAGGCGCTGTATGAGACACGCCTAATGTAAATGCCATCTAGTGGTTGCAATAACACAGTCTGGTTGAAAAAATGGATGAGTTAAGGATCACCGTAAGTACTGCCACCTCATGGCGGATGTGGCAAACAACCTATTTACACATTTACCAAACTATATTATAGAATAATTAAATATATTAAGTATTGTTTATTTTGTTAAAAATTTTAGAGCGTTAAAACGACTTTAAAATTGTGTACTGTGTATTATAAACAGTAGTGGCTTTAGCAATAATTGTTAAGGACATTCCCGCATATTAATCTGAGCGGCGGTATCCCACCGTTTTCGAGAAGACTGTGTAAGTAATCAGTTGTAGTGTGAGCACTGTCCATGTGTATGGTGTTTACGTGGTGAAAATCGAGTGCTGGCAAAACCAGCCTCAGATGACTGCTGAATAATGCTACCATTTAATGAAAAGTGCAAGTAAACTGCGTGTTATGGAATACGAGGTCTGCTCGGACTTATTGTGGATTAAAAAGCCAGTAGCACGTGGATCATGAGGCTCTGCAAACTGCAAGAGCCATGTTGCTGGCTGTACATACTGCAAGAGACATATTGTTGGCTTTGTGTACAACTGGGTACACCTACGTTTATAGCATTTGTAGGCTTAGAGAAAATTTTTGACAATGTTGCCTGGAAAACTTCCTTTCAATTCTAATTGTGGCAGGGGCAAAATATAGGGAGAGAAAGGGAAGTAATGGTTGTGAAGGAAGTGAGAGTTGTAGCCGATCTCTGATGTTATTCAATTTGTACACTGAGAAAGAACTAAGGGTAACAAAGGAAAAATTTGGAGTTGGAATTTAAGCCCAGAGAGAAGAAACAAAAACTTCTAGGTTTGCCGATGATGTTGTAATTCTGTCAGAGACAGCAAATGACTTGGAAGAGCAGCTGAACGGAATGGGGAATGCCTTGAAAGAGGATATCAGATTACCTTCAACAAAATCAAAACGAGGATAATGAAATGTAATCGAATTACATCAGGTGCTGCTGAGGGAATTAGATTAGGAAATAAGACACTTAAAATAGTATATGAGTTTTGCCATTTGGGCAGCAAAATAACTGATGATGGTCGAAGCAGAGAAGATATAAAATGTAGACCGTTTATGGTAAGAAAACCGTTTATGAAGAAGAGAAATTTGTTACCATCGACTTTAAGCGTCAGGAGGCCTTTCCTACAAGAATTTGTCTGGAGTGTGGCCATGTATGGAAGTCAAATATTGACTATAAACAGTTTAGACAAGAAGGGAATAGAAGCTTTTGAAAAGTTGTGCTACAGAAGAATGCTGAAGATTAGATGGGTAGACCATGTAACTCATGAGGAAGTACTGAGTAGAACTGGGAAAATGGTTCAAATGGCTCTGCGCACTATGGTACTTAACTGCTTAGGTCATGAGTGCCCTCGAACTTAGAACTAATTAAACCTAACTAATCTAAGGACATCACAAACATCCATGCCCGAGGCAGGATTCGAACCTGCGACCGTAGCGGTCGCGCGGTTCCAGACTGTAGCGCCTGGAACCGCCCGGCCACTCCGGCCGGCAGAACTGGGAAGCAGAGGAATTTGTGGCACAACCGGACTAGAAGAAAGGTTCGGTCGGTAGGACACATTCTGAGGCATAAAGAAATCACTAATTCAATACTAGAGGGGAGAGCGGCGGGTAAAAATCGTTGCGTGAGACAAAGAGATGAATACAATAAGCAGATTCCGAAGAATATAGTTTCCAGTAATTACTCGGAGATGAAGAGGCTTGCACAGGGTATAGTAGCATGGAGAGTTTCATCAAACCAGTCTTCATACTGAAGAACACAATAACAACACGTATAACTGAAAATCCTGTAGCATTCACAACCGCAAATAGTAACTTGTCACCTCACATTTCCGTAGCATTTGTAAAGAGGCTTGGACATATCTCGACATCACGTGAAATGCAACAGCTTTATTTGCTTTCTGCTGCAACATGTAACAGTATTATTTTGTCTGTGCTACAACATAAAGTGGACTTCGAGTAGGGAAGTCTTGCTATCAAAACTTCTAAAACCCATGACATAATAGGAACTGCAAGTGATACAAGCTGGTATTTATTTGAACACAAAATCGTTAGCCGACTTACAATTATATTTCATATGTAATAAATAAACGAGCCAAATTTCGTAGTTGATGCTGTGTGTCACTGTTATTTTCTAGAAGAAGACAACGCATGGTACAGTGAATCTTTTTCTTCTTTTTTTCAGAAAAGTGTAGTGGCTTCTATATTTTGAAAATCAAAACCAGTGGCATGTGACGACATCTGAGCTTGTGTTAACTAAAGTCAGGTATAGGTAGTAACTGAGATTCTTTAGATAATTTCTTATTACTTACATTACTATAACTTTTTCATCACATGTCTGAAATATTTTCATATTATTAACGTTCAATATTTCACTACCGTAGTAGATAAGTATCTTTAATGCTTATCATGTTACTCATTAAAAGTTTTTACGTTAATTTTCATGAAAATTCTTGACCTATTTAAAATAATTACGTATTATAATATAATTAAAAAAATTTAGATATATGAAAATAATGAAATTAATTAATGGCAGATAATATAATACAGAGGTGATCTGAAATTGGAATTTTGATTACTGTCTCTTATGAAATTTTCCGGCGCGTCGGACAAGCACAATAAGCTGGGCTATGCCTGTAAATGGGCAAAAAATCTTTTCATAATAGTTCCAGATAAACGAAACAGTCTTTCTCTTGTTGGAGATTTATGCTTACCAATTAATAATACTACGTCTGATCGCCGTATCCACCTACAGAATCTTGACCGTGTCCTTTATATTGCTGTAATCAGATCTTCGTGATAGCTCCGAAGTACACTGGTGGGCTTGTTGGTTTGTACTTGGAATAATGACTCATATAACTTTTCACTTGTAAAATAATGCTATATTCTTCCTTCGATGCACATCAAAGATACACAACCAAAATGGCTACCGCTGTTTATACTCTAAAGTAACGTGCGTCTACTTTCGATCATTAACAAAACAACCGCTTCACATTTTCCCTTTACCTTTGAAGAAAACGAAAACATAAAAGGAAGAAATGCAAACGGTACATCATAAATGCATCCCTACTGTATACTCTCGGAAATAAGTCTCTTTATTTAGAGAGACAGTATACAGTAGCCTTATTTACATTGGGGGTCATAGTTTGGTTACTTGGTGGAAGTCAATGGAGTTGTAATGCCCTTATGCTACTACTAGTATATTTATAAAGCTTCATTTCTTTGTCCATAGCAAATTCACACACATAAATACATTCACATACATTTATATTACATAATTTCACGTCCATGTTGTGCTACCATCTTAGTTTGTCATTTATCCTTACATTTGCTAATTTGCGCGGTGTGAACAGGGGAAAAATTGAAATTTCTTTCATTGTCCTTTCAACCTGATTAAAAAAATTTTTCTCATTTGATTTCGGTTCATTTGCAATTCTGAGAAAGTGTCCTTTCGGCAACCGCTATCTCATTGTTCGCTGTTCTTACGCCAGCAGCAGCTCATTATTTAACGCGCCCGTCTCAGTGACGCAAGTGCCACGTGAGCAATAGCACTGCCTGCGAATCCGTTGTTAATGTCGCTCCAAGCTTATGAAGTCGGTTTGTACATGCCGTCCAGCCCAGGGACTGGATACAACGGATTCAGCTCCAACGCTCAACTCAAAGAACACCAATACCTCAACTAGCATCTGGACGAAGTTATCCGCTAGTGAAATTGACATTCCCTGCTGTCCATGTCAATTTTTACCCCACACCTTCTGAACACCTCCATACCATGTATACAGTTCATTATAAGTCTATCTACCAACAAGAAAGTACACTGCAGAATTACACAATATATACTAATGGGTATGCTGGCCTGTAATTTTATAATATTAGGTTTACTTCCCATCGCCGTTACGATCTTACAATTCTCTACGGTTGGCGTAGGTACATATACTTCCTGCGCTATCTCTTTAAACAAGCTGGTTGACATCAGGCTTGGTGGCGCTCCAGTATTCAAAATAACTGGTATATCTGTGCTTACCATTTGTTGTTGCTTGAATAACTTCACTTACCTTGCCTGTTATTTCTTTCTCTTCAGTAAACAAATCTTCTTTCATTTCTGCTTTCTTATCATACCTTAAAAATAGATTACGGAATGTTGTACGTGTAAGCTTGTTTCAATGTCTACATCCTCTTTCCTATT
Source organism: Schistocerca gregaria (assembly GCF_023897955.1). Classification (NCBI taxonomy): domain Eukaryota; kingdom Metazoa; phylum Arthropoda; class Insecta; order Orthoptera; family Acrididae; genus Schistocerca; species Schistocerca gregaria. The sequence goes on along the minus strand of NC_064921.1, from coordinate 495,502,294 downwards.
TCTGTTCATGTTAGTGTTTATGTCGTTAACATTATTACTGTGGCACACTGTCAGTTCTTTACCTTCTTGGACGCGTTGGGTAGCCGCACGATCTTAGGCGCCTTGCCGCTGTTCTTCCCGTCGGAGGTTTGAGTCCTCCATCGAGCTTGGGTGTGTGTGTTGTCCTTAGAGTAAGTTAATTTAACTTAGAGTAAGTAATGTGTAAGCCTACGGACCGATGACCTCATCAGTTTGGCCCCATAGGAACTCAATCACAAATATCCAGAGTATCGTTACCTTATTCCCCTTGAAAACATGTTTTTAAATTATGACTTAGTCATGCCCGATTATTATTTCCTGTGGACGGTAAGCGTATTGTTTAATTTTCTACAGTCGCTTCTACTATGTTCACCGTATGTTCGCGTGCTCGCCAGTTCATGTCCCAGTTGTTTCAGTTTGACTGTACGGGCTGCTGGTTCTCTCTTTCATACCTGTGTTCCACATTCCGATCCTGGTAATTTGCATTTCCTTGTCGGCGAGTGTCAAAGTTCTCTCCCAAATTTCTCCTGTCTCGGACATTGCCGTACCGATGAGGCTGATATTTTTTTCTTACCTTCGGTCATCCTTTGGCTGATAGGTAAACCGATTGTGCTGATTTCCGTTGTGGTGTGGCGGTGCATAAGGTTGCTATTCATTCATACTCAAACGACCATTATAGTTTCCAAAGCCATTGCTGTTACCGTAGTTGTTCCTCCCATTTTGGTTGTGTTCATTACTGTTACGATAACTAGGCATGGCTTGCCCATCCTCATGAATTAGATCTATTGAGTCGAGCATCGAGAGAAAATACTCGAGATAATATTCGGGAATCGCTACTAATTCTTCCCTAACATTTGTAGGCAATTTGTTCTTTAAGATTTTCTATACATCGACATGAAATATCGAATGATGGGAAGGGGATCAGGGTCATAAATCAGGGAGGGGATCGGAAGATGGAGGGAAGACACCTGGCAACGGTGTATAATGTTCTCTGACTGGCTGAGCCCCTATTTCTCTAGAGAATATGATTGTAATGTGGACAATCTTCAGGAACATCATCTCCAGGTGCCATGCCTTTATCCATAACTCGAATGGCCGTACACACCTCGCGCCATTATTTTCATTACGATCAGTGTTTCTGATTTACGTCACAGGCATAAACGTTGAAAGAAATCTTCAAATGTCTCATTAATTTTCTGTATGATGTAAGTCACTGTGTGATCGGTCAACTTAATTAATACAGTGTTGTTTCTCAACAACAAAAGTTTCTATTTTGTTTTCTTGATTAGTTGGTCTCCACTGTGTAATCTGTCAACTTAACTAATCCATTGTTGTTACTCAACTACAAAAATTGCTGTTTTGTTTCCTTGATTAGTTTGCCTGTGTGTAATCCCACGATGCTACACTCATAACAACTCGGAAGTTGTCTTAGTGGCGAAATCGATCGTGGTGTTGTTATTTAACTCCTAGTTCTTCGTACCTTCTAATATTCGTTTTATCACATTTTATCTGTATTTTCTCATGTCCTGTTGAAGTTTTCTCAAATAGTTTGGTTCTATTCAGCGTACTGTAACATTCTCTTACACACTTCAAGCTATTAACTTGCCTTCTTTTCAATATTTTCGTTTGCAAAATTTCGGATTTTCCTCTCTTTTGTCTTTGCAAGATATTTTGCTTTTCTAAGGGAAGCTTTATTAAATAATAAGTCTTTACTTCATTACATCCCGCTTCGAATGCTTTCCTATTTCAGACTGAAAACTTTTTACACTTAACTGCCAAAGAAACTGGTATATGCATGCATATTAAAAACAGAGATATAAGGATATTGTTAGATCGGTTACTGCTGCTACAATGGCAGCTTATCAAGATTGAAGTGAGTTTGGATGTGGTGATATATATTGTCAGCGTATGAGCAATGGGACACAAAATCTCCGAGGTAGCGATGAAGTGGGGATTTTCCAGTAAGGGTATTCCACGAGCGTACCGTGAATGTGAGGAATCCGGTAAAACATCAAATTTCCGTCATCACTGCGGCCGGAAGAAGCCCCCGGCAAGAACGGGACCGACGACGACTGAAGAGACTCGTTCGACATGACAGAAGTACAACTCTTCCGCAAACTGTTGCAGATTTCAATGCTGGGCCATCATAAAATGTCAGCGACCAAACCATTTATCAAAAGATAATCGATATGTGCTTTCGGAAACGAAGGCCTACTCATGTACCCTTGATGACTGCGCGACTCAAAGCTTTATAAGCCTCGCCTGGGCCCATCAACACCAACACTGGACTGTTGAGGACTAGAAACATGTTTCCTGGTCGAAGGAGCATCGTTTCAAATTGTATCGAGCGGATGGACGTGTACGGGTATGGAGACAACCTCATGAATCCATGGCCACTGCATGTCAGCTGGGCGACTCTGAAAAGTGACAAGTACGTAAGTATCCTGTCTGATCATATGCATCCATTCATGATCATTGTGCATTCCGAAGGACGTGGGCAATTCCAGCAAGACAATGCGACACCCTACATGTCCAGAAATGCTACGGAGTTGCTCCAGCAACACTCCTCTGTGTTTAAACAACTCCGCTGGTCACCAAGCTCCCCAGACATGAACATTATTGAGCATATCTGGGATGCCTTGCAACGTGCTGTTCAGAAGAGATCTGCACCCACTCGTACTCCTAAATATTTATGGACAGACCTGCAGGATTCATAGTGTCAGCTCCCTCCAGCACTACTTCAGACATAAGTCAAGCCCATGACACGTCGTGTTGCGGCACTTCTGCGTGCTCGCGGGTGCCCTACACGTTGTTAGGCAAGTGTACCCGTTTATTTGGCTCTTCAGTGTAGGTGGTTGATCTACCTCTCTTAGAAATCATCTGATGATATACGGGAGTCGTATCGATGCTTTTTTCACGCTTTCGTTAATAATTCCGCTGTGCGCTACCGGTAAAAGGTTTTATATATCTAACCACATTACTGCGGAGGTCCATCGCTAGGAGTGATTTGTGCAATGTGTATTCATACATAATTGTTAGTTACGCCAAAGTTCACCCACCGCCTGTCCTATTTTATCAGTCTGCCCAGGCTACGACGTCCGTCATCAGTAAGGAGGGCTGGCTGCCCAACCCCACGACGGATGACGTCTGGACGTGGTTGCACCTTGACTTCGCCACATGTTGAAGGCACCCATCATAGTACTCCGCGAGCACCAGGTAAGTAATGCAGTTTCCAAAATGCTCGTGCCGAGCTTCTGGTCTATCACAATCTGCCCTCGATCAGACTCAGATAGATCCCGTGCTTTGCCCATTCTACACACGGACAGCACGCTCACTAATGGTATATCCACAATGTGTGTGTCTGAATAGCAGTCATTACTCACCAGATGACGCTGATATTACCTGGACGGGTGTATATCGATAGTAGGTCGGGAGTGATAATGTTCTGACTAATCAGTGTCTAAGAACTATGCCAGAATTTAATCCTTGGTAGTCCTGAGCATTATTTGTTTTAAGAAATAATATTTTTTCAGTGTCCTTCACTCCTCTGGCACGTAGCCGGCCGATGGTGGCCGAGCGGTTCTAGGCGCTTCAGTCTGGAACCGCGCGACCGCTACGGCCGCAGTTTCGAATAATGCCTCGGGCATGGATGTGTGTGATGTCCTTAGGTTAGTTAGGTTTAAGTAGTTCTAAGTTCAAGGGGACTGATGACCTCAGACGTTAAGTCCCATAGTGTTTAGAGGCATTTCAACGTAGTAAGTTTTCCGCCGTCCTGTGTCATTTACAGGTAGTCATGTCGCCATAGGTTCATTCCTCCATATTTCATTAGGTCCTCATTAATATTGTAAGCGCATTTAGCTTTTAATTTCTTTTGTGGGATCACTGATTATTTCACAATTTTTTTCAATTTAATGCTAATGTAATTCTTCCGCGTTTACTGTTTCTCGATGCCTTAGTTGCTTGTAATGATAATAAAGTTTCCGATATTTTTGTCCTATATTTACAAGTAAAAAATGTTTAAAAGTAGCTCTTACTGTTGATCTTCTGCTTTTTTCTATGGCGCCCTCTCTTTCATATCTGAGAACGACTTCACTCAAAGTTGACGAAAATATACACTGTTCATATGAGTCTTTGTTGGCCTTTTCTGTCCACTTCCTAGTACTACTGAATCAAATTACTTTCCAATTACTGCTAGATGTTAGCGCACATAGCATCAGTCTTTCCTTTCTCCTGCTAAATATTTTCCATCTACTCTTACTAACTTTGCCTTGTACCCGCTCATTCTTCACTTTATCTGTCTTGATTAATAACGTTCTTGTAGCACGATTATAATTTCATCATTTGTCAGTTTCATATAATGCTGCGCTACATGTGTAGCCTATGAGAATCTTGTTCTTCATATCCATGCCACAATTTCGTCTGTGAACCTCTTCATGTAGAGAAAATTTCGAATAGTCGCGCTATTCCATGAGGCACAGTCAAATGAAAATGAAAAAGATGGAAAAAAGTAAGTAAACTGTTCATTATTTCAAAAGAAATCGCCGTAACTGTTAATATATTTGTTCCTTTGTTAGACAAGATGGTCAATGCCTTCATGGAAAAATGCTTGTAGCTGCCTAAGGAATCATAATTGTACCCAAATGTGAATCACTTCGTCCCAAGCAAATCGACTGCCACATACGTCTTTCTTCAGGGCTCTAACTATATGGAAAAGCCGTGGGAAGAGATCGGGACTGGGTGTAGGATATGGGCTGGCCGACATGTTGCTAAAGTTTTTTCTACTACTCTGCCAGAAATTTCGCTTATAAGCTCTTACACAAGCTGCGTACAGTCATGGTTCCGTTTTCATTTGACTGCCCCTTATATTCACAATACTTGGTTCTTCCTTCAAACTCCAATGTTGTGTCCTGCCGCTTCTTCAGTGGAAGGGTTCTGTCACTCATATTTTGCGACTTCATTGATTCGACTGTTCAGAATATTGCAGTGTACTACTATACATATTTTCTGAGTTAACTGGAGCCTCCACATTTGTAAATCTGATGATTAATCTCTCTTTTCACAGAGTCTGGAAAATTGACGAAATGTATTCTCAGTTTCAAAACCTTCCTAGTAGCTCTTACTGGATGTTGTACGAACAACAATGAGAGACAAAAGGAAGGGTTGCGCTTAGCAGCTTCCTCGACAGTGCTTTAACCGGGTGGACTTTCCGCGATCATAGTATCGGATGTGGCGCCAATCCAGGAGTAAAAATCCAGTAGCGTTAGTTTATCGATATCGTTATGCATGGAGAAGAGCCACATTCAATACGGGGTAACCCTGCATCAGTAGAACATATCAGCCTTCCCGCAGTAAAAATCTAAAATAAATCTTCAATTCACTGCAGAAGTAACAGCGTCGCGGAGATGAATGGTGGCGATATTTTCGGTCATAAACGACGCTTCCAGATATCGACGACCTCGGGTTGTAAATAATATTACTGTGACAATGCGGTACTCAACTACAATGGGACACCATTTCGCGACATTTACGGGCGTGATAAAGCAATGCCTTTAGCGCGCTGAGACAACTCCCTTGTAGTTTGCCCATAGTAAAACATTTGAACGAAACCACATGTCGCAATTTCGGGGATATACTCGAGTTGTTAAGTTATTAACATCTGGAGGCAATGTTTTAATTTTCTTATAGCATCAACTCAAGTTACAAATACTCTGAGAGACAACCGCCGAGTCAACTCTAAAAACACGTATCATTGGACCATTATGCAGCAAGAGCAATATAACACTCTGAAAAATGCTTTTTTAATTGAGGGAAGAAATCGCTTCACTTGTGCTTTTTCTCTCAACCACAAATATTATTTTTCCAAACTTCAACCGAGTATCGTGGGCAGTGATTTCAGAAGAGTAGATTTGCGTTTGGAATGAGAAGGTTCAACTCAGTGATTTATTTGCATTGATTGATTGTTCCGTAGGTTCTTCATAGCACATTTTACACAGTATGAATGAAAAGATGCACGAAACTAGTGTAATGTTCTACAAAATTTATTTCACATACCAGTTGTCGGATATGGCTCAGTCATGAGGTACAAAAGATAAATATCTGCTGCAGTGAAAGTTTTGTAGGCTAAAAGATTTGAAACTAGTGCATCTACTGAGTGTCTGTTTCAAAAGAAGAAATATGTTAATATTAGAGTTAGGAATAAAACGAGAATAATTACGTCGGTGAAAATGGAATGTAAGGTTATTTAAATAAGGTAAATTATGTGACACCCTCACTAATGAACTATATAATAAATTGCAACATCTGTTCATAGAAAAAAATAAATTGAACGATAAACTTTGGTAACATATTCCAAGGGTGTTCTTTAACAGATTCTAAAATACAAATAGATAAAATATCCTACTGCGATTAATCAGGTAAATGAAGCGGCTGTGATTATATCTCGTCATTCAGTGCGAAGAGCGGACTGATGGTCATAGTTGCCATTATACGGTATTAAGATAGTGCACCATTCTTCCTTTGTGGATTTAATACAATACTTGATGTGGCACGTTGTAACTACGGCCTTCTTTAAGCAGGCAGTATGCGAAAGTAGAGTCTCCTTTTCTACGTTTCCTACTTCTCTTGTGTACCTTGAAGCGTTTCCACTTTGCCCTGCCTTACAAGGCATTTTCTACAATTATCGAGGCTGACTTGGCCACCGTTTTCCATTTATCTTGGGTGCAGCCGATTTGGTCTCGAGCCCAGGAGAAGCGCTGCAGGCGATGTAGCGCTGTTAGCAAAGGCACTTGCGTCGGCCGTCTGCTGCCGTTGTCGATTAACGACAAATTTCGCAGCACTGTCCTAAAGGATACGTTTGTCGTACTTCCTACATTGATTTCTACATCTACATCTACATCCATACTGCGCAAGCCACCTGACGGTGTGTGGTGGAGGGTACCTCGAGTACCTCTATCGGTTCTCCCTTCTATTGAAGGTTGTTTCACGCAATATTGCATGTCTGTTAGCACTGACAACTCTACACAAACACCGCTGCTCTCGGTCGTTAAGAGAAGGTTTTCGGCCACAACTTTCTCCGTGATGAGAGGTAATACCTGAAATTTGGTATTCTCGGCACACTCTTGACATTGTGGATCTCTATATATTGATTTCCCTAACGATTTCCGAAATGGAATGTCCCATACGTCTAGTTCTAACTACCGCTCCGCGTTCAGAGTCAGTTGATTCCCTTCGTGCGGCCATAGTCACGTCGGAAATCTTTTCACATGAATCACTTGAGTACAAATGACAGCTCGACCAATACACTGCCGTTTTTATACTTTGTGTACGCGATTCTGTCGTCATGTAATTTTGTACCTATCACTGTCCCATGAGTTTTTTTCATTTCAGTTTATTTTATCTTTGAGAATGTAGGTATTCTATAGATTCACTAGTTTAAAATCTTGGATCCTAAAAAAATTTCACTGCGCACATACTTATTTTAGTTTCTGATGATGGCGTAACAGCCGAAAGCCGTTTTCAAAGAAAATAATAAGTACTGTAGAATGTTACACCAATGTCGCTTGTGTTTTCATTCATACTACCTGATTTATGTTATCCATAGCTTCATTTAATGAGTTGAAGCTGACGCAGGGGCCCATGAAAACGACGTTATCCGTTTCCTCCCACATCCTTGCCGTATCCTAACTTCTGTTCTGAAGTCACCTCAACGCCGAATAGAGGTTCAAATCTATTACTCGTTTTCTTCGTCTGCAGACTATGTCAGGAATTCACATTCATTCGGACGCTTTTGTCTCTGAAACATACTGTTTAAGTTCTGGACGGGCAAGAAATTTTCTCCGCCAATGTTTCGATGGCAGGAGGAGGAAAGGTAATGCCTGATTACTAGATCTTCCACTCAAGTCTCGTGTTAAATTTTAACTTCTCCACTGCGTTTTGCGTAAGGAGCCTGTACGATACTGCAGATTGTGGCTCTTCCGTCGGCGACGTTAAACTCGTCGACTGCCTCGGTGCTTTTCGAGAAGAGTTATCTTCCTTCTGGCACCTGGTTTCACTCTCTCCATCAACAGCACTCTTCAAACGTTCGTCAAAGCCACTCACACTATACACTCTCACATATGACGTGTCGAATACACGTTTCGTCACAGTAGCGCCCTGTGCAACGGTATTCAACAGGTATCGAGCCACACGGAAAGTATAATAAGCGCAAAATTATAGAACCCGATCAGGCCCTCTCAGTCCACAGTAAATTCTAAATAACATTAAGTACTACAGTGTACACAAGTCCAGAGTACAATCTATCAGGTTCATCATTGAAACGTAAAAATTTACTTTCAAAATCTTTTCTTAAAGAATTTACTTTATTTACTAGCGATTCATCAAGAACATTAACACACTATGTGAGCGTGGAAGTAGTTGCCATTTTCATAGACAGATAAAAAAAAAAGTTACAGTAGGAGCCTTCGGGCTGAGAAGCTTCCGCTCCCATTTTTAACAACTCACACAAACATATTAACTATGCACCCCCTAAGAGGAATGGAAATGGTACAAACACTCACATTAAGAACCTATTTTCCACCCAAAGTGCAATTTGTTTTTAAAAGGGCTCTTACGGTGGAAGGTGGCAACTTTATAAAAATGACTATTTAAATAATACCCATGATATTCCGACTTACATAAAGTGTACAACATACTCTACATTACACATATACCGCCTCGCAAGATGATAGGAAAGGTAAAAACATATTTCAGGAATTCGGCATTTACGTTAATTCTATAAATTCGTTAACACCGAATCCGACAAACATGGCAGAGGCAGCTATTAACGTATGGCAGACCAACAAACAGACAGACCGACACTAACTGCCTAACAAATGCGGACGAGAGATAAACGAGCAAGCTGGGGACGAGAGACTGACCAACAACACAAGTAGAATTTAACAAGTAACTGAAACAACATATCACTAATCACTCAGCTTCTAATAACTGCGATTTCTTTCGAAGACCTGGCGCAGCACCCCCAGAACGCTCTCCCGAACCGTCCGCTGCGAGCCGCTTCAACGGACGCAGGAAGGCGCGCCGATCTCCTGTCTCATGGCGTCGCAGCTCGCACCGGCCAGACTGATGTCGGATGACCCCTGTTGCTCTCGTGTCGGCCGCGAAGCCACTACGCCTCGCTATACGGCGCGGCCTCTGGACTCACGTGGCGACCTCACATGCGCCGACGCTCCAGGAGACAAGTCATCTTGTGTCCCAGTGTGCGACCGACCAACGAACAATCCAACCGCCAATGAGCGTTGCCCGAGCAACGCGAGCAGACTGGTGGCCTAATGAGCATACTCAGATGCAGGAACTCACCCCCGACCGGGTGACCACTAGCTGAGTTCTGTTACTGGCGGAGTGGCAAGACTCTCATTTTCTGGCTTTAAGGTTTGATCCAAACGACAGACATACTAGCTCTCCGACGACAGACAGACACTAACTGGCGCACAAATGCGAACGAGAGACAGGCCAGCAACTGGTGACGCGAGACTGACCTAGCTTCACTCCGATTGACCGACCTACTAGGCTCGCCGAGACGGACAGACTGCCCTAGCTGACCAACTGCCTCCGACTGACTGACTCCCACTGACCCCCTAACGAGCTCATATCGCCGCTTAAATGCACGTGAACAGGCAATCTTTCCCCTTTACCACAAGAGTGAGACACCAAAGCTGCATTTGCCACAGCGGCGCCACCGCCAGAAACGGAGGGCGAGTGCTTAATACTACGCACTGCGGCGCGCTCTTCAAAAGAGCAAATTTTACTACGGCTCAATCATCACTGTTGGAAATTCAAACAGAAACGCAGCAGACACAGACCCATCTTTACAAGCAGACAGTCAACATAATTCCTGAAATCATAATTCCTGAAACCTCAGAGACTTGATTTTCTCGCGATATTGGTTTTCCAAGATCTAGGTAATAATGTGGTTGTACTAAGAACGCTGAAACCCGTCGCCTATCATTGGTAAGTCTCAGAGACACAAATGAAATATAAATTTTCGTGGAGACATTTTGACAATGCCTTCATCGTCACATCGTGTAGCTTTGCTATGATAGTACAAGTCTTTCCAAAAGATAAGTGCAGTCAGCACTAACACGAGGGAATGTCCAATTTATCAACACAGACCTTTCATGAGCTTCCAGTCTTAATGTTGAACACACAAAATGAACTGAAACTCGAAGAAACAGGATGCAATATATCTAGTGTAGGTTTCACATGTTGTTATTTTAATTTTAACTATGAAATGAACCATGGGTAGTGGTGTTGGCATAGTGTTGTGCTACTAACAACCCGAAGTGCCCAAACCTATTCTGAATTTTTTCACGCAGTTACAACACACCGAAAGAAATGTAGCCTCGAAAGTTTAGTTGATAAGTCGTATTGCAAGTTTTTTTTAATGTTAAAGTTAGTCATTTTGTTGCACGAAGAACCTCTTATTAAAGCGTTGTGCACAGCCCTTCCAGCCTCTCGCTCGAATCGGCGAATAAGCAAACGCAGCAGTGCCAAGAGGACGTAGAGCCGCGTAGCGCAAAGTCCAAAGGGCACACACTTGAATTTTAAGCACTTAAACCAAATCAAAAATCTCTCACTTCATCACTCTTTTCAATAAACTGCACTTCACGTCGACAATTAAACTGTTGCAGATATAACTGTTATACAAGCGACTAGCAGGGGAAAGAAAATCTTGCAGTGTATGATGTTACTTTACAGAAGACTTCCATCAATAGTGACTTTCATCTGTTGACACTAAATATTTTCTAACAATTTCTATATCACAGTTCTTATGATAAATTTCTAAATAATATGTACTTCGCTAACAATGAAACAGTCCTTTATTTATTCCATATAGTCTTGACAAAAGTGTCTGTTGGATGATGACAACAAAAGCTCTTCTCACACCAGGTACATCTGATAAAATAAAAATTAATTCATTCAGGCCCTTTAAATTAATTACCAGTTTTATTTCGAGAGAACTACAATAGAATAAGAAATGGTCGTAGCGGTAGTTCTGCAAATTTTGCTGCGTAGCAGGCATACTAGATCAAATTTGTAGAATGTGGTGATGCAAACTGACACTGTAGAAATGACTGAAGCTTAATTATGCTAATAACGCTGTTTCACTAATAAACCTGAAATCAGGAAAAATGCATTAAACTGTTGAGAAAATTTGCTAATCAGAGGCTGAATCCCATTTCTGGGTGGAACCCGTATAACATTAAGAGTCTTTTCGTCATCCTCCTAAAGGCAGAAGCGTCGTTGTGTACAGGCCAAGAGTGCAAAAAAAGCCCTGAGTTCAGAATGCGATTCTCACTCTGCAGTGGAGTATGCGCTGGTATGAAACTTCCTGGCAGATTAAAACTGTGTGCCGGACCGAGACTCGAACTCGGCACCTTTGCTTTTCGCTGGCAAGTGCTCCACCATCGCAGCTCCCCAAACACGACTCACGCCCCCTCGTCACAGCTTAACTTCTGCCAGTATCTCGTCTCCTACCTTAAAAACTTCATAGAAGCTCTTCTGCGAACCTTGCAGAAATAGCAACTCCTGGAAGAACGAATATTGCGGAGACTGGGCCTAGCCACAACCTGGGTGATGATTCCAGAATGAGAAGGCAGGAGACGAGATACTGGCAGAAGTAAAGCTGTGAGAAGGGGAAGTGAGTCGTGCTTGTGTAGCTCAGATGGTAGAGCACTTGCCCGCAAAAGGCAAAGGTCCCGAGTTCGAGTCTCGGCCCAGCACACAGTTTTAATTTGCCAGGAAGTTTCAAAGCATTGAGCTATTCTCTGCAGATGGTAAGAAGACGCTTAGACGTAACATAGAAAACTTTTCTCTCCCACTTTTCCAGATTTCGCTACGTAAGTAAACAGTCCTTTTTCTCTTAACGTTTGGTCCTAATTTTCCTTGATGTTCCTGAGAAGAGATAAACTTGTGGTAACTGTAATCTACCGATATTTGTCACTTCTATTTTCGTATATGGCTTTGTAGTATACGAATGTGTCAAGCGAACCTTTTTTTTTTTATCTCTAAGGGAGTAACAAGAAGCTTTATGGAGTAACAAGAAGCTTCATCAACACGTCAGCTACAAGTGTCTCTATACAAGTGTCTCTATAGTATTACCTATTAATGACATCTCCTTTACACATTTACTTGAGGTAAGCTCCGTAATCTTGGCATTTCCTTTCCGTATAATTTCCTGAATAGCTTTAACCAGGTCTAAAAAGCCTGCAAATCAATAATGTTCGTCTCACTTACAATTCAGAGTGTCCAGTCTCGTAGGTCTCCATCGGTAACAGAGCACTCACTATCACGAGCAGTTCCAAATATTTCGAATAGTTATTCTTTTACACATTTCCGAGTTTCATTTTGGCACCGGTTTTGTGCTTCGTGTAAGTCTATTTTTCATTTATAGAAGTCGTGGTCAAATTTTACGAAACGAAAGCGACTTTGCACATAGTTTCACCTTAACCCTCCACCGGCCACACGTTAAATTCTATGCAACATCCAGGCAAGTACTGAATAATATGCACCCGCAGAAAAGGGTTGAAGAGGGGCATGCGCAAAGAAGAGTATTCTCGCGTCGAATAGTTGACACTCCGAGAAATGGCTCTGAGCACTATGCGACTTAACTTTTGAGGTCATTAGTCCCCTAGAACTTAGAACTACTTAAACCTAACTAACGTAAGGACATCACACACATCCATGCCGGAGGCAGGATTCGAACCTGTAACAGTAACGGTCGCTCGGCTCCAGACTGGAGCGCCTAGAACTGCACTACCACTCCGGCCAGCGTGCACTCCTAGAAGCTGACCAGAAACGAAGAGCAGTTAAAATAAGGGAGCTGTTGTACAAAATACAACGGCGCGACCTGTTGAGTGCTAAGCGTTCTCTCTCCTTTGTTTAATCAAAAAATCTACGCCTCTTTCTTTGTCACTGGAAGTTGTTACTGTAGGCCACGTGTTTACTTTTGGCTTGGAAGGTAACCTATTTTTCCGGAATGAAGTTTGCTCAGTTCTGAACTTTAATTAGCATGACAGTCCTCGTTGGAACGACAATTCACGGAATTGTCAGAGTTATTTCTCTTTTTTTTTCTCTCTCTCTCTCTTTCTTTTAACGTAACCACAATTTGTGACGAAATGTCGACATCACTCGAATGGTCGTCCAAAAATTTAAAACATAACACAGGAGAAGTAGGTGATTTCCATTGCATTCCACATTCTTCATATTTTGTCATTGCAATGTTAAAAATATTAAATACATTCCACATTACACTGAAACTCTGAAACATGCTATTACCAAGCATATGCCAAAAAGTCAAAATAAATTCAATTTTATCTCAATTTCTAACACTTAACGATACCGCAAAGGGAAGTACTAATTGTTACAGAGATTAAATGAGATATGAATTCGAGTGAATAGTAACGGTGTCAGAGAAACTATCTACGGAAACTAAAATTCTCTTTATATATTACTATCGCTTTGTGTCGTGTTACTTGTTTACCGGTCAAGAATATGCGCCCGCTGTGTTGCACTTGCGCAGACTGCTACAGCTACGACAGGGTGTCAGCGTCTGGTTAGAAACTAAATTTAGCGTGGTCCAGGAACAACGACGTGGACGTAAAAGATTTCTGTTGCCATCGGAAAGCTTGATATAGGTGAATCATCTTGCCTCTCACCATTGGGTTCAATGATTTCGGTGAGTCCCCTTGCCTGTCACCACTGGGGATCTTTTTTGGGTTAGTATCCATGGCACGTACACTTCATGGACATTTTACCTCATTACAGTGGTTGTGGTTTGTATTCTGTCGGTAGCTGCTTAGCGCCCAGCGTGAGAGTTAACGGCGGCCGGATGGATGCACCCACCGATATTCATCACTTTAATTATGGGATTCGAAGGCGGTCGCCGAAATCAAGCATTCCGATGGTTTAGGGACTCACCACAATCAACCTCTTGGGGAAAAGAAAACTATTTTACCATACAAGCAGCTTATTTGCCATAAACGTCATTGTCTGGCCATGTTATTGTACTGTAACATCACATCTGCAACATACAAGCAACGTTTGGACAACCGTATCAACCGTTAGAATACAAAGGTTTATATTTACGTTGTAACTAAAATGTAGAGTCAAATCTGTTGTTCTTAACTGTAAAAATAGCCACACTTAATATTTTTCATTACGGTGCCATCTACCACGAATGGAAACCAATGGTTTTGTAAAACGTGTGTATTTTATGCTGTAACCTCCCCATAAAATAAAATAATATGAACAATACTCTCATTTAGCGTAACTACCCAACAGTGAAAATATAATACAATGTGACAAACCTATAACCTTTCAATAATTGACAGTCAATTTAACCTGGTAAAATTTGGACGTCAGCAATGCTGCGTCATGACCCTGATACATCATTCTGAATAAACTGAAAAATCTTACCTTAATTAGATCCCTGGATAACGCGTATATATCTGCTCGTATAAGAAATTTTCCTGGCGCAGCTAAGTGCAATGCTGGCCGATAGATTTGTCTTATAAAAAAGGAAAGAACTGACTTTTCTTTTCAATAATCGGGATTGCCAAGGATTGGAGAAATGAGTGAATTCTTTAAATTGAGATAAATGTCAAAAGTTACTTTTTATGAGAAAGATTATTATTAACAGATTTTTTCAAAAAAACATTTACATTGGACTTGATGTAACAATACTACATATGCGCGAGGCTGCTTTTACCTTATCCTACAACGCTCAGGCTCCGCCATCGCTGCACACGACCGGCCCAGCCAACACGATACACCAGACCAGACTGCTCGCTAGCAACAACTTACTCCTACTGCTACACAGTTCCTACTGCACTCAATACTGCTCTTTGGTCTCAGATATTCTTCTAGCTTACATATCGCAGGCAGCGCGTGAGCAATACATCGAAATTACATCAGCTCGATTGCGCTACCAACAAATTCTTTAATTATGGACCTCTTACAATGCTTAGAGCCCAAGTATGCAGTAAAATGGGGGGTTCCCACTTGAAAATGCGAAGATACTTCGTTGTCTCAAAACAAACATCCTATATAAATCACTACAGGAATATAAGTGTAAATTACTAGGACAAGTACACATGTACCTGAACGGAATGCGAACCAGAGTCGCGAAATATCCAGTATCATTCGAATTTTTAAGCACGTCAGGTTGCCTGCTGCTTACAATGCGGTTGTAATGAGGGATATTCCCAGTTTGCCTGGGATGATTCACTCAATAGCTCTCTGCAATTGCCATAAATATTAAGACCTTTTTATAGCAAAATAAAAAGATGGCATTATGCCTTGAGAAAGAACTGGCATTCCGCTTAGAAGAGATCTTTCGTATTTGGAGAGGAACATTCGATAATGGTAGTATTAAAATAAGAGACTTCGCCTGAAGATGACAAGTAGAAAACTTGTTGAAACGCCGCCGCAGAACGACGCCTTGACGCGGCTGTTAACCTGAAAAGACATCAACATTGAAATTCTCCGATAAAGTCTAAATTCACACAAAACAGACAATTTCCATCTCACTGGTCTGCACCGAGGCGCAGCACATCCCAGTTGCAATGTGAATTACAGGAGTCACTATATTGTGCCTATCTAATTCCACAATATGAGCAATTACGACGAGTAATTCTTGATCACGAATATTTGTGGACAAACTGTTACAGATGGTGACGAGAAAGAATTAGGCTTAATCCACGTTGAGTTTCTATTCTGCCTTTAAACACGGCAAAATATAAAGTCGTTTACGAAATGTATTACAGCATTGCAACGAGAGAAGTACTGCAACATAAATTTAAAATTTACTGATTTACTAATTTTTTTGAGATTTTCACTCCAAAGGTGTGTATTATTCCTAAAATCAGATGACCTCAAGATAATGAGAACATACTTTCCTGACGATTGAGAGATTAATCTTGTTCATCGGAAGGTATTTTTTCATTTGAATAAGTCCCCAACCGAAAAGTTGAAAACTTTATTGAACGGCATAACAATAATAGAGACTAAACATGAAAGAGCTCTCAATGTATGGAACGTATTCAGGTGCAAAACACTCAGAGCATATTCTGATTTATATTTAAGTATTAGAGCTCTGCTGCTTGTAGATGTATTTGAAACCTTCCGTGGTCTTTGCCTTAAGACATATCAATTGGATTCTATGCGTTATATTACTTCACCTAGTGAGGTATGAGTGCTCTGCTGAAAATCGTAAAGCAGAATTTCACTTTATAGCATGTCGCACAAATCCAGGTCCTTAGGCGTGGTGTTAGAGGTGTATTTGTCCATTGATCTGGAGACGTGTAGCTGACAAAACAGATTCATGCTCGACTATGGTGCCATTATACATACTGATGCGAAGAGCCTATGCAGCTGGACGATATTGTAGCCGGTGTCTAAATTCGAATTGGTTCCTCCAGATAGTGTGAAAACCTATGACGTGGAAAACGTGTTGGACGACCCGGAAATAAGGTAGATATTAAAAGTGGATCTTCATTATCCAGAGATTATTTATGATTTACATTACGATTTGCACAACTATCACACAGTAGCTTTGTATCACAAGAAGAACTACGTCGTTTACAGAATAAATAGGTTTTAAAAGGATTCATCGAATCTTATCATTTTGGATGAAACTGTACACTAGGATTAACGTACAAAACCGAGTGCTTGCAAACGATTTCGAGAAAAATAATTTCAGACACGTGAATAATAGGTTGGAGTAACTATGGAAAATGTGTGACAGATGTACACATAAGATTAGCAACATCGTGTGAAGGTCAATATGGGCAGCCACATTAACTGCAATACCAAATTTTCAAAGAAGGTAGATTTTTAACGAAAATTTAGTCACCACTGAACTGAGCAGACGCAATTTAGTCCACGGAAAACCTATTGTAGCTGAATTGTAGTTTTAGATATTTTCAAGACGCTTCTTTTCAACTTATATCAAAAAAATTCCAATGGATTGTTTAAAACTGTGTTACACTGATAATGACTGTCACATTATCATATTCAAACTCCACATTTCTACGTAGTTATTAGGTGTGATGTTCACAAACGGTACGATGCCTCGAGTTTCCTAGCAAATAACAAACAGAATATTCTTCAGTTGAGTAAAAAAGAGATTGAGTTAATGAAGAACGACATTAGTTGTGAACCTATTGCCAAATTTGTTGGCATATGAAGAAAAATGCTTGCTCTCGAAACCGAGTAACCAGAGTAGGAGATATAAAACGATCTTCTGTGAGTAGGAGACTGTATCTTGCATTTACTACCAACTTTTATAACTTATGTGAATTTACTTACTCCTTATTAATTGACAACAGGAAAATATATTCCTACTATCTAGAGATCATGTGATTTGTTTTTGATAAATCGGAAATTTATAATGTAATTTAGCTTGTTTCTGATCAAGAAATGTTCAGCATAACTGCTCACACAATGAAAATGTAAAAACGCTGTACACTTTGGACTCTGAATATTCGTTGTTGTAGCTATAGTATAAGGAATGTTCATCTGCAGTCAAATCTTTTTTATGTCTCAAACATTTTTGTATTCAGTAAAAATATAGAAATATTAAATGTTTGAAAAATTTTAAAAATATTAAAGGAAAATAAACATCGTTCTGTTTAAATTTTGAATATTCATTGTTACAGCCGGCCGCTGTGGCCGAGCGGTTCCAGGCGCTTCAGTCTGAACCCATGCAACCCCTATGGTCGCAGGTTCGAATCCTGCCTCGAGCATGGATGTGTGTGATGTCCTTAGGTTAGTTAGGTTTTTAATAGTTTTGAGTCTAGGGAACTAATGATCTCCGATGTTAAGTCCCATAGTGCTTAGAGTCATTTGAACCATTGTTACATGTAAATACGAAAAGTCAGTCATGTGTGCATCTTTCTCTCGAATTATAACCTTTTTTAAAAAATGGATTTTATGTCTAGCTCTTTTCTTCTCCATTTCTCATTCTCTCTGTAGTGCATTACAAAGACAGACAGAAGTACAGTATTTGATACAAACAGAGAGATACGAAATATACTGACGGTGAGCCATAAATATTAGAGGAAATGAAAACGAGAAGAGAGATGAAATGTACTATCAAGATAGCACAGTATTTGACATAAACATTAGGTATTAAAAAGAAGTAATGAAATTTACTGGCAGGAGAATATAATATTTTGCATATACATTTGTGTATGTGTAGTTTGGCTAATATCTTTGACTTTCAAGCAAAGTTTTGCTATGTTTCTGATGACATTATTATTTTAATTTTACACTGATACTGACAGGAGAGTGGCCATGGTATACAATACACAACTGGGCTAGTTGTATTTTTTAATTTATTTATTGAATCTATATTCTGATTGAGGCTGTCTCATTTTAATACCATGCTGCGGTTGGCTAATTCTGCCACCTTAGATTTTATAATATTTTTAAACTTCCCACCGTCTTACAGTTTTAAATTTCCCGCCAGCACCATCTTGCATTTCTAAATTTCCCGTAGTCAATTCCCTGCCCCTGCTTGTAGGCAACCTGACAGGCAGAAGTGAGTGTGATCCAGATAGCTGTCAGCCCTACTAGTGTGACTCCTCTATTTCCTCTAACGCTGTGACACGCAAACAACTCATAGCACAGCATACGTGCATTGAAATAGTTTCTCTTTTTTTGAGCCTAGAAACGACCCTCGAAATTGTTAGGAATGTTCAGATGCACATAATGTAATGCTTATAGAAACGAATTCTTGTCGAATGACATTCACTGCTTATAATGTTTTGCATAGTGTAATTAGAGATGTGCAAATAAAGGCTAAAGTTACAACGCGATCGTCCAATGCGGAATTATTCGAACTGAAATATCGGTGGTTCGATATAACGCGTCATTGTTCGAAGCCAGAGCACTCTGATGTTATTTGTCTGCCTAGCAGTACACAGCATTCGTACCGGGAGCCAAATTATACAGTGTCCACAGTGGCACATTGCAAACTCTAACAGAAACAAACCGACCATCCCAATGACTGTATTAGCGGCAGCCTTTAATTGTCAGAGACCGTAATGTTTGTGATTACAGTTGGCTCTATTAGTTCGGGGAACGAAATTAGGACGATTGAGTCAGCAACTGAACGAAGCTTTTCCCAAAGGGACAGCGTTTAGTTGTTCTCATGATGTTCATGGGAGCGTTACGTGCTCAAAAAGAACAATACAGAATAAAAACTTTCGCTATAACGAGAAACCCACGACGTAATTTGCAGAAAGTTTTCTCATATTATTGAAAAGTTCATTTTTAAATAGAATAACCTACTTTATAAAACGTGAATACGTGTCAACACATTAAACTTGTTGTTGCCTGTAACAATCTAGCGTAAATGAAAAAAAAAAAAAAAAAAAAAATAGCGGAAAGAATACGAAACAGCGGAACCGTGGACAAAATTCGATATAGACAACATTATCGCTTTCGAGCTGGGTGATCATATCCCGCTAATACGTCTTATCAACGTACTGGTTCGGTCATAAGACAATTTTCGGTGTGCCGTGAACTCTTGGACTGAAGCCAAACTTTTGTCATTTAACATTACATATATTCCTCATAATATTCCATCTTCATCCTAGTAGCACAAACAAGAATTGCTCAAAATGGCACAGCAGATGGCGGCTTCAAGAAATGCGTAGGCCTTAATCCATAAGATAAAAAGATATTTTTGTTTCTTTTGGAAGTCAACAGTCTTTAGAATAGTATGATTTCGCAATTCATCTCTTCCTGTCATGTGCTCTTCTTTCCAATTTTGCAAACCCAGTGTGCACCCGACATGCTTCATTCTCAAATTCGTTTATTCTAGACTTTGTCTGCGTCTATTACAGCTCTTTCCAGCACCAAATCACCTGCACCTTGTGTGATTTAGGGAAAACATATTCGTTAAAATCAATTACAAGTTATTGCCCTCTCGTTTCTATCATCCAGTTCTTATTCTGCAGTTGTGTTATCTGTCATCGTATTTCCTCCAGTAGCGTTATAAATCACCTAGGACTACAAAATAATCACTCCCTTCGCATACTTTATTATTTGCTCAACTCCATAAAGTATAGTGTCCATTTTCGGTGAATCAAATTATGCTGTGGTAACATAAACCCGTAAGGTGATAATTACGATCTATTTTGTCACAACTCGTAGAGGTATATTTCGGTCCCAGGGTTCCTCATACTGACACGATCTTCTACTTACCTTTTATTCATAACAATTTTCCGATGCCCCTGACATTACGCTGGAATTTTGTCCTCTATTTCACTTCACAAATTCCCACCAAGTTTAGTATTTATCTCACCTCTCACTCTAATTTATGTTTCCCCTCAACTTTCTAAAGTCTTACGTTCGACCCTCCACTTTGTGGCAGGTTAAAATTGTTTTCCCTCTACCTGATAATCTCATTATTGGTAATCTTTGATACTGTGGTATTTGTTACATTTCTCTTCCGATGTTTTCGTTTTTTACTCATCCTTTCACTTTTCTCAGGGAAAAAAGTTTATTCTAAATCTACATCCACACTTCAGTTGTTTCTGTAGAAGAATTTTGCTAAGTTTAAACCTATGGGGAATTTTTCTCCACTATCAGAGCAACTCTTTTAAGCGTTTGTCAAACAACGCCACTATTTTCCAGTCCCTTACAATTTTTCTGAACACATACTTGTCTGGGGCTTCTTGTACAAGTGCAGTCTTACAAAAATGTTGCCGTTTGCATTCCTACACCGGCCGCTGCCGCAGTCACGTGTAATGCCTAGTTTCACTACTCCTGTAACGGGTATCATTTAATGTATGTAATTTTCTTTCAGTAGAGATTGAATCAGGGTTTTTTTTTTTTTTTTTTTTTTTTTTCGCTTCGCCGATGCATAGTATAACAGCTAGCCGCTGTTGCATTACCACAAAGATAGCGAGAGCACGAGCTCCATGACGCCTTATAGACACTGTTTTTGCAAGCCGTAAATTGTTGTTAATTCTTCTTGAGATTGACTGGAAAGCTTATCAAAAACGTAATAAGCCTTCTACGTTACCTCAGTCGAGCAGAATACATATAAATGGAGAAATATATTATATGTCAGTAAAGAAAACAAAAATGTACTTTTCGTCACAGTGACAAGAAAAAAGTCGTAATTTCATTTTGCCAGTGTCCACTGCCTTTTCTCGAACTGAAATTGCTATCTTTAGGGAAAATCACAAGAAAGAGAACCTTTATACGACATGGTGGAATTTGGTCCATTTATACTAAAAATTTCCAGTCTCGGGGAATGAATGTTTGATATTAACTGGTCGGGTAATCTTAAATCTGATGTGATGTTTAAAGCTTTCCCGGCGTACTGATTGTTCCATAAAGAGTCGACTGCTCTCTCCTCAAGTAAGAGTCATCTTTCCCCCTCCATCCAAAATTTCGACACTGGTGGGATCCGTTAAAGACGACCTGGGACTGCCTAAAACAGGTGTTTACAAAATTCCGTGTGTATACGGCAAATCATATATAGGGCAAACAACACGAACTGTGCAGGAACGCATTGCGGAACACCAACGGCATTCTCGCCTTCTCCAACCCACCAAGTTCGCAATCGCCGAACATTGTATTTCCACAGACCATGCCATGAATTACAACGACACAAAAATGTTGGCCCATATATCAAACTTTTGGAGCTCGATTGTCAATGAATCTGTGGACATAAGATTGCCTGACAACGAGACTCTCATCAATGGAGATAGCGGTTATCAGATAAACTCTGCTCGGAATCCTATTATAGAGAAACTTCGTAGTCGACGTAGTTATCTGCATAATGATGAAAATCGAGCTGATGTCGATACGCCAAGCTTCCACCGTAGAGGGCGCGAGGCGAAGCGCACGGAATTGTGAACGCGCACGCTGAGCTTCTCATGCTCGATGTCACCTTAGTATGGCTTTAAATAGCGGAGCTCAGCGCGTACTCGCCATTACTACTAGAGTGGCACTCACCTGAAGATGGCCAAACGAAATATGATGACAGGAAGTTACTGACATCCGGCACTTCTCCCGTGTTTCTATGGAACAATCTTAAATCTATTTCTTAGCACGATGAGTTGGAGTGGTTTCCATTTCGCCTGCGCTGGTCATCGGGGTTCAATTCGAGGCCAGATCCATCACTGAATACAATTTTTCTCCTGTCAGTGAGATTACAGGTCTAGGGTGCCATTTGTCTTCATAGCAAGACACCTTTACCACCCTTACAGTACACCATTACAGGACAGTGTTACGTCGTCGATATTCTACTCACCGTTTTGTTGCCCTCCATGGCACGGTATTAAGGGGTTCCATTCCATTCCACCAATAACGTCCACCAGCACACGGCGAGAGCTTTAGTTCTTGTTCTCGTGCTTGTCAGATCCTACCTTGGCCAGTAAGTTCGCCAGATCTCTCCATAATTGAGAACGTTTGGAGCATTAGGCGCAGGACCCTCCAATAAGCTCGGAATTTTGATGATGTAACTCACTAATGGGACAGAATGTGTCACGATGCCGGCCGGAGAGGCCAAGCGGTTCTAAGCGCTTCAGTCCGGAACCGCGCGACCGCTACAGTCGCAGGTTAGAAATCTGCTTCGGACATGGATGTGTGTCATGTTCTTAGGTTAGTTAGGTTTAAGTAGTTCTAAGTTCTAGGGGACTGATGACCTCAGATGATAAGTCCCATAGTGCTCAGAGCCATTTGAAATACACTCCTGGAAATGGAAAAAAGAACACATTGACACCGGTGTGTCAGACCCACCATTCTTGCTCCGGACACTGCGAGAGGGCTGTACAAACAATGATCACACGCACGGCACAGCGGACACACCAGGAACCGCGGTGTTGGCCGTCGAATGGCGCTAGCTGCGCAGCATTTGTGCACCGCCGCCGTCAGTGTCAGCCAGTTTGCCGTGGCATACGGAGATCCATCACAGTCCTTAACACTGGTAGCATGCCGCGACAGCGTGGACGTGAACCGTATGCGCAGTTGATGGACTTTGAGCGAGGGCGTATAGTGGGCATGCGGGAGGCCGGGTGGACGTACCGCTGAATTGCTCAACACGTGGGGCGTGAGGTATCCACAGTACATCGATGTTGTCGCCAGTGGTCGGCGGAAGGTGCACGTGCCCGTCCACCTGGGACCGGACCGCTGCGACGCACGGATGCACGCCAAGACCATAGGATCCTACGCAGTGCCGTAGGGGACCGCACCGCCACTTCCCAGCAAATTAGGGACACTTTTGCTCCTGGGGTATCGGCGAGGACCATTCGCAACCGTCTCCATGAAGCTGGGCTACGGTCCCGCACACCGTTAGGCCGTCTTCCACTCACGCCCCAACATCGTGCAGCCCGCCTCCAGTGGTGTCGCGACAGGCGTGAATGGAGGGACGAATGGAGACGTGTCGTCTTCAGCGATGAGAGTCGCTTCTGCCTTGGTGCCAATGATGGTCGTATGCGTGTTTGGCGCGGTGCAGGTGAGCGCCACAATCAGGACTGCATACGACCGAGGCACACAGGGCCAACACCGGCATCATGGTGTGGGGAGCGATCTCCTACACTGGCCGTACACCTCTGGTGATCGTCGAGGGGACACTGAGTAGTGCACGGTACATCCAAGCCGTCATCGAACCCATCGTTCTACCATTCCTAGACCGGCAAGGGAACTTGCTGTTCCAACAGGACAATGCACGTCCGCATGTATCCCGTGCCACCCAACGTGCTCTAGAAGGTGTAAGTCAACTACCCTGGCCAGCAAGATTTCCGGATCTGTCCCCCATTCAGCATGCTTGGGACTGGATGAAGCGTCGTCTCATGCGGTCTGCACGTCCAGCACGAACGCTGTTCCAACTGAGGCGCCAGGTGGAAATGGCATGGCAAGCCGTTCCACAGGACTACATCCAGCATCTCTACGATCGTCTCCATGGGAGAATAGCAGCCTGCATTGCTGCGAAAGGTGGATATACACTGTTCTAGTGCCGACATTGTGCATTCTCTGTTGCCTGTGTCTATGTGCCTGTGGTTCTGTCAGTGTGATCATGTGATGTATCTGACCCGAGGAATGTGTCAATAAAGTTTCCCCTTCCTGGGACAATGAATTCACGGTGTTCTTATTTCAATTTGCAGGAGTGTAGTTGAAACAGAAAATCTGCGTCTGTCTTTCTTTTTCAACCAAGGTTCAGTATTACAAAACCTTCTGTTATCAACGCTGCAATCGAAAGCAATAACTAATCGATATCTTCCGCCATGACAGTTGCGCGGTTAATATGTACATTGAAACGTCCCCTTTGAAAAATTATACACGACTGTTCTTAAGCTGACACACAATATCTTTAGCGCAACGCAATCTGACTTCCAAAAATCCCTACGAAAGAATGGCCCTGACTAGCATTAACCTATATGTTTCACAAATCACTTACCTCACAAAAATCTTCGTTACTCAAGCTACTGCAATACAGCGAGCACCACTACTGCCAGCTAAATAAAATATTCAAACTACTGAAGGCACTAACTACTGACAGGCATAGTTAGCAAATGAAAGATTTTAATACAGAACAGACAATGTATTTACCTTAATAGTCATAATATATAAATCAGTTCGTGACACCAATTCTTACAAATTTCAAAACTCCGCCATCTCTCTCCCCATGTCCACCACTGCTGGCGGCTCACCTCCAACTGTGCAACGCTACGCGTTGTTAGCATCCAGCTGCCGCTGCCCAACACTACAATGGCGAGTATTACAACAATGCCAACCAGCCACAGACTGCACACGGCACAGCCAGTGATTTTTATGCAGAGCGCTACGTGGCGGCGGCGTTACCAATAAAAAAACCTAAACAGCCTACTTACATAGCCCCCATGCTCTCCACAAAAAAATTTTACAAATTGTTTTGGGCAGTGGCCAATACAGATTTGAAAATTTTTTTCATAATTACAATAACAAAGAAATGAAATGCACACACTTATCGATACAATGTTGGTCAAGAGCTAAAATTTTCTCACAGTCCATAAAGACAGTCCTGATCTTTCATCAAAGTAAAATTGCACTGTTTTTCTCAAGGTCTGAGTAGTAAAAGAAGATGCACACGGAAGTAGTGGATTTCCATGCACTCTTGAAGAAGTAGTGTTGTCCTTCCAAAGGAAAGACAGTGCTGACTTTTGACATGCAGACAGGTAATGGGCCACAACAGAGCAAACCCACCGCAGAGTCAGTCGAAGTAGAAGACTATCGGTACTTAGGTCATCACAGAGCAGACCCATTGTAGTCCTGGTAGAGATTAGGGTATTGATGGGCCACCAGAGATGCAGACCCACTGCAGTCCTTGTAGAAATAATGGTATTGGTGGGCCATCGAAGGTGCAGACAAACTGTAGTCCTTGTAGAGATGGCCAGCAGCCATCTGTTTGACTGTGAAGGCGCACAATTACCATTGAAGAGTCTTGCGGATAATATAGCAAGTCCATAACCACCACTTGTGCACTCACAAAAATTGTTTTTGAAATGTCCTTAGAACGAGCAATGCTGTTATCCAGTCCCTTACTGAATTATTAACACACGTGCAAACACTATCAGTCCCTACTTCTCACATATTGTCCATATACTATGACCAACAGAAACGTGTGCAGTGAAATGTAATTTACAAATTACTTAATTTGATGAACTGGTGTCAATTACAATTTTATAACACAAGAATACAATAACAAAGGTACAAAATACATCTTTAAAGAACATAACAATACAGATAACATTTGCTGTAATACAGTCTTTCCAATAGAATCGAAATAACAAATGCATCAGTGTTACAAAATTACGACATAAGTACATACATAAAAGATCAGAATAACTTTTGAAACATCAACTTCACACATGAGCATTAAAACAAAACACAATAAATAATGTCTGAATATATTTACAAAGAAAATAACATAGTATTTGAAAAAATCTACAACATAAATCTTATTAGCTAAACACATAAAGACAGGAAAAAGACAAATACGCAAGGGTACATAGACACATAGAGGGATAATACGAAAGGAAAGGACAGGGTTTGTTTTGCTGCAGTATTTTGCATAGAGATCTCCCTTAGTTCATCATTATTCCCAAAAAGTCCTATCTAAACCTGCTTTCTGTATTCTGTTCACATCCTCTTTCAAAAATAGTTTTTCTCCACTGTGCACTACTTTTTTGGCCAAACCATTTCCTTATAGCTTCTCAATGCTTTTCTTCCAATTCATCATAGTTAGTTTCTTATATAGTCTACCACCTCTTAAGCTTACTTAAATCTACTGAGCTCAGATACTAAACTAAGGGACGAGGCAATGCAGCGGCACAAAACAATTAATACAAACAGCAATGACAAAAAAGAATGCAAGTAAGCATAGCGAGCAGCAATAAATGTAATAATTTATATCTAAACATGACAAAGCTGAAGCAGAAAAAATATTACGCTAAAGACAACAATGCAGATAAGGGAAAGTTATAATCACATCTTAACTTCTATGTAATTAAAGTGGTGCACCACAACTTATTCTATTAAATAAATTACCAAGTACTTGAAAAGAAAATTATGTATGCAGTTCCTGTTACTAGTCCCTTCTTATTGTTCTTTCCTTTCCAAGTGCTCCTTTTTTTTTTAAGAATGTGGATCATAAAATTATTATTTAACAGATCTGTTGACAGAAAGTTTTCACATTAGCAAATGCATTTACTTTTATTTTATAAAACCAATGCTGTAACACAGCTGGAAAACAGATATCAAATGAAACAAGCAACTATGAAAGGCAAAGCATAAAAATATCATTCAATAGTCATGTGACATTTCATAAGTTAGTACAAATTCTCTCAACTCTCGTAGAAAGACGCTTGTCATTGTCAGGTATGCATATGTAAGAAAATATCTTTCCAAGTAATGAGCGTGTCGTTTTTGCGATGCTTTCTACAAAGGAATTTCAATAGCGAGGGTAATGGCCTCTTTATTTTTTTTACCTGTGCCTCTGAAAGGCACACACTAATGGCTCTCTTTTGTCAGGTGGCTGTCGCGCAGCTGGGTGCCCACGACGCATTACGTGCAGGTGGTCACTTAATTGTCTTACCGAAATATTTACGACACCAGTTTCTGCTACAGTGACAGTCTCATATAAAAATATTTTCACAGGTCGAGAATATGCGTTACAAATCTGTAGAAACAAAATCCTGTAAATATAACAGTGTCCAAAAAATTTTCGTCGGCACTGTAATACATTCACGCATTTTCATACATTTCATAACTCTTACAGTACGATTCTCGGTTTCCAACATCCTCTTTCACGAACTAGAGTCCCTAACCACTACTCATTATTCTTACCTTATTACACATATACATATTCGTCGACACTTCTTCAATATTTCATCATAAGAAATACGTAGCATAATCAAATTCCTCATATATGGTAGCACCATCTTATAGATCATAAACATATCTCAACAGCATAATACAAATGGTCGTCGTAATAATATCATAACATCTCAGTCAATTCTCAAAATCGTCGTAGCTTCCTCCAATAATTTCAGAACCTAAAAAAAAATCCTCTGCTCATTTCAATAGTGTCATCTACCTCAAACGTACTTTAAAAATCATGATCCCATACCAAATACATCATTCAAAGTTCTCATAGTATCACAATGGTTCCGAAAAATATGAAGGGTTCACACAGTGCAGACAAAATACAATTTCGTAAGTGTAAAGTTATCCAACGGTGCAATTACGTAAATATGTCACTGATGAAGTAAAATAAATGTTTGTTTCTCTCAGTTAAATGATCAGATAGCTGTGTAATTTATGTGTTAGAGAAATATGGTACCGATGTGTAAAGTTGTATAAGCAAATACCATATTAGCTAGGGTTCCTTGTGCTTGCCACACACATGGTATACAAAGTAAGCGTGTACCCCCCTGAGGATTAATGTAATTATATCCTCAGGTGTTGCAGATTACAGCAATGGAATGAAATGTATCATGGAAAACCTTTGTATCATTGTACTTCAAATATCTTTAAAAATAAATGTCTTAACTACAAAATTAATCACTCAAATACGTGTACTGTAGTGCTAAACTGTGCGTCTTGTTGTAAGATAATCTCTGTGGAAGTGTCGTAGTTATCGTCCTCCGAAAGCTACGTTTTGCATAAGTCAATGTACTTACCTCATGATAAACAAAAGTGAAATGCTTTGCGTATAGATATCGTAGTTACTACGCTTATTGCCGTGATGAAGTAAGTACTGTACTGTAACGTATTGTTGTGCTACAGGAAAGGCTATCTCATTGTAGCTATACCACAAAGTTACTACTTAATTTTTTTTTTTACTTTCCAGATAAATTCAGAAAAACTGTGCAGATATAAAACAGGTAAACTGCAAAAGCAACATTGTAAATTGTCACTCATTAGTAGCGTCATGATAAAATCGTGTAGCTGTCACATAAACTAACCACTGTATCATCTGGTATCTCACAGAAAGTACTTTAAATCCAGAATGTATTTTCAAGTAAACCAAAATGTTGCATTAAAATCTCATTAGCAATACTGGTAAATGTTCTAAGTATGTGAGCCTTATAGTCGTTACGTAATCGTGCAACTAACAAGCAAGAATGTACACGCACAATAACACTGTGACATCTGTTTACTATAACAATGCATTTGTAATTTCTGTTTAAATAAGTTCTCTTGGTTCTTGACTGGATATTTAACTTCAAACATTGTTGCATGTTAACAGTTTCTAAGTGTGACAAAGCATACTAGAAATGTGAAGTGAAATGTTTTATGGCAAAGACAAAGTTAAAAAGCAGATTATCTTTCAATAAACGGTTTTACATGTAAAATGTGGTGTAAACCTTTACTCTTCCTAGTACGCAGACTTTCAACTGAAAAGCAATTATCATGTGATTACGTCGGTAAGGAACACTGGAATTTTGCTCAAGGTTAGCGTCTATGTTATTTTTCTCTGCGCCAGCGGGTGCACGTGGCTGTCTGCGGTGCGAGTCATTGCCTATTGTGTCTTTGTTGGCGCGCGTCGTTATTGGGATTTGGAGACCTAACTTCTACAAATTTACCTTGTCGAGAGGGCCCTGCTGTGTTTGAATCCCACCAGTTCTGATGTACTTACTACTTTGAACATTAGTTAATTCATTACACGATGGCGCTAAAACACACTGCTTTCGTCTTCACTGTCATTTCTCAGTTTACTTTGGAGCCTAGTATTACGTTTTTCACACGCCATTATTGTAACAATATTTCACACAACACAGAAAAACACAATTTGAAGCGCAAAAATAAGAGAACACATTGACATAGCAAATAATATCGAGTTAATTGCAAGCGTAGCTGCGAAATACTTGGTGCAAATCTACATGCATGCCACAACTGTTTTACTGTACAACAATGAAAGACTACAACTACAAAGGAGATTCTCTCTACAGTTACGCGCTAGCAATAAACAAAAGCTACACTACTTACACAAATTACAAGAAAAAAATCAGAAGATTCCAGTGAGGTATCCTCGGCTAAGGGTCGACAAATGAAACGTCCCCTTAGAACAATTTATACAAGACTGGTCTATATGAAACGTCCCCTTGGAAAAATTTATACACGACTGTGCTTAAGCTGACACACAATATCTTCAGCGCAACGCAATCTGACTTCCAAAAATCCCTACGAAAGAATGGCCCTGACTAGCATTAACCTATATGTTTCACAAATCACTTACCTCACAAAAATCTTCGTTACTCAAGCTACTGCAATACAGCGAGCACCACTACTGCCAGCTAAATAAAATATTCAAACTACTGAAGGCACTAACTACTGACAGGCATAGTTAGCAAATGAAAGATTTTAATACAGAACAGACAATGTATTTACCTTAATAGTCATAATATATAAATCAGTTCGTGACACCAATTCTTACAAATTTCAAAACTCCGCCATCTCTCTCCCCATGTCCACCACTGCTGGCGGCTCACCTCCAACTGTGCAACGCTACGCGTTGTTAGCATCCAGCTGCCGCTGCCCAACACTACAATGGCGAGTATTACAACAATGCCAACCAGCCACAGACTGCACACGGCACAGCCAGTGATTTTTATGCAGAGCGCTACGTGGCGGCGGCGTTACCAATAAAAAAACCTAAACAGCCTACTTACAACATATATCATTTTCGAGTGATCTTGGAAATTACCATCATTTGCATAGTAACCAGACGTTTGAGGATATTTTATATGCGGGAGTTGGATTCTTTGAAGAATGTGGAGTTAGAGTCACTGGTTATTGGATCTCTCGTCCGCCTTCGCAACACTCATAAAAACAAGAAAATTAATAACTTCACAAAGGAATACCATTTACTGGAATCAATGACTTCTTAATTACGAATTAATTCTGAGATGGTGATAATAGTTTGCCACCGTAGGGGAGTGTGGCGTCACTCCACCCCCTTTGTGCTGGGCGGAAGCGACTGCTTCCGAAGCGCACACGACAAGTTGCGTGCGACAGCGCTGTGTCACGGCGTCGCGTTTGCCGCCGGCAGAGCAGCGACTGTGGCGGGAGGCCGAGGAATCCCGGCAGGGCAGAAGGCAGGCAGGCAGGCAGAAGCCGCACTGCGCTTTGAGCGGCGGCCGCGGGCGACGCGCGGTCACCCGGCGACGCGGCTGACGCCGCCGCAGCGACAAAGGGCCGGAAGTCAGCCAATCGGCTGGCCCAGCTGCTGCGTTGCCCCTGGCGACAGCGGCGGGGAAGACCGGCCGGCGCCCGGCGCCCACCCTGTGGCTACGGCCGCCGCGTAATTGCGCGGTTCGCCCCTCGAGTATTCCGGCCCGCACGCTATCTCTGCGGGTGATCAATTGACGTAACAGCGCGGTCAGCAGTTTCAGTAATTGGTAACTGCGGCTTGACCCGGTCACCAGACCGGCTACAGCCTCCCCGCCGGCCGCTCTGACGGCCGCTGACGGCTCGCTGGTTGCTTACGTCATTATCTTTACACTGCTCACAGAGCTGCCCCTCCTCTGTGCGTTGTCGCTGCGTTCGCTTCTGCCTCTGCATCTAACCCACACTCGCCAGCACGTGTTTTCCATTGTTCCACAGGTAAATGTTGCTTCCCTTTTCACTGACACTTGGAGTGTGGAAGGAATTACGGCTCAGTCCAAATTTACTCTTCTTTGTAAATTAAGTTCGCAGCTACAGTTTTACGAATGACAGATTGATTATGACGTCTTTGGCAGGTGTAATGTCTCTGTTTCGAATACATGTGCCCGCATCTCGTGGTCGTGCGGTAGCGTTCTCGCTTCCTGCGCCAGGCTTCCCGGGTTAGATTCCCGGCGGGGTCAGGGATTTTCTCTGCCTCGTGATGGCTGGGTGTTGTGTGTTGTCCTTAGGTTAGTTAGGTTTAAGTAGTTCTAAGTTCTAGGAGACTGATGACCGTAGATGTTAAGTCCCATAGTGCTCAGAGCCATTTGAACCATTTTTGAATACATGTGTATTGTAAGATTCGATTGTTTTGTAGGATTCGAACCTGCGACAGTAGCACCGGCGCGGCGCCGAACTCAACCGCCTAGAACCGCTCGACCACAGCGGCCGGCTGTTTTGCAAGAGCTCTAACCGTCATTAGCAACTACAGTAACAATAAATTATGAAATCGCTTACAGCTCGATTAAAACTGACGAAATCAGCTCTTGCTACGGATTTGTGTTTTCTAACGCACGCATTTGCCAGGTGGGTTTTCCGGTACAATGTCTACATTATCAAGCCACCCTCATGAGCTCTTCTCACTCCCTTGATCTAGTGAACACCTCTTGTGGGAGACTGAGCAAAGACGCTTTGCCATCTGTTGCCCTTTTCTAGTAATAACTAAACTGTGCTGCCATCTGCAGCAGGCGTCTTTGATATAATATTCAAATTGATGCTACGAAATAAAACGGTGTATGCTGAAGTTCACTCTGTTTGCATCCTCAAGCATTAAGTAGCAACCCCCCTCCCCCTTCACCTCCTCCCAACCTCACGATCCGTACCTAGCAGTCATATGGTGCAATTATAACACTTGTTCAAACAGCATTTCAGCAAAATCTATACTACAGCTGCATAAATCTAACAGAATAAAAGACGATCATATCCCATGCAATTACAACACGCACTTGCGAAAACGTATTCATATTCATTTGTAGTTATTGTTCTCAGTTACCGATATTACAGAGTTATATAACGCTAATAGGAAATTACTGCTTCTATTTTATTAATAATCCAGTCACGGACTACAAACGTTTGTCAGTCAGATTATTAATTTCTGTCAACGATGGCCATCTTCAGATATAAAAAAAATAAGTATGCAGAGGTAGCTTGGTGCATAATGTTTCCAAATTACACAACATACAGAATCATAAGTCACTATCAGTAAATATGACAATGTTTCCAGACCTCATAAATGCGTCATACTACACCATTCGTGTCTTTTCGTATGTTGATATCACAGTCACATTTTCTAGACTTAGAGGCTTAACTAAAATTATTAAGTATCATGGATATCATTACGCATACACGTTGACATTTTTAGGAAACGTTACTTCAACAGAAATATTCTTTTTAATAAAACGTACAAAACCTTTCAAGTAGAAAATAAGCGTAAACATACGAGTACCTCAAACCGCAGATGACTGTGCACTATATTATGTAACAAAATTTAACGAGGAAGGGGGCATTAACAATAATGCTAACTACGTTACAGATTTAGACAGCATCATTTGAAAATGCAGTCGATCATTATAGAAAAGTCTGCAGCTCGTTAATAAAGCAGAGCAAGAAAACTGCTTCTAAGCTCATACACCGAGCCCACGCAGTCCACACGCCAAGCGTGACCCAACAAATCGGTTCACAACTACATGCAAAGAGCAAAACAGATGTCACTGGATGCAATCAGTGCTAGTTGTCCCACATCATGTGTTTATGAATTATGGTTAAAACAAACTGAAACGAAGGAGGCTTTATTAAAAATATAAGAAGATATACAGCTTACCGTAATAGATTGAAATCGAATCACTGAACAACAGGTATGTAGCTCAGCAATAAAGCAGAACAAAGATTCTTCTTTTTCCTCCATCTATTGAGCTACACATGAGGCGACGAATTCTGATGTGGAAGCAGATTTTTTTTAAAAATATGATTCTAACTGTATTATAAAATGAACTATACAGTGGAACTAGTTTCCGAGTGAAATAGAAGAAATGTTTTGACAAGCTGCACCCTCGCAATCCACCTTGTCAATTGGGAGCACACGAGACATACTTACAGTAGTAATACATAAAGAAATGGAAATCTGCCTCTGGACGTAGTCAGCGCTAATGTCCCAAATTTCGTCCAGTCTTATTAGCCGCCGATGCATGTCAGTAACCGTAAATTGATTCAAATAGTTCAAATGGCTCTACTCACTATGGGACTTAAAATCTGAGGTCATCATTCGCCTAGACTTAGAACTACTTAAACCTAAATAACCTAAAGACATCACACACATCCATGACCGAGGCAGAACTGTAAATTGAGGCTACGAAAATATTTGATATGAACATGCAAATCATGCCAGACGAAGAACCACTCAAAACTACAGTATACTGGGTGGTTATACTTTAAGTGCAGCTACTCACAGACGTCCAGTGTGAGGTCTCACTATCATATGTCAGCAAAACTTGATAGGTTTGCTAATGCGTTAATGCGGAACCGATTTACTCTGGAAAAATATTTGTTCACGTTTTGGTCACTAGGTGTGAATCTGGCGCTGTACACTGGTTGCACGTCAGTATGACATCATGTTGTCATCTGACAAGCCGTAACAGTATGGCTATCGAGAAGAGAGACGGTGCGACATTAGTGGAACTGTTTTATGTGAACAACAGCGGTTACAGCGCTGCATTGAGAGAGTATCGTCAACTGAGAGGTCTGAGGAGACGTCCGATGTCAGCGAACAATGTGATAATGAAATTCGAAAGCGCGGGTTAGCTTGGTGTGCCACCTGAAAGTGTAAAGCGTCCCATCCTGGTGGAAGTTAGTGACGTGGTTGCTGTTGCTGTACCTGGCCATGTAGCACGTGCCCCGGCTACTGCTAGCGCTCGTGCAGTTTCACGAGAACTGTCCGTCCCATGGTCAACAGAATGGAAAGTTTTGCGGTCTATTTTACACTCGTACCCGTACAATATCGCTTCTGGCATAGATCGAAGTTGACGACACGTGGCCAGGCAATATACTGAAGAGTGACGAGGCACATTCTACACTGCAGGGCGCAGTGAATGAACAGAACTGCCAAATATAGGGTGCTGTTGAATCCGTGTTGTGCACTATGAGCCATTGCACTGGCCCTATGTGAATGTGTGGTTTCGATTCACAAGCACCTTTATTGCGCGTCCACTCTTCTTTCAAGTGAATACACCCAGACGACCTGTTAGTTGCACCGCAGCGTCTGTACGTTATCTAGACCTCCTTGTACAGTACGTGATTTCTGCTTTGGAAGAGCGGAACTGTGTGGAAACCAATGTTTTCGTGCAAGATGGGGCAGCACTTCATTTCACGACCCCCAGTGAAATCCCTTCTTAATGGAACCTTCCACGAAATTGTTATCTCCAGAGGTTTTCCAGAGCTGTGACCTGGAATCACCTCATCTAAATCCATATGACTTTTGGCTCTGAGTATATATAGAAGAACGCTTTTGCCAGGGACACGCTCAGTCTCTACCTGATCTGAAGGCGAGTATAGAGAAATGCGTCGCTCAGATGCTGGTTCAATCAACTGTTGATTACGTCACTTTACAGATACAGCATGTCGTCGACGTCTGCGGTGCTCATATTGAGCATATTGTATAAGCGGCGGTTAAAAATAAAATCAGTATTATGTCTTTCTCACTTGTTCGACCTTTTGTACCCATGTCCCATTAAATATGGAAAACATATTGCAATACTTCTGCACACCTTTCTTGCATTCAAAGCACCAGATTTGCAGCTATTGGCCGAAACTGTAACTAATTATTTTTCCTGCATAAATCAGTTTCGCAGTAACGCCCTGAAATCTCTACCTAGTTCCACTGCCACACGATACTTACATTCCACACTGGACCTCTGCTCTTTAATTACAACCTACCAGTACAGGTCTCATAATACATACAACAACAACGAACAAAGACTATGATAAAAACTAAGTGAGATACACTCATACGCCGGTCGGGGTGGCCAAGCGTTTCCAGGCGCTACAGTCTGCAACCGCGCGACCGCTCCGGTCGCAGATTACAATCCTGCCTCGGGCATGGATGTGTGTGATGTCCTTAGGTTAGTTAGGTTTATGTAGTTCTACGTTCTAGGGGCCTGATGATCTCAGAAGTTAAGTCCCATAACGATCAGAGCCATTTTGAACTCTCACACGGTGTACAAACATTTTTGGTCAAACTGAAACAGGTGATAGTGGGTGCACAACCGATTACACTCAGATAGGGAAACATCATCACCTTCGTTTCCCCTCTATTCAACATCTGGTTGGGTTGGGTTATCAATGGTACTTCGCCACTTTACTAGGTCTTTCCACCATTCTTATTCCTCAATTTGGTTCCATATCAGGTTTCTCCTCCTTAAGCTCATCTTTATTGTATCAATCCATCTTAATCTCGGTCTTCCTCTTGGCCCTTTGTCCTCAATCTTGAGCTCCATCATTTTTCTTGGTTATTCTTCCCTTCCCCACACCAAGCCCCTCACACTCTGTTGTATTCTTTTACTAATTTCTGTCTCCAAAAGAGCATTCCCCATTAATACACTTCCAGACATTTAAATTTGTCCACTATTTCAATATCCCGTCCCTTAATATGAATTTGTCTCTTGCCCTTTCTATCCCCTCTGGTTACCACCATGATCTTGCTTTTCTCCACACTAAATTTCATTCCATATTTCTCGACCTTATCATTTAGAATATATATATTTTTTCGTACCTCCTTACTGCTTATTCCCCACACCATAATATCGTCCAGAAATAGTAACAGCTTCATCTCACTTCCTCTATGGCTTCTTTCGTCTCTTTGATTATTTAAACCATCACCATTATAAATAGTAGTGGTGTAGTCACACTTCCTTGTCTTAGACCCGTAACATTCTTAAACCATTCAGTTCTTCCAACTTGTGTCTGCACACAACCAGAGAGGGAACCAATGGTTGGAAATGTATATTTATTGTTTTATGGACATAAGTCAGCATAATCTGCATAAAGACGTAGCTCATAGTAACTGTTCAAAGGAACGACCGCCAGTCTCAATTCATGTATTGCAACAAAGCATTTAGTTCTGCCGCACTGCATCAAAGATTCCTGGTGTCAGTTTACCAGAAGACAGGCAATTTTTTCCTGTTTCTAATTGATGAACCCGTGTTTCATTGCCTGCGACGATATTCCAGAAACAGCTGTCATGATTAGCTTCGTGAGGTGCAAGCAATTCAGCATAGGCGGCCGTTGTGGCCGAGCGGTTCTAGGCGCTTCAGTCCGGAACCGCGCTGGTGCTACGGGTCGCAGGTTCGAATCCTGCCTCGGGCATGGATGTGTGTGATGTCCTTAGGTTAGTTAGATTTAAGTAGTTCTAAGTTCTAGGGGACTGATGACCTCAGATGTTAAGTTCCCTAGTGCTCAGAGCCATTTGAACCATTTGAATTCAGCACAGATGGTCCATTCTGGCTGTTTATCGTCTTCTGTTAGGCGACGAGGAACCCAATGGGTAACCTCCTTTAAATACCCCAAATGTTGGACGATTGTGTCAACACTATCGACAGAGAAGTCCAGTTGTGCAGCAAGATGTTTGATTATGATTCGCTGATCACCTCGAATGAGAGTGTCCACACGTTCCAACACTGCAAGAGTCACTGCTATGCGCGGCTGGTCGGCACGCAGGAGATCGGACAGGTTTTCGACACCTTGTTGCGATGATGACAAACGGCTCGTCCAACGACTCATTGTGCATTTGTTCACAGCCAGCCTCCCTAGACATTTTGCAACCGTCTATGAGTACCTGCGGTGCTCTGTTTTTTCGCTAAAAGAAACACAATGCTTGGAACGAACTTGCGTTACAGACGACATTTTGAATGCTGTGTACAGCGCCGTCACCTATTAGAACTTCATGCAACTATAGGGGCTGAAGTGGGAATAGTCCACGATGTACCACAGAAAATTCCGCATTTTTTAAACCGAAACTGGCCAAGAAAAAAATGTGCTGCATTACTTATTGAATGCCCATCTTACTATGAACGTTCGTTTTATATGGACATGTACAACATTAGTGATTAGTCACCAAAAGGGATAGTACAGCAAAAAAAACCGTGAAACACAGTGATTTATCCTTATTAAACATTTATTGATTTCAATAACGAACGCGTTTATGTGTGTGAGAGTGGGAATTGTACCAACACAAGCCGGAAGGACATTCATCTTCCGGGTAACTGGGCCATTAGAATCCTACGGTGGCGGGGAAGCAGCAAAGACTCTCACTGGTCGCGGCGCAGGTTGCTATAAATCTGCAACCCATAATGGAATTTATGAGATGGTCCGACACTGAGTTAGCAAGGGCGATAATGCGGAGTGTCGCAGTGGGAGAAATCCGAGAGTCGTAACGCAGCAGGGAGTGAGTGTCGTTCCGCTGGCCACGAACACACGGGAACAGTCACGACCGCACACCCAGAACCGACAACTGTTGCGGCTTGGACGGCAAGTGCGCAGGGGAAATGCAGTGCTATTGCTCCCTAGTTTCCGTTTTCAGCAACAGGACGACCAAAGTGATAGTCACAAGAACCGAATACGGAGAGGATGCACGGGGCGTTATTATTGCTGCTACTTCAATTAGATAAGTAAGCACTATTGGGTATTATAGTTAAAGTGCACTTGCCGATGGAGGTCGAGTGTGGGCTGCAATTATTGTCGTATGGCAACGAAGATTGGTAGATATGCTAATGCTTTAATGCGAAACAGTTATACCCCCGAAAAAAATCAGTTCGAAATTCGGCCAGAAGGTGCAAATCCGGCACTGCTCATCATCTCGTCGATGTCGCCGGTGCTTATACTGAACAAACTGTGTAAGCAGTGGTTAATAATAAAATCAACATTTGCCGTTCTCTCTTGCTTCACCTTTTCTGCCACATTACACCCCTAATCCATTACAAATGGGAACATTTTTATATGTATTTCTTGAAAACCAACGCCAGGTATCTATCTGGTGACCAAAATTGGAACTAATTCTTTTACCTTAACCCATCAGACTCTAGCTGCCATGCGTTAATTACAGCCCACACTGCACCTCTGTCAGCAACTGTACTGTGCGCCGACGAAATACAAGGTCAATCTTTTCTAACAACACTGGTACTTTGTCCATCACGAACACATCAAACACCGATGCCGTCAATCGTTTTCACTATGCTACCCGAAGAAAACAGTATGTACCCGACAGCGAAATACATGTGGTTAAATATTAATCTTCTATTTTTATAAGCCACTTATGGCGTATTATACGATTTGGTGAAACATGTTTACTTGGAAACACTGATAAGCATTGATCTGCCAAATACGTATAGCATTTATTTTCATCTACATGTTAAGCATTATTGAAGTAGCAACTGAGGGAGAATGGACGCAAATACTAAAAATATAACAGAGGTTTAGTCACAGCTACAGTAAGTACGTCAAGCACAATTTCAGCTGGACATACGCCATGGGCTCTCTTGGATTACTGGGCGCAGATGCTGTTCTCACAGTATTTCTCCAACAGTACTGTTTTCCAACAGGAATTTCGTCTGAAAATAATCAAGGTCGACCCTGTACTTCTCACCTTTTTTTTTTCTAGATGTTGTTATGGTAATTTCGAAGGTTCTCGTAAGTGATCCCCGTAATTGATTCCTGTTGGTTGGTTGATTTGGGGGAGGAGACCAAACAGGAGGTCATCGGTCCCATCGGATTAGGGAAGGACGGGGAAGGAAGTTGGCAGTGCCCTTTCAAAGGAACCATCCCGGCATTTGTCGAAGCTATTTAGTGAGCGATTCCCGTAAGTGATGACGAATTTTAATATAGTGGTGTTCTTTAGATTTCTGAAAGGTTGGTACGTACTCGGATACAGTGTATTGATTCCCTGCGGATCCCTTCAAGGCTTTTGAAAAGAAATACCATTTGAGCGGGTACTTTTTATTGTAAACGTACAGGGTGCCCCGGGAGGAATAGTCAGTAGCAGGGATAAGTCAGAAACGACCATTTGAAGCAAAACGCTTCACTTGGACATATCCCCTATTCTGAATGATTTCCAAGACTGAACACATTTAACGTACAATGTCATTTATTTTATATAGTATTCAATTCATTGTCCATATACACAATGTACAACAGCTAGTAAAAATTACATCACTTGTTTTACAAAGTATCAATAGAAAAGTATGTGCAGTGAAATCAACGATGGCACGTAACCACTCACTGTCAACAGCTGTAATGTGATGTGTAAGATAATGCTTAGAGGTGAATGTGTTAAAAATATATATTTTTCGATTGATGCTTTGTAAAATGCATGTTGTTAGGTCGTACATATAGATATATGTAAACCAGCAAATGTATTGAATAATGCAGAAAATAAGTATAAATGTACTCGTACATTACATGTGCTCTATCTCGGACGTCATTCGGA
Source organism: Schistocerca gregaria (assembly GCF_023897955.1). Lineage (NCBI taxonomy): Eukaryota > Metazoa > Arthropoda > Insecta > Orthoptera > Acrididae > Schistocerca > Schistocerca gregaria. Next base: position 495,462,540 of record NC_064921.1, on the reverse strand, counting down.
ACACGCCCTATATCCATTCTTCCATTTTTTCCTTGAAATCCCTGAATATTGGTCATTCCTCTTGGGCCAACATGTATACCAATCGTCCGCCCATTGCTGGACGAATGCAAATGGAATTTTCTTCGCCATCGGGTCTTTACAGGAAAATTGAAACGTCCCCTTTGAAAAATTATACAAGACTGTGCTTAAACTGAAACACAATATTTTTGGCACAACGCAATCTGACTTCCAAAAATCCCTACGAAAGAATGGCCCTGACTAACATTAACCTATAAGTTTCACAAATCACTTACCTCACAAAAATCTTCGTTACTCAAGCTACTGCAATACAGCGAGCGCCACTACTGCCAGCTAAATAAAAGATTCAAACTACGGAAGGCACTAACTACTAATAGGTATAGTTAGCAAATGAAAGATTTTAATAGAGAACAAACAATGTATTTCCCTTAATAGTCATAATATATATATGTATTAGTTCATGACATCCATTCTTACAAATTTCAAAACTCCGCCATCTCTCTCCCCGCGTCCACCACTGCTGGCGGCTCACCTCCAACTGCGCAACGCTACGCGCCGCTAACAGCCAACTGCCCAACACTACAATGGCGAGTATTACAACAATGCCAACCAGCCTCTAACTGCACACAGCACAGCCAGTGATTTTCATACGGAGCGCTACGTGGCGTTACCAATAAGAAAATCTAAACAGCCTACTTACAAAATGTAATGTGAACTCGTCTCGAAGTGTAATTACCTCTGCAACAAAGTATAACATCTGCTGCAACACAACTGTAGCACGCTAAGCCGGTGGGGAAGATAACTGTGATCACATGTGTTTATAGTCTGAAGCTGCTGAAAATGTTGAAGGTGGAAAGGCAGCTGAGCATTAGCCGGTATTTTGTTACACAGGGAGAAGATAACATCATAAGAGCAGGATAAAGTCGGAGATGCACCGCTTAAAACGCCAGAAAATCAGCGCCGAGTGTATGATTGTTTTTCCATTGCGCAAACGTGTTTGAGTGTGTCCTGAAGCTTCGTTTTGCTTGACCAATCTTTTCCTGAGAGCCAATTATTTCTTCAACACTGTAAATCTGTATTGATACTGGAGGCTTGTCTGTTGAGCAAACGTGTTCGAGTGTGTCCAGCAGCGTGGTTTCGTTCGACTAAGCTGCTGCTGAGCATAAGTTATTTCTTCAATGCTGTCAACTTTGTAGTGATGGTGGAAGCCTAAATTTCGGGCATGAAAAAAAAAGTAACTTGAGCAAAAATGATTAAATATAATTTTTGTTTTCTTTTTCATCATTGTTTTACTTCATTAGCAAAAATTTAAAGGGGCAGATTTTAGAGTTCATTATTAATAATATTTAGCTTACAGTACCACATGCCGACTATCTTACTGCACCGTGCGCCATGCCACCTCATATCGATAGAGGTTGTCCTCCACTATCCGTGGCAGTCGCACTTCGCCACAGTGCCCGAGCTGTGCCCCGTCCAGCTTCTACAGGTCTCACCGCGCAGGCCGACGATCCTCCTGTTTTGAAGTTCGAACTGCAGCGGAAAAGTACAAAGCGGTGCTGGATCGAGGGCTGCGCAGCAAGTGGACGGTGACGCATTGGCCGGATCCCTTTATGTTGGTACGCAAGTGTTTTTGCTTTGCACCTTTGTACTTCAGTTGCAACGGGTTATTCATCGATTGGCATTTTTATGTGCAGTTTACTGTAGCTATTTGAGTTTACGTAATATAGTTTTGTCATTTGGAGATTGTGAGTGGAGCTGTGGACGCTAGATATTTGGAGTGCCAAGTGGAGAAATCGGAACGTTCCCGATATACACTAACCAGCCAACACATTGTGACCACGTACCTAGTAGCCGGTTTGTCCACCTTGGCACAGATAATAGCAGCGACGCCTCGTGGAATGGAAGCAATGAGGCCTTGGTACGTCACTGGAGGTAATAGGCACCACATCTGCAGAAAAAAGTCATCTAATTCACGTAAAATCCAGGGCGGGTGGCTATAAGCACTGACGCAACGTTCCATCACATCTCAAGAACTGTTGGGCCCGGTTCAGATGTGGAGGGTTGGGTGGCCAGCATAGGAATTAGAACTCTCCACCGTGTTTCTCGAACCACTCCATCACACTCCTGGCCCTGTGACATGGCGCATTATCTTGTTGAAAAATGCCACTGCCGTCGGGAAACATGATCATCATGAAGGGGTGTACGTGGTCTGCAACCAGTGTACGATACTTATTGGCGGTCACGGTGCCTTGCACGATCCCCATTGGACCCGTGGATGCGAACTTGAATGTTCCACAGAGCATAATGGAGGCGCCGCCAGGTTCTCTCTGTCGAGCAGTGTAGAGCTATTCCACTGGAAGACGACGGATTCGCGCCCTCCCATCAGCATGATAAAGAAGGTTTCGCGCTTCATCAGATCATGCCACTGTACCAACGTCCAGTGCCGATGGTCACGTGCCCATTTCAGTCGTATCCGCCGATGTCGTGGTGTTAACATTACCACATGCATAGAACGTCAGCTGCAGAGACCCATCTTTATTAGTGTTTGGTGGATTGTGTACTCACACACGCAGCATTAAAGTCTGATGTTATACCACAGTTTGCGCCTTTCCTGTTTTAACAATCTGCACAGCCTACGACGTCCGACATTTGTAATGAGGGCTTGTCCAGCCTCACCACATCTGGACGTGGTTTCATCTTGGTTTCTTCAGCACTCATCGAACACCCGAAAAGTCGTACAGTTTACAAAATGCTGGTGCCTAGACTCGATGCCACCAAAATCTGCACTCGGACAAACTAGACAGATAGCACGCGCTTCCCCCATTCTACTCACGGACAGCCCCCTCACCGTGTGTGTGTCTGAAAAGCAATCATTCGTCACTAAGTGAAGCTGGTAACGCCTGGATGGATTTGTACAGATAGCAGGTCGTTGGGCATAACGTTCTGGCTGATTAGCGTGTTCTTCTATTTGAGTTTGGTACGGGATTGGCAGCAGAGGGAGTCAGCTAGAAACATTTGTACTGTTATGGGGTTAATGCCATTCGACAGTGCAAGGCAATAAAATAGTTCTCTCGTTTCAAGGAGGATGATTTTGGCCTTAGTAACTGTCAACAGACAGGAAGACTTTCAGGCTTTAATGAAGATCGTTTAAACTAATTAATCCATTCAGGTCAGTGTACTCGAGAACTGGCAGATGTGATGAACAGTGATCATTTCACCATGCCGCGACATTTTCATGCTATTTAGAGGGTTCAAAAAGCTCTAAGGCTCTAAGCCAAAACCACAAATAAACCATAACCACAAAAACCAGCTGGTGGTCATATGTGCATCTCTGCTGGCTCGTGAACAACACTGACAATTCCTATACTGTATCGTTACTGGTGACGACAGATTGTATCTTTATGCTAGCATAAGTGTAGAAAAAGGAACTGTCGAGTTCAAACAAAGCAGCAACACCCTGTAAAAATATCTGCACGCATCTACAGAAGATATTGTTAAGCATCAGGTGGGAGAGCGATTGTGTGGTGTACTACGAATTGCTTCCCCGAGGTGCTAGCATCACTGTTGACATTTGTTTTCAACAATTTAGACGTCTTGCATACCCAGTCCGAGAACAACGACCAGGAAGACTGCTTGAAGTTAAGCTACTCCACGGTAACGCCCGCCAGTATTCTGCTCAAAAATGGTTCAAATGGCTCAGAGCACTATGGGACTTAACACCTGAGGTCATCAGTCCCCTACAACTTAGAACTACTTAAACCTAACCAACCTAAGGATATCACACACATCCATGCCCGAGGCAGGATTCGAACCTGCGACCGTAGCATTCGCGCAGTTCCGGACTGAAGCGCCTAGAACCGCTCGGCCACCGCGGCCGGCCAGCATTCTGCGAGACTGACAAAAAACACCACACAGGTGTTTCCTTGTAAAGTCAATCTGCAGCGACCTTATTCACCTGATCTTGCGCCCTTAGATTTTCACCTTTTTCGTTCTCTACTGAACAGCCTTCAAGGAACGCCCTTTCTGATTGAAAGTATGCCCTGAACGTGGCTCGACGATTTCTTCGCCTCAAAGTCATGTGATTTCTACAATCGAGAAATCGAAAAGTTACCCCAGTGTTAACAGACTGTTGTAAATGGTGAAGAAGAATATATTATTGATGACTGACGACTCAGATATGTATATCTGCTGTGTTTTGCAAACTTATGGAAAAACTCTAGAAAATTATCCTGCAGCTCAATATTCTGCGAAGACTCTCGGTAGCTCTCGAGCACGGGCTAGTGCTAGACAGAGGCTGGACGTACTAAGAAATTTGCTGTTGTCGACTCCCTCTCATGCGCCGATTGCTGTCACCAAGGAATTAAATTTAGAGAGAACGTTTCTGAACATTCGCTTCCAAAGGTTTTATGATCTGCAAGCAATGCCTATTGTTTCAATTAGACTAATCGTGGCTAATATTATTTGGATGCCAAGTTCGAATAGGTTTTTTTTTTTTAAGGATAGGGCAGTGCACCTAGTTTTAGTACAGTTTCTGACGTTCTATGAGATGTGAGCACGACCTTCTACAGCTTTCTGGTAACAACAGAGGCCCTTTGGACTTGGGGTTGACTGAGATCTGTTGTGTGCTTTTGGAGCTGAGCAAACGTATTCATTTCATCTTGTGTTTTTATAAATTCATAGTTGGAATGCCATCAATTTTTGCTCTTTTTTGCTGCTTGACCACTTTATTAATTTTTTAGTTACAACTGATAGTTTTAACAGTATCATTAACTTCTGTTCTGTGTTCTGAAGGGTAAGACTCTTGTTAATGTTTTAAAATTTTCAAAGTTCTGATACTTCTAGGGTTTAAATATTCATGAAACTGTTTACACTGTAGGGCCTATATTATATTGTGCAAGTTTGTTATTGGTAGCTTTTAATAAGCTGCTTTTTGACTGTTATAGTACGGTTAGATACTGCATGAACTTAACAAGGTATTCAGGTGGAATGGGAATCCGGATATGGTGACTGACCGTGCGGCTTCCGCTCAACACTTTGTAAAAAATATTTGGTACCTACTTGACACAAATTTTGCCTTATTGATTTTTTACTGTTATCATTTTAGTTAGAAATTAATGCATTTTATTCTGTTAGTGCAGCGCTGGCCATAGGGAATAAAATCATTTGCTGTTGGGGAATAATTATTTTCTTGACCTGGCAACTCCGACTCCTTGTTCCGAGCTCCCGTAGCTTGCACAGTGCTGTTTCTGCAGTATAATTTGTTATGATAACAAGTTAATGACCCGACATTACTTTAGGCGTAGTTGGTTTAATAGTTTAATATTTACCTGGTAAACACGGCAGGAAATTTGAATTTAACGTAAAGAGGCATGGATAGAAATTTAAAGTTTGCATAGCTTTGACTGTTCAGCTGAAACCATTATCGTCACACGAAATTAATTATTAACCGTGCTACTTAGCCTACCAGGTACTAACCAGGTGCTAACGGAGAGCCAGTCAGTTTGAATGCATACGTTTTGTGCAGGCTCGCCACTGATAGGCCGTTGTTTTGTGGCCTTAACACGTGACCTGCGGTCGCTTGGAAAATTTTGCTCGTTTCGATATCTGATCGCACTATCAGGTAGCTTTTCGCCACCCTGTATTTATTTAGCATACAACGCCCAAGTACTGGATATGAGATCCGTGTGTTTTTTCTTTTTTTTTTTTTTTTGGTCTCTAAACCCAAACATGTTTCAGCACCTACGTGCTTTCGTCAGTATTCTTTTATTCAGTTCTGTAAAATGTAAACATGTTTCAGCTGATAGTTATTGTAGGGATAATTAGGCCTAAAACAACTTTTTATGTTGTCGTCATTACCTTAATTTATTTAGTGTTCTTTATTGGGTTATGCAGCACCCTCTGCACGCTATTGCATATTGGTAGCTTGTGATCTGCAAGTAAATGATGTTACTGTAAGTGTCATTGGCGAGTTAAGAAACCACTTTAGCTCTTTATTTGCACAAAAAAAAAAAAGAAAATACGTTTAGGAGTAGACTGGTTTGAGGCGAACAGATTTGTTAAATCACCATTCAAACTCGATTTAACGTCATTTAACTACGATGACAAGCTGCCATTATCCAGTACAGTATAGAGGGTCCTAAATAAATAAATAATGTGCAAAAACAAATTATGATACTGACGACAACGGACAAATACTGTTTTTAGGTCTAACTTTCGTTAGAGTAACTACCACTTTAAGCGTGTTTACATTTTAAACAGCTAAATAAAGAATACACGCTGACAAAGCCACAAAAGGGCTCAAGCATGTTTGGGTTCACATGAGGAAACAGTTACTTGCACAGCAGGTGGAACTTATATGAAGTACTTGCCATGTCTTCAAACACAACTGAAGAGCTACACGGTCAAATGATGAACATGCTCGTAAAACACTCAGCAAAGCAATGTTAACACGAGAGTAACTCTCGACTGTCTGTGTTTAAATCACCTCTCAAAATTGCTTGAAGTTTAATACAGACAGCGTTTCATATTCTGAGTGTGCCTTCACTAGGATTCAGTTAATTTCCCGCCGCCGTCCCGGGTCGATGCATGCACGCGCTCGCATGTATGTGTGAACCACTGGGCACACCATCTGTTGCCTGCTCGTTGCTGTTTTTTTTTTTTTTTCTTTATCAGTCACTGTCGCACGTGTAGTTTCGGCGGTGACGCTAAAAATGGAGACGACGACGTGACTCTGAAAAATTTGCTCGTACTCTACCAGAGTCACGTAACGAACGTGGATGTGAAACAGTTGAAAACGCTGCGACGGCAGCGGGCACAGCTGGAGCAATAACAACAGTGGCAGCTGTAGCAAAGGCAGCTACCAAAGCGGGAACGGCTGCAGCAGAATAAGGGTCCTATCCCGTACAGGAAACACAATGAGGAAGGGCAGTCCGAGAATGAGTGCCGTGCAGTATCTTAACACAGGCATACTCCGCAGCAACCACAACACCCGAGGTGTGGCGAGAGGAACGTATCACCCAGCACCCGAACAAAGCATCTGTGCGTTGTCCTGGATACACACTTGGCCTGTGCTAGCAGCGATAACACCGCAGACGCCCTTTGTGTGTTGCAGACATGTTATTAGCGACCCACCCCACATCACACAGCCGGACGACTCGTGTGCTGTAGCAGTAATTTTCTTTATGGGTCACTGCGCAGAGTTGCAGTTAAAATTCAGAGAACAACGTTAGATCATTGAATATCATTAGTTCTATGTAACTTAAACGACTTAAGCAGGCCACGACAGGAAAGCTCTCATTAAATAAGAATGTTCACCGTTTCATATTTAAATGGTGTTTCGAGTGACATCTCGTAGCAGTGATTGGAACTGCGAGCTGCAGTGTCACTTGGTACACCGACTGCAGCGCCAGGTCGGCATCAGCAACATTTGCTGAGTGACCTTCTCTCGTGTGTCCATTCACACCCATTAAAGTTAACTTTATACCAAAATCTCTGTTTTTATTACTTTAATATTTCACACGTCCTGCATAGCAGGCCGATCAGGAAGGCGGCAGTGGCTTCGCTAGCCTCCCAGTAAATGTAGCACTCACAATTCTGGTACCTTTGTCGGACGGCCATACATGTATCTACTGTGCTAATGAACCTTCCTGACGAATCAGTCGCTCTATTAGTGACAACCGAATCAGTATTCCTATAGTAGTTCCTGAGATTAGCCTTCATATTACATTACGTATGAATAACTCCAGGGATTCTCCATTTATTGCTAGATGGCAATGGCGTCAAAGCTAAGCCAATTTCTACGAAATATTTACAAATTATATAAACAAATGTTCCCTGCTAATCAGCCCACCTATTAGAGAAAACCTTATCAAAATCCCTACTGTATTAGCTGTGAGATATATAATCATGAACGATGCCTGCGCCCGTTTTGAAAATTTTTAAACGTTTAGCCAATGGTAGTATCAGCACAACGAAAAATATACACGAGTCACAAGTTACGTGGTCACGATTTATTTAGTGACATGTTTCGATATAATCTGTATAAGTAAGAAAGCCTCGAAAAGCACAGTGCAGATAGACTGACAATTGCTACGTAAATATTTCATGAACTGGCACTAGTTATACAAAAGTACGTACTAGAATATGAACAGAACCTCTATGCGAGTAACATGCAATCATGTAACTTAGACACGTGGCAAGATGACACTGGCTAGGTGACAAATTAGCCACTAGGTGGCAACAGTTGGGTGACGTAAGCCCACATTCGACTTATGAGTTACAGATGACGGAAAAGATGGGAAGGCACAACTATGTAGTGCCTTTTTAAAGAAGGCCAAGAGAATATCATTGACATTACAACTAGTGTATAACCGAACGGGAGTACAGCTAGTTCGGCAATTTACGAGGAACAGGCACCGTAACTAGCCACTGTCATCTTGGCTTGTGACGAAGTTTTATGACTCCATGTCACTCGCATGTAGGTACTGTTCATATTTTGTTATGTACTTCTGCATAACTTTTGTGACACGTCGTCAAATATTTGTGTAACAGTTTTTTCAAATATCAGTCTCTCTCCACTGTACTAACCGAAGTTTTCAGATTATCTGATGATGATTATATCGAACCCGTCGTGGAACAAATCATCACCAAAAACTGTGTAATTCCTTTATCTTTTCGTAGTGTCCATAATAACATTGTTTCAACGTTTGAAAATACTCCTACAGTAGCTCGTAAATTAGCCCAAATATACAGAGGCCGCTGAGCAGGACTTCAGTTTATTAATGAATAGATAGATAAGTAAAGTAGTGCCCACCGCGAATTTTTTTTTATAATGCACTTTTGTCATTCCATATTTCTATTAACTATAGCCTTTTATTTTGTGCATTTTATGTGGGAGATTTCTGAGGATGTGCAGCTAGACCAGAACTTAAGTAACCACTGTCGTAAAACCAAAAAGGAAGTGTATTGAAGAGTTTGGTTACTATTAGTGGAGGACGCTGGAAAATAAAGCGAACTGGTAAAGTAATAATGAGAACGATGACTAGGAAATATGTGGAAAACACAGCAACCAGAATTACAGATGTTTGTAAACAGAAGAAACACTATCAAGAGCCACTACAGACGTGTATTAAACCTATGACAATTGCTCCTAGCACCTCGTCCACATACTGAGTAGATTCTGTCGATGAAAGACACTTCCGTTTTAGTCATATGGACCACGTGCACTCTCTTTACACAAATCCGCGCTAGCAAAATTTCCGTAGCCTCAGTCTCGTAGTCAGATCCAGTTAGTCAGAAAAGCTTAAACTATGCCATTCCAAGGGCTGCAGATCCTCATACAGTTCACTCTTAGCCTACTCTTGGAAGACATTTATTTTGTGAGGTAACGGGCGTGTTGTGGCGCCCTGAAAATATTCGGAGTTGGCGTGGCCGCAAGGGCCGCTCGGCAAGCCTGGGCTCGTCACAGTGTCGAGGACTGTGCTTTGTGTTAATGAAGGAGATTTGTATGCCAGGAGTGCTAAAGATGGTGGACTTCGTGAAACCATAATGGCAGAAATTTCACAGTTCACGTAGAAATTAATAATAGCCAGAGGAATCATGATACCTTAGGCTGGCCGGAGTGGGCGTGCGGTTCTGGGCGCTAAAGTCTGGAACCGAGCGACTGCTACGGTCGCAGGTTCGAATCCTGCCTCGGGCATGGAAGTGTGTGATGTCCTTAGGTTAGTTAGGTTTAATTAGGTCTAAGTTCTAGGCGACTGATGAACTCAGACGTTAAGTCGCATAGTGCTCAGAGCCATTTGAACCATTTTGAACCATGATACCTTAAAAACAAAAAGTAGTAACACCGCAGGAGCAGCGCCAGGCGGGCGCGGACCGCGAACTGAACGCTCAACACAGGACAGGCCTCAGAGAGCTGCCACAGATGGCGACCAGGTCGGGCACGGATGTCCGAGGGAGGACCGTGGAAGAGACAACACATTACAAGCAGCGCCAGGAGGGCGCGGACGACAAAGAGAGCACCCAGCGCCCACTGGGCAAAAATACTGGGCAAGATCCTCCAATATGGCAGTCTCGGGTAGCACCTAAAGAAGGTAACGAATTACGTGGCCGATATATTGTGCCAGAGCGACACAAACATCTGGCAGTAGACCCGATTATTCCACATGTCAACAAACATGTACATTACCATTATTTACATAATGATTCTGATGGTGTAATCAGATTTTCAATATCTTTATTAGTTTAAAGTTTAGTATATGACTGTAAATTGTACAAGTAACATCCAGCAACGAATTTCCAAAATCTAAACGGTTCATCCGATTTTTTCGATCATTGTATCTTTAGAAAACTATTAGTGTAAACCTAAATTGATAAGAATTACAAGCATGTAAGTTGAATAGTACATGAGTCATTGGAGGGCAATGTGGCCAGTTACTATTGATTGGGTCAGGCCATAAGTACTCACAGTTGCACGAAAAAACGGTAACAGCATGCTTATAAATATATTTATTCGTCTATGTTGAAACGTCCCCTTTGAACAATTATACATGACTGTGCTTAAACTGCCACATAATATTTTTAGCGCAACGCAGTCTGACTTTCAAAAATCCCTACAAAGGAATGGCCCTGACTAACATTAACCTATACATTTTACAAATCACTTACCTCACAAAAAACTTCGTTACTCGAACTACTGCAATACAGCGAGCGCCACTACTGCCAGCTAAATAAAAGATTCAAACTACTGAAGCCCACTAACTACTGATAGGCACAGTTAGCAAAAGAAAGATTTTCATAGAGAACAAACGATGTACACTCCTGGAAATGGAAAAAAGAACACATTGACACCGGTGTGTCAGACCCACCATATTTGCTCCGGACACTGCGAGAGGGCTGTACAAGCAATGATCACACGCACGGCACAGCGGACACACCAGGAACCGCGGTGTTGGCCGTCGAATGGCGCTAGCTGCGCAGCATTTGTGCACCGCCGCCGTCAGTGTGAGCCAGTTTGCCGTGGCACACGGAGCTCCATCGCAATCTTTAACACTGGTTGCATGCCGCGACATCGTGGACGTGAACCGTATGTGCAGTTGACGGACTTTGAGCGAGGGCGTATAGTGGGCATGCGGGAGGCCGGGTGGACGTACAGCCGAATTGCTCAACAAGGTGAGGTATCCACAGTACATCGATGTTGTCGCCAGTGGTCGGCGGAAGATGCACGTGCCCGTCGACCTGGGACCGGACCGCTGCGACGCACGGATGCACGCCAAGACCGTAGGATCCTACGCAGTGCCGTAGGGGACCGCATCGCCACTTCCCAGCAAATTAGGGACACTTTTGCTCCTGGGGAAACGGCGAGGACCATTCGCAACCGTCTCCATGAAGCTGGTCCCGCACTCCGTTAGGCCGTCTTCCGCTCACGCCCCAACATCGTGCAGCCCGCCTCCACTGGTGTCGCGACAGGCGTGAATGGAGGGACGAATGGAGACGTGTCGTCTTCAGCGATGAGAGTCGCTTCTGCCTTGGTACCAATGATGGTCGTATGCGTGTTTGGCGCCGTGCAGGTGAGCGCCACAATCAGGACTGCATACGACCGAGGCACACAGGGCCAACACCCGGCATCATGGTGTGGGGAGCGATCTCCTACACTGGCCGTACACCTCTGGTGATCGTCGAGGGGACACTGAATAGTGCACGGTACATCCAAACTGTCATCGAACCCATCGTTCTACCATTCCCAGACCGGCAAGGGAACTTGCTGTTCCAACAGGACAATGCACGTCCGCATGTATCCCGTGCCACCCAACGTGCTCTAGAAGGTGTAAGTCAACTATCCTGGCCAGCAAGATCTCCGGATCTGTCCCCCATTGGGCATGTTTGGGAATGGATTAAGCGTCGCCTCACGCGGTCTGCACGTCCAGCACGCTGGTCCAACTGAGGCGCCAGGTGGAAATGGCATGGCAAGCCGTTCCACAGGACTACATCCAGCATCTCCACGATCGTCTCCATGGGAGAATAGCAGCCTGCATTGCTGCGAAAGGAGGATATACACTGTACTAGTGCCGACATTGTGCATATATCCAGATCATCCGCTCTCAAAAATCTGCCATCTCACTTCCCCACATCCACCACTGTTGGCGGCTCACCTCCAACTGCGCAACGCTACACGCTGTTAACAATCAGAATAGCAATAATTAGCATAACAAAGTAAGACAAAACAAAGATGATGTTCTTTACAGGAAATGCCCAATATGTCCACCATCATTCCTCAATAATAGCTGCAGTCGAGGAATAATGTTGTGAACAGCACTGTAAAGCATGTCCGGAGTTATGGTGAGGCATTGGCGTCGGATGTTGTCTTTCAGCATCCCTAGAAATGTCGGTCGATCACGATACACTTGCGACTTCAGTTAACTCCAAAGACAATAATCGCAATAAATGCGGTCTGGGGACCTGGGAGGCCAAGAATGAAGAAAGTGGCGTCTGCGCACTCGATCATCACCAAACGACGCACGCAAGACATCTTTCACGCGTCTAGCAACATGGGTGGAGCGCCATCCTGCATAAACATCGTACGTTCCAGCAGGTGTTTATCA